>NC_088921.1:51110000-51145000 GCF_038396675.1 Hydra vulgaris
TTATTTAATTATTTAATATAGTATTTATTTAAAGCGTTCTTTTTTCTATTTTTATTTAAATTTGTATAGCAGAAAAAAAGCAAGTTTTTTAAATCGTACAGGCTAACTTAAAAATGACAATCCTGTCACCGCTTTTTTGGGTGCTGGCATTAAATTTCAAATGGAGAAGACTGAGTATCTATAGCTTCAAATAGACTGTCTGCCGCCCATTTTGATAACTTAAGAAGTAGCAAATTGATGGTTCTTCTGATGTTGTCATTCAACAAGTTCCACTGATTGAGACTAGATGACCTCGGTAAGATCGAGGTCTTTGATCAGATGAATGACACCTTTCTGGTTGTGAAAGTACAGTATACTCTTCCTCATGTCCTGTAAAATTATAGTTTGAATCTACAATATCTTTCTTGCTATGTGACATGTTGCTTTCTTCTAAAGGTAGTTGATCCTTCTAGCTGAGTCAGAAGAGGCTGCTTGGGGCATTGTGATACTAAGACAATGAAAAAACGAATGTCTGGGTAAATGGTTTGATAAATGTCTGGGTAAATGGTTCTTGCCAGTGTGATGTTTTTCAGGATCTATCATGCAGATGTATAAGTTACTTGAATGGTTAGTCAGTTGATGCTAAATTTGCAGGATAGCAAACTTCATCATATGACTTCATGATATGCACACTTTTCTCCTAATTTTTTTACATTTATCTGTAACAACAGGTATTAATTATATTATATTAATAATATTAATTATATTACACTTATCTGTAACAATAGATATTAATTATAAAAATTGAAAAGCAGGAAATTCTACACATTATTTAATACTGGATATTAATGTTTAACTTATACTATAATGCATTGATGTGAATATTTTGTTTATTACTCCTTAAACTGTACACGATCAAAGTCATTGAAGTTTTAAAACATCAAGCACTTCTATATAAGGCACCTTTTATTCTAAAGCACCTCATTTTTCCTATTTACATGTGTAATGAGGTACCCAGTACTTTTCTTAATGTTTTCACAGCCATGTTGAAATATGTTTGTGGGTCTTTCACGTATCACAACACTCTTTCACAGAATACTTTTGTCCTAACAATTTGTAAAATGCTTCTGATGGGTGTAAACAACCTTTTAATTTCGTTTTTAGAAAGTATTGTTTGCTTGTTACCTAGCAATAAAATAAACCAAAGTCTTGGTTCTAAGAAATGATTCCAAGAATGTTCTAGAGAGTTATTAAACATTTGCGAGAATGTAATAGAAAGTTATAAAAACATTTGTAGAAATCTATAGACAATTTTAGCAGTTTAAGAATATACTTTAAAACTTCTTGTTATTAAATGAACAGACAAATTTCAAAATATCATTAAAGCAATAACTAAAGTTAAAAAAAGCGTGTTTTTTTTGCTATCATGTTTTTTTCACCCCAAAAAAACGTGTTTTTTTTTTGTTTGGGGGGGGGGTTTTAGAGTTCTTTTGAAGTTCTTTTGGTTTTTTGTTAGTTGTTTTGGCTATTACAGATTCTTTTAGTGTTTTTGTTTACTTTTTTTTAATGTTTCCTACTTATCTAAAATGTTTCTATTTAGTTCTGTTTGAGTATTTTAGGTCCTGTATTAGATTATATTAAAACCAGTCTGGTTTTATTAAAGTGTGAACAGAGAATTAAGGGAAAGAGTTAATAAAATACTTATTTTTTTTATTGGTAAAATGGTTAATAAATTATTTGTTCTTTTCAACATTCAAATTTTGTTTAATTTAAAATTTAAAATTTGATAAGAAACATTTTTATTGTAAGTTTTTTATTTAAAGTTTATCTTCAAAAGAATCCTGACTAGAAAATTCTGATTCTTGGTCAAGTGACTCAAGTTCTTGTTCAGTTGACTTTTTATCTTGAAACATTCATTGATTTATCTGAACTATTTATTGGTTCTTTAGGCAAGATTGGTTGTTGTGCTGCACACATATTGATTGCTTTAAGTTTTAAATTTTACGATACAAATACTAATTTTGCTGCTCTTTCATTTGTCAATCTGTTTCTTTTTTCACTGTGAATATTGGCATAACTTCTAAAACTTCTTTTGCGAACAGCACTTGTAGCAGGAAGCTGAAGAGTTCTTGCAGCTACTTCTGATAATTCAGTAGATAAACATAATCCCTTCCACCAGTTTGGAGCAAATGTTAAGTTAATAACTGTCCACATAAAACCTTTTGAAAAAAATCCTCTTTTACATGTTATTATACCCTTTGTATTTCATCTGCTATGTTTTCACCAGAATGACTTGATAAGTCTGAAAATTATTACTTTCATGTGAATACTTTGCAAACTGTTTAGTTATAAAATTAAAAAAAGTTTTGAATGCGAAGAACTAAATAAGGAGTTAAGAGTTGGAAGAGAGTTAAAAATATAAAAAAAAACTATTTATTATTTATTCTTGAAAATAAATATATATCTATATAAATTTTACCTGAAGGCAGTGATTTCCATAAAGTAAGAAAATGACACAGATAATGTTAATACAAAGTTGATAACTGCTTCTTTTCTGCTAAATGTAAAAATGTTAAAGTTTTAATTTTTAAATTATTTGTATATTATCTAATGCTCACCTAGCATTACTCCATCCATCACACTTAACATTACTCCATTACACATAACCATCCATCACACATAACATTACTCCATCCATCACTCATAACCATCCATCACACATAACATTACTCCATCCATCACACATAGCCATCCATCACACATATCCATCATACATAACCATCCATCACATATATATATCATACATAACCATCGGTTATGTATGATGGATATGTGTGATGGATGGTTATGTATGATGGGAAAATTTGGAAAATTTTTTCGATTTTTGTGGGGATCTGCTATCTTAAGAACTTTAAAGACAATCCTGATAAAATGATATATTAAATAGAAAAAATGATTATATATATATATATATATATATATATAATATCACCTAAAATCAAATTTTTAAAATTAATTTAGTGTTTAAAATAAGTGAGAAGTTTTTTTAAAAAAAACATTTTTTTTGGCCAAAAAACAAGAACTAAAATAATGACTCATCTCTAGATGTAACAATTTAAAAAAATCTCTATTTTACAATTATGTTATTCTTCACAGCAAGTATCTGAAGAACTTGCTGTTTAAACTCCAGTAATAATATACTGTTATTATTATTATTATTTTTTTGTTTAAGGTTGGATAGCTGGGTAAATGACCGTCAAAAGCATCAAGGATTTGTTAGTGTTTTTCAGTTAAATGCAGTAGCTGACTCTTTAAAACAGTAAGTTATTATTTGGAAGGTTAAAAATGTTGTAAAATAAATAATAAACTTGTAAATTTGTGAATTATTAATATTTACATTAATAGTTTTTTTAATAGTCTTACTTTCTTTCTTTTTTTGTTATTCTTTTTTACTTTTTTTTAATAGTCTATTTTATTTTATTTTTATAGGCTATTTTACTTTTTTTTAGTGGTCTTTTTTACTATTTTTAATAGTCTTTTTTACTATTTTTAATAGTCTTTTTTACTTTTTTTTTAATAGTCTTTTTTACTTTTTTAAAATAGTCTTTATTTTAAAAATTACTATTATTATTATTATTATTATTATTATTATAGTTGCAGCCATAAAGTATACATATGATGTATACATACATTGAGCAGAGAAAACACCCTAATATAAACAATTAGTTTTATAAGCGGTCATCCATAAGTATGTACACCAAAAATTTTGAAATTTGACCTAAATTGATGATTTATAACACAGGTCAACAAAAAAAAAATTTTTTTCTGGTGCCGAGCAAACAATTTGTCTTTTGTATAGCATTTCTCATTTTGATTTCAAATATGTAACTCTTTTTTTACCATCAGGTCAAGTTGTAAAGATATTTAGGTTCAAATCTTAAGTATTTAGGGTAAAGTCCCTAATATTGTCGAAAAAAAAGTTATTCAAAAGTATGTCAACCTGGGTCTCAAAAGAAGCGTATTTTCATAGAGGTTTTAGAAAACATAAATATTTTTCCTTAAAATTTATTGACAAAAAAATTATGTGAAAAATGCTAAAGACTCTTAAAAAAAAGTCAACAGAATGTTATTCACCAAAAATACACAAAATACTTATTTTTATTACAAATGAATAACATTTTTAAAATCTCTATGAAAATACGCTTCTTTTGAGACCCAGGTTGACATACTTTTGAATAACTTTTTTTTCGACAATATTAGGGACTTTACCCTAAATACTTAAGATTTGAACCTAAATATCTTTACAACTTGACGTGATGGTAAAAAAAGAGTTGCATATTTGAAATCAAAATGAGAAATGCTATACAAAAAACAAATTGTTTGTTCATCACCAGAAAAAAAATTTTTTTTTCTTGACCTGTGTAATTAATGAAATTTAATGATGAA
The DNA here is from genome assembly GCF_038396675.1 of Hydra vulgaris. NCBI lineage: Eukaryota > Metazoa > Cnidaria > Hydrozoa > Anthoathecata > Hydridae > Hydra > Hydra vulgaris. The sequence goes on from NC_088921.1 coordinate 51,114,426, forward strand.
ATATAAATGAAATATAATGATGAAATATAAATGAAGATAAATGAATGAAAATGGGTTTTATTCTGATTAATTTTCAATAAAGGTCACCCAAAACATAAAATTTTAAAATTAGAATAAAAGTAGTATTTGCAGGCAGTAGCATTATGACTTTCTGAACCCTTGAATTTTCTTAAGTCTTATGGAACTGTCTAAAATTTTTTGGACTGCTCTGAATATTTTTAGAAATCTCTGATATTTTTTAGAATTTTCAAAATTTAGACTATATAAACTGCTTGATTAAGGAATGCAAATAGTTATATATAAATCTGTATTCGCCAGATGGGAGTCAAATGATATAGAAATACAATAGCACTTATTATTATTGCCTTTCAGAAATAAGTATATAAGTACTATCTTCAATCATAATGTCCTATAAGGAAATTGCTTCCACAACTGAAACAAACAAGAAGATTTGGATGAAGAATCTCGTACAACTTTATGAGTCATATAGGAAAAGAAGAACGTTATACTAGAAGAAAAATCAGTGGAAGATAAAAACAAGATACCACTTAAAATCGACAGTTATCTTAAGATGGGATAGACATTCAGACACCTTCACAGTCTGACATATTCCGATCAACTATTAAAAAAGCTATTAAACTTAAAGAAGAAATGAGAATGATACTACATTTAGAAAGCTGGCCACTGCACTTTGATGGTCACACTGCACTTTGATGGTCACACTGCACTTTGATGGTCACACTGCACTTTGATGATAAATGTATTAAAATTAAGTCTTAGTGTTGAATAATAAACAAAGAGAAGTTAAGTTATAAACACTAGATCTACCAGGCAGATTTGTTAAAAGTATAACAGCTATTCTCAATGAATACAATTTATTTAAGAAGAGTATAAAGATGGGTGTAGTGGGCAATACAAATGTAAACACTGGAAGAAGGAATGAGATTGTCAGTCAGTTACAAAGACATTTTATTGAAAAGAAACTGGAAAAACCACAATTTATTGGTTGTCAACATCATGTTCTGTCTATCCCTGGACTTGTAAAGAATTATGAACAGCTCAGGAAGAATTTCAAAAATAGTAAAGAAGTGATTACTGCAACAGTTGTTCCACTTTTTTGAGGAATCTGGAGTATATCCTCAAGTGAAGTTTTGCAAAAATGCCTAGATTAAATAATACAAGATGGAATTCCCAATAGTACTAGCTCTTTTGGTATTTATTCTTTTACTAGAGAGAAGAGACTCATTACTGACATTTGTAGATTCATCTCTTATAGATGGGCAGACCATGCGGTAGTGGTAGAGCGCTCGCATAAGCGTTCATGTTTCGGAGTTAAAGAGTTGGGAGAGGGTTATAACCACAAGTAGCCTCCTCGTCTGTAGTGGCCTTCTTGGCCTTGGGGAGGTGAATTACAATAAATTAAAAAAAAAAAAAAAAAAGGTTTACTGACCGAATGTACAATGCAGATGATGTTAAACTCAGTGAAAAAAGGTTTTTGTTGACTCAAAAAAGGGGTTGCCTAAAATACATGTCCGTCTTATTCAGGGCCAGTGTATAAGGGGTAGCATATGTGTGCATAGAGGGACACTATACCCCTCCCCTATACCATACATCCTTTAATGGTGGTAAAGTAGGATTTTTAGTCAAAAAATTAATTTTTCTATTGATTACCTGGCAAATTGGGGACAATAATGAGGCGGTATGGTTTTATTTTATTTATTTTTTTCAAATTGTTATCTTGTTATTTATTCAAAAGTATTTAGTTATTAACAAGTACTAATTTTGATAAATTAGAATAACAACATCACTAAAGAATTTTTTTTTAATTAGTGTGTACATACTTTTATAACCCTCTCCCCCCCCCCCCTCCTCCACAAGCCTTCATATGCTATTTAAAGACCCCCTCCTCCCCCTAAGAGCGTACATAGTTTTTGGACAACCCCTAAATATTTGTTCCAAATTTTTTCCACAACCAGAATTCTGTGTGCTCTACATGAGGTTAGATGTAAAAATGACTCTCAAATCATGCACTTTAGCCACACTTCTTAGACATTTATACCTTAGTTATCAAAAAGTAATTGTAATGAGGTTGGATTGACTGTAATGAACAATACAGTGTTTTGAAATGTTTGACATAAGTAACCAAGCATTTGATGACTCATGTACTACGCGCAGACAATTCTGCGTATCAACAAGATTAATTTATGATAAAGTTTTTAAAAAAAAATTATTATCATTGGTAAATATCTCAGAAGTCTTAGTAAGTTGAGCAAGATTATTTGTGTAGAGAATAAAGTGAAGTATCAACCCAAACAGAGCTGGTATTGTTAATTCTAACACATTGCTTTCTGCTAAATAAAATGGAAATAATCCATTGTAGAAGTTTGCTATTTATTTCGAAAGATTCTAATTTTAACACTCTGTTATGAGGTACAGAATCAAAAGCTTCAGAAAAATTAAGATAAATTACATTAATAAACTGGTGAGATTCTATGGAAGACAAAATAATATTAAGTCTCTTTTAGATTAGTTACACATGTCGGTTTGTAGAGAGCATATTGTTTTTGTTGATGTGCTTTAAAATTTTGTTCTTTAGAAGTTTTTAGAAGATTTTGAACGCAACAGAGGTTATTGAAAAAGGTCTAGTTTTCCGCAAGTAGTTTATCTCCTTTTTTTTATAGACTATTCCAGAATTAAAAGATTCATGAAAGATTTTTGTAAGTGGAATTGCAAAGCTTTTGGCACATAGCTTAAGTATTAATGTCTTAAATAGAGTTCCATAATAATGTCTGAAATAGAGAAATCCAAGTTGTCATTTTAAATACATTCAAGTTTAATATCTAGTTTTTTAATCCATTTAAAATTTTCAGACCTTTCAAGAGTAATCATAGATTTGAATAGAGAGTTCAGAATATCAAGTAAATCAGGAAGAGTTTCAATAATTTTACCTCAAATACCTTAAGAGAATGAATTCTATCTTTATTTTTTAGTTGTTTATTAATATATTGATGCAATAAAGTTTGATATTGAATCATAATCACCTTTGTTGTAGTTAAACAATTGAGATCCATTTCTGGAAATGGATCTGAAACTAAGAAAAAACAATAAATACTAAAGCGACCCTTAGTGTTATTACCTAGTATAGTATTAGGAGACAAGTTTAAAATAGAAATACTGTTGTTGGTAAGTAACAAGTCTAACATTTTTTTAGGAACCATAAGATATCCATTTTGGCGATCTTTACAATATAGATTATACCTATTTATATTTGGTACTGAGTCATTTCAAAATTGTGTTTTAGAAGCAACAATAACATGATAAGTGTTCTAGATGTTGAAATTAAACTGGCCATTTTATTATCAAGGGATGTTGCATTAGTATAGTAACAATCAACACTGTATTTTGTTTTACTGTTTTGGTTTGTTGGTAAAAAATGTAGTGGAAGAGTAGTAATGCTTATGTAGTGGTTTGTATACTCTTGAGTTGGACAACTCAGCTGCTTTGTATACCTTATAGAAAGGACAATTTTTTTAAATTGATATTACAATTTAATTCATTACACTTTAATCTTAACATAAAGTTTATTTATCTTTCAGCCGCAGTCAAATCTGTGCTTATAAAAACATTTTTGTAATTGTTTGAATTTTTCTACTCTAAGTGGGTTTCTTTTGTTGCTGTAAGTGGGTTTCTTTCGCTACTGTAAATGGGTTTCTTTCGGAAACATCAGATAGTTGATGATAATTGATTCAATTTTTTTAATCGAAGCAATTTTCTTAATCAAAGCAATTTTTTTAATTAATAGATGATTCTTTAGAAGGTTTAATACATTTATGTAGTTAATACATTTTTTTAATTAATAGATAATTGTTTAGAAGACATGTTTTTTTAATACGTTTAACAAATTTATGATTTTACTTTATTAATTTTTTTAACTTTTTAAATTTTTTTTAATTGTCATACTTTTTTACTATTTTTAAGATTGATTCCATCATTTGGAACCTTTCGAAATAAATGTTTTAAAACTATGGCACCATACTTCTATGAGCATTCCATTGATGAATGGGTCAAAGATAAAATTGATCCTTATATTTTACTGAGTGATTCTCTTAATAAATCTGTGTGGAATTTTAAAAGGACATTAGTTAACAAAAATGTTTAGTTTACTAATATTATTAACATTTGACTTTGGTTAGATTTTTATTTGTTATTTAATTTCTCAGAAGTAATTCTAAAGAAAATTTAAAAATATTTATAATGAAAAAATTTTCTAAAGAAAATTTTTTCATTATAAATATTTTTACTTTTATTTAATTTTTTTTTAATAAAAGTTTTTTATTTAATGTTAATAATTGTGTTTTTTATTTGGTAAGAATGTATTTTGAAAGTTATTTATGCTATTTATAATTTTTCTTGAATGTTTTATATTCAACATATGTTATTTGATATTTTGAATATTTTTTTAAAGAGTTTTTCATGTATATTTTTGAAAATAATATAAATGTTTGTATACTTTTTTTTTTTTTTTTTGGTTGATGAAGTAAATTTTATTTACTAGTATATGTGAGTGTATAAATATATATATATATATATATATATATATATATATATATATATATATATATATATATATATATATATATATATATATATATATATATATATGTGTGTATATATATATATATGTGTGTATATATATATATATATATATATATATATATATATATATATATATATATATATATATATATATATATATATATATTTATTATTTTAGTAAAATAAAAAAAACTTTTTAGTTAGAAAAACATGTTTCAAACTTACAAATTCATCATCAGTTTAAAATGACCAATATAAAATTTTTCAATATATAGGTTACAAAGTAATTAAAAATCAATTAAAAATTGTTGTTAAAAAAAAACTATTTATAATACATAATTAAAATAAAAAATATAATACAAAAGAAGTAATAAAAATACAATCAAATTTAAAGTTAATATTCATTACACAAAAGGTATTTTACAACAATTTTAAATGGATTTTTAATTACTTTGTGACCTATACATTAAAAACTTTATATTGGTCATTTTAAACTGATGATAAACTTTGTTAAGTTCGAAACATGGTTTTCAAACTAAAAAGTGTTTTTTATTACACTAAAATAATAATATCATTTGTGCTCACCAGACCTTTTGGAAATATATATATGTACATATATATATATATATATATATATATATATATATATATATATATATATATATATATATATATATATATATATATATATATGTATAGATATATATATATATACATATATATATATATACATATATATATATATATATATGTATATATATATATATATATATACATATATATATACATATATATATACATATATATATATATATATTTATATAAACACATATATATATATATATAATATACATATATATATATTTGTATAAACACACACACACACATATATATATATATATTTATATAAACACATATATATATATATATAATATACATATATATATGTGTGTATATATATGTATATGTAATATAATATATATATATATATATATATGTAATATAATATATATATGTATATATATATATATATAGATCTATAGTTTGTTGGCTTTGGGAAGAGCGGAAGGAAAAAAGTGATTCTTACGCCAACATATACGTCACTTTTAATTACTTTTAACTTTCGTCCAACATTTCCGTGTTGGACGAAAGTAAAAACCATTAATTTAATTACAAATTAATCGTTTTTTAAAAAAACCACAAAAACGCAAATTTAATTGACCAGAATGTTTTAAAAACATTGTGAATGTTTTTAACAATATAAACAATGTTTTTATTTTATTTTTTTTAATAAAATGTTTTTATTTTTATTTTTTTTAATAAAATGTTTTTATTTTTATTTTTTTTTACTGAAAATCATGCGCGGAGTGTTGCTACATCGACTATCTTATAGCCTGACTCGCAAGGGAGTGCTGCTACATCGACTGACAAATAGCCTGACTCGCAAGGGAGTGCTGCTACATCGACTGACAAATAGCCTGACTCGCAAGGGAGTGCTGCTACATCGACTGACAAATAGCCTGACCCGCAAGGGAGTGCTGCTACATCGACTGAGGGTTTGGTTAGGGCAGGCAGTCTATCATTATTAAAAAAAAAAAATTCCGGTCTTGCATTTTAATTTTTACTTTTTGTCAACAAAATATCGAAAAAACTTTCGGACAACATCTAAGGGTTGTATATATATATATATATATATATATATATATATGTAATATAATATATATATATGTATATATATATATATATATATATATATATATATATATATATATATATATATATATATATATATATATATATATATATATATATATATATATATATATATATATATATATATATATATATATATATATATATAGATCTATAGTTTGTTGGCTTTGAGAAGAGCGGAAGGAAAAAGTGATTCTTACGCCAACACATACGTCACTTTTAATTACTTTTGACTTTCGTCCAACATTTTCGTGTTGAACGAAAGTCAAAACCATTAATTTAATTACAAATTAATTGTTATATAAAAAAACCACAAAAACGCAAATTTAATTAACTGGAATGTTTTTAAAAACATTCTGAATGTTTTTATAACATTCTGAATGTTTTTAACAATATAAACAATGTTTTTATTTTTATTTTTTTTAATAAAATGTTTTTATTTTTATTTTTTTTAATAAAATGTTTTTATTTTTATTTTTTTTACTGTAAATCATGCGCGGAGTGTTGCTACATCAACTATCTTATAGCCTGACTCGCAAGGGAGTGCTGCTACATCGACTGACAAATAGCCTGACTCGCAAGGGAGTGCTGCTACATCGTCTGACAAATAGCCTGACTCGCAAGGGAGTGCTGCTACATCGACTGACAAATAGCCTGACCCGCAAGGGAGTGCTGCTACATCGACTGAGGGTTTGGTTGGGGCAGGCAGTCTATCATTATAAAAAAAAAAATTCCGGTCTTGCATTTTAATTTTTACTTTTTGTCAACAAAATATGGAAAAAACTTTCGGACAACATCTAAGGGTTCTATATATATACATATATATATATATATATATATATATATATATATATATATATATATATATATATATATATATATATATATTGATTATCCATTTTTAATTTTTCCATTGTCAGGTCAGTTTTAGGTTGTTTTTTTAAAAAGTTGTTTTAAAGACTGGAAAAAATTTAAAAAGTTTTTTTATAATTATTTGATAGACTGCCTGCCCCAACCAAACCCTCAGTGGATGGAGTGGTTCTTTGTAGCAGCAGGTTATAAGATAGTATATGTAGCAGCACTCCCTTGAGAGCAGGCTATAAGATTAGTCCATGTAGCAACATTCTGCACATGTTTTACAGTATAAAAATAAAAACGAATGTTTGTAAAAACAAAACAAAAAAAACATTCAATATGTTTTTAAAAACATTCTAGTCTATTAATTTGTGTTTTCGTGGTTTTTTCAAAAAAAACTATAAATTTAATTAGTGTCCACAATTAAATTAATGCAGTTTGTTATAATTTTGTCATATTCAATTTCATAGAGTAGTTGCTTTACTATAGGAATATATATATATAAATATATATATATATATCTATATATATATATATATATATATATATATATAAATATATATATATATATATATATATATATATATATATATATATAAATATATAAATTTTATTTTAGAGTGCTGAAGGTAAAAAATAATTATTTTGACAACAAATACGTCACTTTTAATTACTTTTGACTTTCATCCAACATTTCCGTGTTGTCGTAAAGTTAAAACCACTAATTTTCATGTGACTTGTCATTAAGCAAACTTGTATCCTTTTTTATTTTATTTATCTAGTTATTTTATTAAACAATGTTTTAGAATTATTTCCTGTCTTCATATTTTTCAGACTCGTACAGTTTTTTAAGTCAAATTATCATTTGCTCTTTGACTCTCTTTTTTGCTTTCTGTTAACTACCAGCCTAATTAGTGATTGCTTGGGAATTTGTTTGGAAAAAAAAAGTAAAAACAGCACTAAGCTAATTTGAATTATTTTAAAGGGTTTGAGCAAGCAGTCTATTAAAATAAAGAAAAGTCTTTTTTAAGTTTATGTTAAAATTATTATTTAGCTAAACAGTTCAGTTTTGTTGTTATTTCTTTCTAGACAGCTAAAAAAATGTTTCAAAGTAATAAAATATAATATGTTAAAAGAAAGTGATGATTTGTTAAGTAAGTCTGATGAACCATATAATTCAGCTTTTCTTGGTGCAGATCTTGAACTTGATGGGTCGAGAAGACGAGAGGTATATTTGTTTTTTGCACTTAGCATTTCCAGCACAACTTTTACACTCTTAATTTTATTTGAAAATTTATATTTTTATTATTTTAGTTTTAATTCTTCTTTTTTTATATATATTATATATTTTATATATATTTAGATTATATATTTTATATATATTTAGATTAGTTTGTATCGAAATAATCAAATTGTTTTGACTGTTGAGCATGGTGTCACTCTTGGCCTGTTAAAACTAATTTACTCATCTGATGGAAAGTTTTGTGGAACTTTGCAAGGTGTCAAAAGTCGATCATCTGACCTTGGGGAAGTGGCTTCTGTCATCTTATCTGATGAGCGTGTTCTTGACAGAGATGAATATGAAATTATAGTCCAAGGTTTTATTTTTAATTGTTTTAAAATATGCAGCAATTTATAAGCAATTTTTTTTAGATTCTGCCTTGGTATTAAATGTTTTTAAAAAAACCCTTTTTTTAAAAATTGTTTTTTTAAAAACATTTTTTTTTTAAAAGAGAAAAACAGTTTTTTAAACATGGAACTTTTGTGTAGTAGTGTTTAACTACTCAAGTATTTTTTTTTGTACAGCTAGAACACAAATTTTAAATTCTTTTTCAATTTAAAAAGGAGTTTTTTGTGTGTGTGCTTTTACATGAGTTTAACATTACACTACAGTTAGTATCTGTTGTTCATTAATTTTCAAAGCTATTGTCTTTTTTAATAGATTGTTCATTACATTATGTAGCACATCCAGTAATTGATTGCCAAAAATATAAATTCAGCATTTAATCAATAATCTTGATGAATTTTTATATTTTATTTTATATCTGTTGGAGCAGTAACAGTTTTGAGGTAAGTTAATGTTTTTTATAATTTGTGTGGATTGGAAGCTCAGAGTTTAATAAAGTAATTATGAAAAATCAAATTGAAATTTACTCTACAAAATCAATACTTATAGGTGCATCATAAAATAAATTTTGTAAAAAGTTCACTCTTAAAGCATAATTTTTGCAGAATACTTTATTGCATAAAACATGAATAATTTGCAGAATACTTTGTTGCATAAAGTGTGATTTTTATGATTGCAGAATATTTTATGAAAGTAAATTAAAATGAATTTTATTTGAGTTGAAGTTTGACCTTTGAACCTTGTGCGGGGAGGATTCATAGAAGGTCATATTCAAGATTAGTTGATGTTCTTGATGATTAAATAGTGGTTGCTTTTTATCAAGATTAGAACATAGATAGGTCATCAGTAAATAAAGCTAATTTATTGGTAAGGTTTTAAGGATATCAATATTGTACCTAAGATGGAACATTGTGGTGTCCTTAAAGATAATGGAAACTTTAAAAAAGGTTGTCCATCATGACTTACTTTAATGCTGTGGTTGGGTAGTAAATATACTTTTTTTTTTTTAATTTTTTCTGATAACACCATATGAAATTTAGGAAAATGGTTTAAAATAAAAAAGTTTTTATCTTGGCTTTGAGTTTGTGATTAATACTTTATAACTTTTACTATAAAATCTTTAATGATAGACTGCGGTTAAACACCTATGGATTTTTTACTCTTTTTTGGACTCTCTTTCCCCCCCACTTAATTTTCATGTAAATAGTTGGAAAAATATTCACGTAAAATAGTTTTTGATGAACTAAACAATAATTTTGCACATAAATTAATTGTATTTACATGAAATTTTTAAAAATAAAAAACCTGTTTAATAGATTTTAGAAATATTTCAGACTCCCCATTTGACAGAGAAGAATAGCTGTTTTAATTAGAAATAATTGTGATTAAAAATAATCATGATTCTTAAATAAGGAGTAGCTATTACTAAACTAATAAAAACAAAAAGCAAAATAAAACTACAGATTTATTTACAATTTTGAAAAAATATTATGAAAAATGCAACAAAATTAACAAAAAATATCTTTTTAAAAGCATAGATGCCTCACCCACTCTCTCCCCCACTTCCTCAACCACTCTCTCCCCCACTCTCTCCCCACTTATTCCAAGTTTTCAAAATAAAGTATGAAATATGATGTAAAAGTATAATGATAAAGTTTTCCTGTCATTTCTCAATTGCTAATTTAATAAACATAATATAAATATCATTAATTACTAATTTAATAAACAATTTAATGTGATATAATTTAACAAATAATCTTATACCATAAAATTCTAATCAAAGAAGACAAAAAATAAGTATAACATAAAAAAGATAGAAAAGAGTTTTTATGTTTTTTAAGAGATAAAAATTTTTTTTTTCTATTAAAGCTATACATAAAGTGATATTAACAAAAACTAAAATTATTTTACTATTTCTTATTAACTTTACTTTGGCCCAAATCAGTCTGTTCTCATAACATTATGTTTGCAGTTGTTTTTATATGCTGAATCACAAATGGGGTATGTGTTTTCTTCTACTACTTAAAGTTGTGAGTGCTTTTAACTTAACTTTAAAAAAATCAACAGATTTAGTTTTTGCAAAAATATAATGTATATAATATATATTATAAGCCAAAAAATATTTTCAGATATAAGATTATATTACTCTCATTTCTGAAGATATTTTTGGCTCTGCAAAAAATTATCCAAAATAGCCCTTTTAACTAACTGTAACATCTGTTATTGATCAATTTAAAAAAACAGTATTTTAAATGAATTTTTTTTTACACTGTATAAAAATTTATTGATAGAATTGAAATTTCATCGAAAAACGTTTTAGCATTTTGAAGTAGTGACCATTTAAAACTTCTCATTTGGGAAGGGGAATTGTTTAAATTATAAAAACTTGGCTTCGACAAAATAAAAAGATTTTTAAAACTATTTTAAATGTACTTATGTCTACATAATGCTTACATAAATAGATTTTTTTGGTCTTTTTAGATGAGGTTAAGTTTTCCTTTTATAGGGTGTTTGAGGTGCCAGAAGGAAGAAATAGTTTAAAATTTTATTAAAGTTACTTATAGTAGTTGTCATGTAAATGTTTTACGGTTATCTTTTTACAATTTTTTACTGCATTTTTGTTATGGCAATCTAAGCACTGTACAAAATAAATAAAAATATAGCTAAAGTGTATTTAAAAAATTATGCCTCTGTGTATTTCCTACTTAATTCTTGTAAATGCTTTGTTTACTTTATTCCATCCGCTGCTTTTGTTATAGTTTTTTTAACTGCATTAATTTTTGCTTTATTCAAACAATTTTTTGTTTTGGAGTTGGAAACCTATAACACTATGTTATTTTTTTAAAGAAAGATTTGCTAAAATAAATTACATTTTGATTTTTTTTGATTGAAGAAAAAAAAAGTGATATCTGTCATCGTTTGTTTAAGTCATTTTTTTTTTTTTTTTTAGGTTATCATCTAGTTAAGTTCTGTTTGTTAGACAATTTAAGTTGTATTGTTAAAATTAAATTATATAAAAGTTTGTAAATGTGCTGTTTAAAAAAAAGTTTTAAGGTTTCAGGTGATGAGATTGTTAATACGTTAAAAACATGAACAGTTACTCAAAAGCACCCATCACTATTCAATATTCACTAATGCAATAATTTTACTCTCAATTTCAGTTGAATTCACTGATGCAATAATTTCACTCTTAATTTCAGTTAAGTTCACTGATGCTTTCATTTTACTCTCAATTCCAGTTAAATTCACTGATGAAATAATTTCTTTATTGATAAACTGACAATTTGATGGTGATGTTTTATTAAGACATTCTTTTTATTTTATTTTTTATTTTCATTTGTTGTAAAAAAAAATTTTTTTTTTTTTAGAAAACTCACGTAGTTTTTTTAATGCAAACTCTGTAACTTCACTCAAAAGTACTTTTGTATCTGGTTCCCAGCAGAGCAATACTTCTTTTGTTAACAGTAATGAGAAGAAAATAGGTATGTGCTATATTTTATTTTAATGAATTAACTTTTTTTTTTGAAAAAGATTTGTTTTTAAATAATTTTTGTGTGAGTTTATTTACCAAAGATGAATAAGTTCCAATTTTAATTTTTTAGGACAGTTTGTATGTGAGTATTGTCACTTACCTTTTGTGTCTAAAGCAAAATTTCTGCGACACCGTCGTATTCACACCGAAATCAACCCGTATGTATGCGCACATTGCAATCAGTCATTCTCACATCACTTGGAGTTGAGAAAACATCGTGAAGAAACACACATGACAAACAAATCTTTTAAGTGCAACTACTGTCCAAAATCTTTTGCCACTAGAGCTGAACTCAGAGGACACTTATGGCGACATACAGGTTCAAAAATCATCAAGTAAGCTCTATTAGTTGATTTACTCTGATTGTTTATTACATTTGTTGTCTTTTTTCATTTTCAGGTGAAAAGAATCATAAGTGTCGCATTTGCGGAAAAAGTTTTGCTACTAAAGGAAATCTTAAGCTTCATATTGATAAACATATAGGTTTGATATTTTTTATGTAGATTTTGTTGTATTGTTCCCAACACAAAAGTTTGACTACAGTGAAAGTTATCAAGTTATTTTTCAGGTATTCACAAGCATAAATGTCCTTTTTGTCCCCAGCGCTTTACTTCGCATTCTTCACTGGAATCCCACATGGCAAAGCATACTGGGATGAAAGCTTATAAATGTCGATTTTGTACAAAAAGTTACGCACAAGCAGGTCAGCTAACAGCACATGAAAGATTACATACTGGTGAAAAGCCTTTTTTGTAAGTCATTGTGTTATAACTTTTTCTTAGATGGGTTGGGTTTTCAATGGGATACAAAAAATACGTATATCTTCTGAATAATATGTAAAGGAGTATGTGTGTTACTCGAAAGATGTCGATTTTTATTTCTAAGGATGGCAGTTTAACCCAAATTTACCTGCTTAAAACATGCAAAGTAATTTTCAAAACTGTATTATTTTCACTATCACAGTATTTTTCTAACCCTGCGGCAAAATGTAGAAATGTAAAAATAGTTTAATATTTTTTATTCAAAAATAAAATTAAATTAAGATAAGTAAAATTGAGTTTATATCATTTAATAACAGATCCCAACTCTAAAATTGCCATTGTTAGTAATTGAAGGTCTATTCACTATACCTTTTGAATAAAACAGTCTTTGTCATCATTACAGTTTGCTAAAAATATACTGTCATGTATAAAATGTGTTTATAGTTTTTTCCAAAATGTAGGTGTCAAGTATGTACCAAGGGATTCAGATTGAATTCAACTCGACTAGCACATGAAAAAAGACACACAGGTGTGCGTCCTCATATTTGTGAAACATGTGGTCGATCTTACGCGATGCCTGAACATTTAAGACGTCATTTAAAAACGCACGAAAATAGATCAGATCGACTTGTATCTTGTCCTATTTGTAAAAAAAAAATATTTGCAGGGCGTAATATTCGAAAACATTTAATTCGCCATCGTGAATTAAACTTATCAGATATGCAGGCAAAAGCTATTGCATCTTCCCTTAAACCAGATTGTACTTCAAATAAATCAAATGATGAAATGAAGTTGCCGACTTGTTCAGTTTTTTCAATTAAAAATTCAGTACGACCACCTATAAGATGTTTAGAGTGTAATGAAGAAGTGAAGTCCGTTCGTAAACTTATTGAACACCTTTCAGATGTTCATTACCATCGTGAGCTAAAACCATTAGAGCGAAAAGAAATACGGCTACGTCATGGGTTGCAAAAACTAAATTTTTGCAAGTATTGTTCATCTCATTTTGTTGATTACCGTTTACTTCGTTCTCATGTCCTTGCCGAACATTCTGGATTTAGTGATGAAGTAAGTGCTTCAAAAACCTCCAGAAAAAATATTAGTCCAGCATACAAATGTCCAAGTTGTTTTTCATATTTTCATCTTCGTTCAACTTTAGATGAGCATATTATTAAAGATCATTTAACAACAGTCATAGAAGCTGATTCCTCTGTAGGATCTCTGCTTCAATTTCAGTGCTGGTACTGCTCAGTAGTTTTTGAGACTCCTGAAGATGTTGTTTCTCACATGACCAGCGAGCATGATAGCCTAGAAAGCCTTAGTAAGCGCGTTGAAATGTCGGAAACAGGTGAAAATACAGTCACTTCCTCTGGATTATGGACATGTCAACATTGCCCTGTAAGTTTTAAATCAGAGACAGAATACAATTCCCATTTGATCTTGCATCAGTCTACGCGATCTCCTATTTCATCACAAGATAATTTGAAATTGTCTAGCGATTGCTCTGTAGCTGAATATTCTAATGATTCTCTAAGTCAATTATCTGATTCTGGAATAAACATTGATGGAAATATTGATGGAAAGGATTCTGCCGGAAATGTTTTAGATGTGTCTGAATGTGAAGCGTCAAACCGTGTTGTCTATGATAACCAAGATGTTAGAAATAATAAACAGCCACCAATTTTGGAAAATCTTGGTGAAACTTCTTTAATTATGAAAACTCAAATTTTTAGCGATCCACAGCTCATTCAAGAGGATCAAACAGTTGAATCAATCAAATCTTCTAGTAATGACAAAAATAGCTGTGTATATTCCGATAACGAACCATTATATGAATTTTCAAATATAGAAACAAATACGAAAAAACAAAACAAAAAAAAGATTTCAAAGCACTTACAAAATGGAAAACTGGAATACTGTGGTGTCTGCTTTCAATCTTTTAAACAATCAGAAATTCAATCACATTCAAAAAAGTGTCAAGGAGAACAAATTGTTCCTTTTAGATGCTGGTTTTGTACGTTGACGTTTAATAGCGCTGAAGAAGTCGTTGTTCATATGACTAGCCAGCATGATAACCTAGACAATTTAAGCCGAAGGGTTGAGCTTGTTGAAATAAAAAACATGAG
This sequence comes from Hydra vulgaris, assembly GCF_038396675.1. Lineage (NCBI taxonomy): Eukaryota > Metazoa > Cnidaria > Hydrozoa > Anthoathecata > Hydridae > Hydra > Hydra vulgaris. Next base: position 51,129,636 of record NC_088921.1, read on the forward strand.
TTCTGAAAAAAGTAATGATTTAAAATCTTTGCAAATAAATCAGTGTGACATTAAATGTCCGATTTGCCATAAGACATTTTTTAACAAAGAATCTTTTGATATACACGTTGTGACGCATGATCATTATAAAGATATTCATATTGCTACTCAAGACTTGCAATCTGAAAAAGATAAACTTTTAAAGGTTGGCGCAGAATTTTTAAACAAGAACCGCCATCACTTGCCTTCTGAACAATTAAACGATCAAGGTAAATTGTTAACTTATTTTAAACTCCTAATTTTTTTAAAATTACTGTTTTAGAAATTGTAAAAAGTTTGTTTCTTTTTTCGTTTCTTTTTTTAATATTCAGCAAAATTAACCTGGAAAATTTTACAAAAAATAAAAGGTAAATTTTTAGTAGGGCAGGTCCGTACTTAAATAATCATTTCTTCAAACAATCATGCATTTGAGAAACCATTCATTGACATAACTATATTTTTAGCGTTTTAAAAAATTTGTGCTAAAAAGGCTTGAAATAATGTGCCAAGATTTATGGTATTTAGAAGAAATCATAACTTGTCATCATACTTTGGGTAAATGCGAAAATGTGTTAAGTTTTTTGGCATTTGGGGATTAATTTGCTTGGTTCTAGCAACTGATTTCTATTAACGACTAATGTATGGTGTCATAAATATATCGTCATAAAAAGCATCAACAAAAATTTATGCTATTTACGACGATTCTCATAATTATCGAACAATAATAAAACTCAAAAATGTTTTAATCAAGGCTAAAAATTATAGCAGCAGCGAGTTATTCATTATTATTATTTATTATTATTATTCATTATTAGCGATGATTTAAAGATTTTTATGTAAAACAGTTATGAGTCTTAAAACTTTTGCTTCAGTTATCACCCAAACATTCTTATACCATCTTATATATATTATAATATTGCATTAAATAAAATCAAAATACTTTATTTATAATAAGTATTAAATAAAAATTCACGTTCTGCGCACTCATCTTAACCCTTTGTCATTTTTCAAAACTCTCCCTCTGTCATTTTTCATCATACGTTACTTAATTGATTCACGATTAAAGTAAGAAATTAGTTTTTTTTTTTTTTTTTTTTAATATCTATTGTTATGTATATACATGTTTTGATTAAATGGTATTTTTTATCAGAATGATTTTTTTTTTTTTACATTTAGCTGTTGATTTAACGGTATCGCGTACATCCACATCTTTATTAACTACATCATCTCTTAATGATATAAATATTACACCCGAACTTTTAGAAAAAAGTTTCCCATTAAACTTAGCGAATTCCAAGAAATTCTACAAAGACGACCCTAAAAAGATATCAGAAAATAGCATTATATTAGCTCAATACAGAAATGGGCTTAACATTGGCGTAAATATGTGCACCCATTGTTCTAGGGTGTTCTGCGGGAAAAAAGCTCTAGACGTTCATACAATGAAAATGCACGGCAAAGAGTACCTGCAGCGTCATTTAACGACTCCTAGTGCTTTCCCTTTCTCGTGCTGGTTTTGTTCTTCTGCATTTCCGACCCCGGAAAAAGTAGTAGAGCATATGACAAACACCCATGAAGATTTAGACAAGTTAAGCAAGCGAATTGAAGAACAAGAAACGCCTATGCTTTTTAGTACAAGTGTACCTCAGACAGAAAAAAGAAAGCAATCGACTAAAAAGAAGTATACTGCTATTGCGCCGCATAAAAGTATGTTGACAATGTCCTCTATTAGCGATAGCTCAACTTTACAAACAGTTTTTTCACAGTCTTCAGATATTTCTCCGATAATAAATACAGATAGTATCCATCAGCCACCTCCTGGATACAAAATATCGTACGCGCTAGCTTATGTTCCAGTTTTTGTACCAGATAACGATGGCGACGAAATCAAAAGTAAAGAAGACCAGTAAAAATTGTCAACGAAAAACTTGTTCTTTACTTTCTGTATATATCTCCAGCATATTTTTTCTATACTTGAATTTTGCCTAGAGTTTCAACCTGACAAAATTATTTTTAAGCTTTATTATAAATATTTTCAACAATTTATTTTAACCTTGTGTTGCGTCATTCAAATGATACTGAAACAGTAGAGAAAGATAAATTAAAATGTCAAATAAGGGGTTACCAATGTGTTACGTGGCATTTTTTTAGTAGCTGTTATATATATATATATATATATATATATGTATATATATATATATATATATATATCAACTGTTAAAAAGGACTAGATAAACGTCTACTGCCACTCCATCCCACTCCCCATTTTCTTAATATAGTAGCAGGTTCTTTACTAATTTTCTAAAATTGCTTTATTATCAATCATTATGCATCTTTTTTTTTTTTTTTAAATAATAGTTTATTATGACCTCAACCACCCATCCTGTTTGTTTTGCACCGCAAAATTATAAAATAATTGTACTAAACCAGCGACATTGTTTTTTCTAATAATTACAATAATTGTTTATTCATAGCCAAGTAATTTTAAATAAGTTAATTTCTTGACAATAGCAGTATATTTTTAACAACAATGATTTGCGTTGTTAAACAAAGTCAAACTGTGCTTTAAACAGTCATGCTTTTATTTCGTTTTTGTTAAACAGTTCTCCACGCGGAAACTTTTATTGTACTAACTTGTATTACATTTACAGCAATTCCATGACACGCGTTAATGCGTTTTTAATCGAGAAAATAAAAGTTTGTGGTATTTAGATTTTTAAAATAAAAAATAGACTTTATTATAATATTGAAATAACGTAACTGTATTATAAAAAATAAACTTTTCATAATTTTTTTAAATATTTTTACAGATACAGCTAAAAATACGCGCGTCACAACGTGACATGATTTATCACGCCGTGACGCTCTCAATTGTGCAATAACTTGTAAAATAGAAAGTAAAAAGTTATCCTAAAGAACATATTTTTTTACCAAAATAATATTAATTTAAAATATTTTTTATACGCATAGATATTATAAAATTGTATTTCCTCGATAAAAGCAAATCGAGGCATGTGGAATTGCTGTTTATTGAAACTGGTATTAAATTCAAGTTGATCAGTTGACGTGGTACACGAGATATCTGTACTATCGTTTTTTTTTTCCCGGTTGGTTGACATTGGAAATTTTTATTCTCTTGATTATTGATGTAACTTCTAAAATTCTGATTTTCAGTGATTTTTTGCCGTGAGGATTTTTCATTAAATCAAAAGTTAAATTTAAAAGAAAAATAATACATTTCGTTATTAGTTATTTAGATATGTCGCCTTGTAAATTCGAGTTTACAAAAATAGCATTGTTTTGATTTTGAAAAAAAAATGGATACAGCCATGGATTTACAAGAGATAAACGTGCAACTCGTTTCCATGCCTAATAGTGCGTTTTCTTTGTTACAAAACCATTGTGTTAAACAAAATCGATTATTTATGTAAACAGTACAAATTAATATACTGCAGGCCAGAATTATCAAAAAATATTTTAACTTGAATATAAACATATGGTCATGTTTATAAGGATTTTTAAGGCCAAAGTGTTAATTTCCGGGCTCAAGTAAGCATCTCTTTAGGTTATAACTTGCACATAAATTCCTTAATTGTTTTTGAAAGCTACTAAGTCATTCATTAATTTTATACAAAAAGAATCATGTACATACAAGAGCCTGGGAAGGACTAGGCTGCCAAAAATGGATTTTTGCGGTTAATGTGCTTTTTAGATTATCCACAATAACCGTGGCCTAAGGTCTGCCATAAAATGTATAAGATAAATTATTCATGTTTAAGGTTTCCTTATTCTTCCAAAATCTTAAAAAAAAAATCCTTGTGCTCAAACCTGGTAAAAAGCCTGCAGAATTCCTAGGAAGTAGACTTGTTTTGCCGCATTTTGGACTTACAAAACACCCTAGCAACGGTATAGATATGCTCAGCAACGGCTACTTTATATGTTTAATAATTAGTAATCTAATAAAAATTATAACAAAAGACATTTTTATAAAGGAACTTCACAAGCTTGATAAAAATTATTTTCTAAGCTTTTTCAATGTAATGAAATACTTGACAAACACAAAAAAACTTGTCTAGTTTTTGTGTTTGTTTTCATTGTTAATAAGGAGGTGATCCACTGTAAAGGGTGGCAACCCTCCTACATCAAATAATGGACTGTCAATTTTTGGCTGAAGAAAACTGACCTGCCTTTGGACAAGAAAACCATTTAGCAGCTTCAAAAATATTGCATCAGTGGTGTGGAGAATTTTTACAGTTTCTCTTATCATTTTCTGATCGAATAAATAATAAGAGCAGAACGAAAAAAAAAGTACGAGCGCAGTCAGAGTCAGGAAAAGTAGTTAATGCAGAACTAATAAATCAGTTTAAAAAAATGACATTGCACAAACAAGCTCTTTAGTCAAGCAATCGAGCACAAATGATTGGATTCAAGTTCAAAAGTCAGGACAACGAACTAAAAAGCCAAGCGATCAACTTATAGTAGCAAATTCTACTATAAATGAGTTAAATGAACGTAAAAAGAGAGCTAGAAATATCATTATTTATAGAGTGTCAGAATCCAATAAAGTTTCTTTAGATAATAAAGTAGCTAAAAACAAAGCAAAAGTCTTGGAAATATTTACAAAAATTGGTGTTCAAGACATAAGTTTTGAGAATGTGAGATTAAAATAATAATTATTATGTACTTCGCCTCATAAAATTTGAATTTGAATAAAATGTATACACACAACTGGGGCAAGAAGAAGACAAATTCAGTCTTATCGCCAAGCCCCATTAAAACAAGAATATAAATAACAAAAAAAATATTACAAATATTAAAAAATAGAGAAGAAATTTTTTTAAGTCGTTATCCAATAGTGTGTTCCATAATTTAAGTTCTCTAATTACAATCGAGAACTTAGTCGCCGAATAATATGATTTTGATTGAAAATAATTATTTGAAAAACTTGTTGGGTATAAGTTATTTATTTTTTCAAAAAAATAAGTTGAATAAAATGGGTGCCATTTATTATCTACTTTAAACACAAATCTAAGAATATGGTATAGATTAAGTTGAAATAGATTAAGTATTTTGAATTTATTAAAAAGAATTTTTGTGTGCGAGAAGCGATTTCCAAAAATTCTCGCAGCGTGTTTTTGTTTATTTAGAGGCTTTTTATTTTTAGATACATTAGTGCTGCACCAAGATACATCAGTGCTGCACCAAGATACATTAGTGCTGCACCAAGCAACGTTGGCGTAATTTAGATAGCAATGAATAAAAGAAAAGTAAATGAATTTCAAACAATTTTGGTTTAAACAACTGTTTAGCTTTGTATAAAAGGCCTATATTTTTTGAGATTTTATTTTGGATTAAACATATGAGCCCCTTCCACGTTACATTTTCATCTAAAACTACACCTAGAAACTACAAAGAACGCTCTCTTTTGACATAAGACTTATTAATAAAAAGCTTAGGAAATTTTAGGGGAATGTTGTCTTTATCATAAAGACGATGGATGAAAGTATATTTTGTTTTTTAATTATTTATGCACAATTTGTTTGATATAAACCATTCGCTTGTTCACTGTTACAAATAAAATATTAATATTATTTAGTAGAGTAAAATACGATAGTATCGTCGGCAAATAAAATTGAATTTAAAATATTGGAGTATTTACTCAAGTCATTTAAATAAATGAGAAATAAAGATGGTCCTAGAATTAATCCTTGGGGGACTCCGCAAATAATTGTCATTAAATCTGTTTTTATGTCATCATATAAAATGCATTGTTTCCTATTCTTTAAGTAACTCTTAAACCAATCCAAGTTGGAGTTTATGATACCGTAATTTTTAAGTTTATATAGGAGAATATTATGATCTACAGTATCAAACGCTTTGCTTAGTTCAATAAAGGTACCTAAAATAATTTTTTTTATTTTATCAAAAGCTTTAAATATTTCATGTACAAGATTAACTATTGCGTGATCGGTCGAATGACCGGATTTAAACGCAAATTGTTTATTGTAAAGATTATTATTTACATTTAAGAGAGAATAAAGTATATTATACATTACACGCTCCAAAATCTTGGAAAAACAATTAAGAACTGAGATCGGTCTGTAGTTGGAAACATCAAGAGGATAACCTGTTTTAAAAATTGGTGTAACCTTTGCACTTTTTAGTTTTTCAGAAAAAACTAAAAAGTTTTTCCTGAAAAACTAAAAAGTGCAAAGGTTTTTTCTTTTATTAATTTATTAATTCAACTTTGGTAAATACTTTACTATAATATTTAAGAAACTTAGCCAAGAAGATATCATAGGCTTCATCAGCATTTAAATTTAATAGAGTTTCGTCCCATTTTTCAAATGATATAATATTATGAAAAGATTTAATAGAGGTATCGTTTATTAGTCGTGTTGTTACAATTAAGAAATAAAATTTCTAACAAGCCAGGCCCATTGTTGGTTTACTTGACTGATTCCAATCTTCAAAACAAAATACCAATTTCATCAAAAAAATTAAAATTGCTTCGAAGTTTTAAAAATATCTATATATCTCCAGATTTATCAGATGCTGAACGGCAACAGGATTTTATACTCAAAACAGAGTGAAATAAACTGAATAATGCCCTTAAGGAGACGGATCCCTTTTTTGGTATCATAAGTGCTAATTTAAAAATAATAACAGATCGGCTCGACAAACTTGAAAACGAGTTAGATAAAAGCAAATCAAAGGTTATAATAATTGAAAAAGACATCAATGAAATAAAGGAAAGTATCAACTTTCAGGAAGAAAGTTTCTTAAAAAAAATTTCGGAAACTAACAGTCTGATAGCCATGGAAATTAACAACTTAAAAAAAAAAAATTGACCTTGAAAATCGTTCACGCCGTAATAACACGCCGTAATAGGACTGATGGCTTAACTGAGCTGCCCATAGAGTCTTGGAATGACTGTGCAAAGAAAGTTAAAGATCTATTTAGAAACAAACTGGGAATCTCTGAAGGCATAATCATTGAAAAAGCTCACCGCATTGGGAAAACTAATGAAGATAAATCTCCAAGAACTGTAATTATTAAACTACTAGACTTTCAAAACAAAAATAAAATCTTAACGCTATCAAAAAAACTCAAAGGAACCGGAATATTCATTAATGAAGACTATGCGAACGAAACGATGGAAATAAGAAAAAAGCTTTGGGAAGATGTAAAAAGATTTCGAAAGGAAGGTAAATTTGCTATTATCAAATATGATAAAATATTCGTCAGAGATTTTCGTAAATAATTTTAATTTTAACTTTAAGTCGAGATATGTGAAATAGTTCTGTACATTTTTTATTATGCTAGCACGTTTTAATTTACCGCACTTTACACTATGACTAACGAAAACAAAAAAGGGTTTTTTATATTACTTGAATAACGAGGGTATATATAACCCCTAGAAATGTTGTAAATTATTATAAGAAAGAGGATAAGTTTACATACTATACCAGATGTTTCAACTTAATTAAAGACTAACGAAAACAAAAACAAAACAAAAGATTTTGAAACGCTGCGCTGCAACGTCTTCGAAACTGCTAATAAAATTTTACTAAATGATTTTTACGACTCTGATGCGCAAATTTTTCACAGAAATAATTTTGATTCGAAATACTTTGAAATAGAAACTTTTAAAATTGAACTCGAAACTTTAAAAAATAATTTTACTGCAATACACATAAATATAAAAAGTATAAATAAAAATTTTGATAACCTAAAACACTTTCTAATAGATTGCAATTACTCATTCAGTATGATTTGCATAACTGAAATGTGGTGTCCTGATGAATCATTTCAAACGAACACAAATTTTCAAATTCCAAATTATAAACTAATATCTTTTGAAAGAAAAACAAACAAAAGGGGAGGAGGGATCGCAACGTATACCCGAGATAATCAAGTGTTTTAAGTAAGACAAGACCTCAGGTACTGATAGCGAAGTCCTTACTATTGAGATAACGGGTAATAAATCAAAAAATATTATAATTTCCACTTGCTATAGACCTCCAGAAGGTGATATAACTAAATTTTCAAATTTTTTAAATGAAATCTTTCTTAAAATATCTGGACAAGGGAAAAAATATTTTCTTTATAAGAGATTTAAATATTAACAGTCTAAACTACAATGAAAATGCGGTTACTAAACTCTTTTTTGATAATCTGTTTCAATTATGTATCCTTCCAACCATCAACAAACCTACTCGGATAACCCCAACCTCCGTCTCTGCAATAGACAATATATTAACAAATACATTTCTAGAAACTTCTTTAAAAGCTGGAATTATCAAAACCGATTTATCAGACCATTTTCTTATTTATTTTTCATCTCAAGATTTAAGAACCTATAAAAATCCTAAAACTAAAGTTTATAAAAAAAAAATCAATCAGTTCTCTATTAAAAACTTTAAAGACTCGCTATCGGTAGTAAATTGGGATGAAGTGTATGAAGAATGTAACCTTGGACACACAAATTCCGCATACAATTTATTTATGAATATTTTTCTAGATCACTACAATAAACATTTCGCTGTTGAAGAGAAATAAATAAAGCTAAAGTATTTAAACTGCCCGTGGATAACTAACGGGATTAGAAAATCATAAAAAACAAAGCAAAAACTCTATATCAAGTATTTAAAAAACAGAAACGAAACTAATTTAATTACATACAAAAAATACAAAAATCTATTTGAAAAAATTAAAAAGAATTCAAAAAAGTATATTATTCAAAACAACTACAAATAAGAAAAAGTGATATTAAAAAAACCTGGAACATATTGAAAGAAATAATAGGTAAAAACTATACTAAATCAAATAATTTACCCGATAAAATTATCGTTAACGAAACTGAATATATCGACAAAACTTCTATCGCTGAAAACTTCAATAGCTTTTTTGTAAACATAGGCCCTAATATGGCTTCAAAAATTCAATGCCCTGATATCTCATTTGAAACCTATATCACAAATCAACATTTCTGTTTAAATATTTTCTCTGGACTAAACCATGAAGAACTAGAAATTGCAAAAAACTCGCTTAAGACGAATAAGTGCTCTGGGATAGACGACATTTGTCGCTATATAGTTGTAAATGTGTTTCCGGAGATAAAACAACCAATCTATGAAATATTTAAATCTTCAATTATTACAGGATCCGTACCGAATAAATTAAAAATAGCTAAGGTAATACCAATATTAAAAACCGGTGATGCATTTACACTAAATAACTACAGACCTATCTCAGTGCTTCCTGTATTTTCAAAACTTTTGGAGAGAGTAATATACAATAAACTGTATAAATATCTAACAAATAACAAAATCCTAAATGAAAAACAGTTTGGCTTCCAAAAGCAATATTCAACCGAACACGCAATTCTTGATCTAATAAATAATATAAATGACTTCTAGGGATACTTATTGATGAGAACATCTCATGGAAATCACATATAGATATATTAAATGCCAAAATATCAAAAAACATTGGTATCCTCTATAAAGCTAGTTCTATACTGTCTCCTGATAATTTAAAGTTTCTATACTTCTCGTTTATACAAAGCTACTACATATACGCTAATATTGCATGGGCGAGTACTCATAGATCCAAACTAACCACACTATATCAAAAACAAAAACATGCTGCAAGTATAGTTTTTAATAAGGATAGATTCTCGCATGCTGAGCCACTTTTAAAAAATTTGAAAGCATTAAATGTATATCAAATCAATATATTCCAAAATTTGTTATTTATGCTCAAATATAAACTTGGACCTGTTCCTTCTTACTTTTCAAAGAATATTTTTCAAAATAGCAAAAATAGATACCATACCAGAGGAACGGGAAACTTTAACGTACCTTTTAAAAAAACTAATCTCTCGCACTTTTCCATTTCGTACTGTGGTCCTTATCTATATAAAAAATTAATATCAAAAAATACTCAACTCGAAAAATCGAATAACTTAAATACTCTGAAAACGTTATTAAAAGATCTCATTTTAAACACTAACAACTTTATGAATTTTTATTAACCCCAAAACATTTAAAACTATGTATAAAACTAACTTTGTTCCGAAACCAATGTAAACTCTAATAACTCAAAAAACTCTAAATAACTCAAAAACAACAGCAATAACAAAAACACAAAAACAAATAATAGGCTTATTTATTAACACTTGAACGAATATATATTACCTATTTAGCAAATCGTGTACCTACTTCTATTTATGTGTATTGAAATAAAATTAAAAAATTAAAAACGTATTTTTGTCTGCATTCTTTGTTTTTTGCATTTTGGATTTTTATTCTCATTCTGCCGAAAACCGATAACATTTTTAAAAAAAAAAAAATATATATATATATATATATATAAACTTATTTTAAATAAAAGCATCCAAAAATGTTAGTAACGCATAGCGGTTTCTTGATGACAAGACCGTCAGTCTTCTGCAAGTTTTCCGCGTTCTTTGAAGTAATTTCTAATACTCTACAGTTTTATTTTATATATTTTTTTGTATAACGTAACTTTGAAATTTATTTTTTTTAATTTTAAATTTTACTTACTCTGTAAAGATTCTATTATATTTTACGAATTTGTAAGGATTAAAAAACAAAAAAAACAAAAAAAATTTAAAAAGAAACCAATCAAAGTTTGACAGTAAGGCTAATTGTCTGTTATCTATGAGTAGTATTGAAAAAATTAGCTGCATGTACCTTTATGCCACATCTTTTGATAACAAATTTGACGAATTTAAACTAGTAGTTGCAACTTACTATCCTAAAATAATTACCATTACTGAAACATGGTTTAAACCTACTCTTTCTGCAAATTGGATAGTTATTGTTTATATAAAAATGATAGATGTGATAGTCGTTGAGGTGTATGTATTTATATTGACAGCAAAATTATCTCATATAAACTTAACGATAGCAGATTTACATTGAGTCAAATAGAGCATATCTCGGCTGTTATCCAGTTCGGCAATGATAAATATCTTGTTGAATGTATTTATACACATTATGACTTCACGGATAGGATAGATATTGAAAATGTATTTAAAATTGCTAAAGAGTATGTTAACCAAACAGGTTATAAAGATCTAATCATAGTTGCATATTTCCTTACAAGTTCCGATTGGCTTCAGTGTTTTCATACCAAGAATGTTCAAGAAATGTATGATGATTTAATTCGTTATACTAAAGAAGGGTGTAACTTATGTGTTTCTAAAAATACCTCAAACTCGTCATCAAAGAAACTATACCTGAAAAAGAACTTATCTCACTCAATAGAGAAAAATAGAAATTAAGATACAGATATTGTTCTAGTAAATGGAAAAGTTCTAATCTTTTTAACTAATATAAACAATTATCAAAAAGAGTTTCATTTGAAATTTCTATGGCAAGACGAAAATATGAATCATTTATTGAGAAAAAAGAACCCAAAAGTGTTATATAGATATATGAATTCACAACAATATGTAAAAGACCATATAAAAGTTCTCCGACAACCAAACGGTGAAATAACCCAGGATCCAGAAAAGATTTGATCTAATAAATATAAATTTTCAAATCATTTTTGTCAAAGAAATTTAAAAAATGCATTTTTCAAAACAAGAACTAAGATACCACCTTTAATTTAATATCCAGAATGAAGATATCCAGAATGAAGATGTTCTTGAAAGACTAAATAATACTGATCAAAGCAAAGCCTGTGGAGTCGACAAGTTACATCCATCTCTTTTAAAAAACTATGCTACTGCTTTCGCTCTTCTTCTAACGCTGAAGATTCGTTAAAAAAAAGGTCACGTACTACAAATTTACTTAAAACTCTGGATTATATTACAAGAAGTGTTGATTAAGGAATTCCTGTGGATGTAGTTTTACTTGACTTTAAAAAAGTATTTGATACTGTACCACATCAAAGGCTTATCTTAAAACTTGAAGCGTATAGTATTAGTGGCTTTGCACTTCATTGGTTTCAAGCTTTCTTATATAATAGAAGGCAGAGAGCTATTATGGTAGATTGTGTTTTGACTTGGGCTGATGTGTATAGTGGAGTTCCTCAAGGATCCGTTTTGGGTTCACTATTTTTTATACTTTATATAAATGATCTTCCTGAGTCCCTGAAAAATATTTCAAAACTATATGGTGATGACACAAAAACCATGTCGATTAGTTCTGCTAATGAGTTTCATAATAAACTACAATGCGATTTGAACTCTGCGCATGCTTGCACACAAGATTGGTTGCTTAACTTTAATATTGACAAATGTTTAACTATGCACTATGGTTATAAAAATAAGAGTTATCCATGGTTGTAGACTTGACATATCAAATTGAGAAAAGGACTTAAGAGTGATTTTTTCAAATAACTTAAAGTGGAAAAATCAAGTCTTATCGAGCGCAAGCAAAGCAAACCGCATGTTGGGCATAATAAAGAAATCTTTTGTTCAATTTGATGCAGAACTGCTAAAATCTCTATACCTATCTTTTTTTCGACCACTTCTAGAGTTTGCTGTACCAGTATGGGCTCCTTATCGAAAACGAGATAATGCCATTTTAAAAAGAATACAGCGTCGTGCCACTAAAGTAATACCTTCAATCAATAAATTATGCTATGAAGTTTGACTAGCTTGTCTTAAAATGCCTTCATTAGTTAAAAGAAAACAACTAGGTGACATAATTCAACTGCATAAAATTTTCAAAGGTTACGATAAAGTTGAATTTAAAGAATATAAGTCCTTCAAATCTAATTGTACGCGTTGCCATAGCCTAAAATATTCTAAAGAATTTTCTGTACATAATTATAAAGAAAATATTTTACTAAATCGAGCTGCAAATTTTCGGAATGCATTGCAAAAAATACTGTTAATGCTAAATTAGTAAATTCATTTCAAGCAAGACTTGATTGATGGGAGTCAAACCATCACAAGATTCAGCTGTCTTAGTGTGCTTTAAAACCACACTCACTGGTAGCAATGCCAGTCATAGCATAAACTAATACTAATACTGATACTAAAAATAGGTTCAAGTAATGTGATGGCAAAAGTATAACACACCTAAAGTAAAGGAGAAATATATTTTTAATATGGTTGCCAACTTAGTGTGATATTTGTATTAATAACTGTAATGGTTTTTACACAACCAATACCCATTGGACAATTATTTTTATATTTGATATAAAAAAGAATAGCTCTACATGTTGATGACTACTTCTTAATGAAAATGGCCTATTGCAAAAGAAGGTATATTTTACAGCTGTATATAAATGTGAGCAAACCATTGGTAATGTACTTTCTCACGCTGTTGTTATTCTAGCCAAAATTAGAAAATGATTTTCCTTGTTTAAAAAATCATTTGGCTAAAGATTTTTTAAACAAGGAAATTCATTATAAGTCAGATAATGCATCATCTTATCATGGAAACTTCTTCCTAAAAGGCCTTTACAAAATTTGCAAAGCAAATGTCTTCACGTGAAAAACATCAATATGATAGAGGGTCAGCAGAAACAAGTTGTATCAACAATTTATTGACAATAAAAAATCTTAATGAGACTCTTCATAATGGTAAAGAATTTCAAAGTGCTGATGTTGCTGTAGTAAAACTAAACTCCATTATTTCAACATCAACTAAATTCTTCTGACTGATCTGCTATTATCCCATTCTGTTATTAAAGAAGAGATTAAAAACTTCACAAACATTACTGGATGGACATTGCCAAGAAAAAAAGTGTTCAGATATTCTTCAAAGCAAAAAACCTGACCTGCTGGTTCACCAGCAGGTGAGGACAAAATTAAAGCTAAAGAGTAAATATTTGATAACTCAACAAGTTCGATCATTATTCTCTAGGCAATTAAATAAACTTGTATATTTACTAATAACCAAAGTGTGTATGTATCTAAAATATACAAAATGTATTTATGGGAACTAAGATAATTATTTTGCAACTTCCTTCATGCTTCGAGTATATGTTTTTAGATGGAGTAAAACAAAAAAGAGCAAAGGTTAATCTAACTGATGATGGGATTGATGCAAATGATGATGTAAGACATATATCTTATTTATATGTTGCATATGCAAATTAAATAACAATGATGATTTAAACGACGATATTCAGCTGATAGCAAAGGAGTTAGTTGCTGATTTTCAAATTGGTGACTAGGTTGTTCTTGAACATAATATGAAATGGTATTCTGCAATAATTCAAAATGTCCGACGTTGTAACACTACAATAAATATATATATATATATATATATATATATATATATATATATATATATATATATATATATATATATATATATATATAAATAGATCTCATCTCTTTTACTAAAACCTATCATTATTAATTTATTAATTACATTATTTAAGTGTAAGAAATATTCAGGAAGCACCAATGATTAGAAGATTTTTATTTTTAATTCAACCATTAGGTCAATGACAATGATATTTATGCATTGGCCAATATTACTATTTTGGAGGAAATCTATGCACCTACATAGAACTGTTTAAAGTGGGTAACCAAGAAAAATTTCCTCCAAATTTTATCTCTTGGCGTTGTTTTTAGGATCGTTGCACAAACACCAACTAATCAATAAGAAACTGTTCTCTTTCAAAAGACGACATCGGCATCGTGGAAATTTAGCTCGGTCATTGATAAACTTCTCAAAAAAATTTTCTTTGTTTATATTCTTAAAAAAGTGTTTTACTCATCAGTTTTTTTATTTAAAAAAATGTGTTTTTCTGAAATTTATATCATTGTTTTAACAATGATATCATTGTTTTAACAATGATATCATTGTTTTAACAATGATATCATTGTTGTAACAATGATATCATTGGTTTAACAATGATATCATTGTTTTAACAATGATATCATTGTTTTAACAATGATATCATTGTTTTAACAATGATATCATTGTTTTAACAATGATATCATTGTTTTAACAATGATATCTTTGTGTTGACAATGATCGCATTGTTTTTTCTATGTTATCATTGTTTTAACAATGATATCATTGTTTTAACAATGATATCATTGTTTTAACAATGATATCATTGTTTTAACAATGATATCATTGTTTTAACAATGATATCATTGTTTTAACAATGATATCATTGTTAAAACAATGATATCATTGTTTTAACAATGATATCATTGTTTTAACATCTAAACACTTCAAATTAAATGTAAAGTAGCTGTTGTTAAGCATATCTAACCGTTGCTAGGGTATTTTGTAAGTTCAAAATGTGGCAAAATACGGTTACTTCTAGAACTTCTATAGGATTTTGATCACTTGAGAACATGGATTTTTTTTCAGATACAGAAAGATTCGTGT
>NC_088921.1:51150000-51255000 GCF_038396675.1 Hydra vulgaris
TGATGACAAGATCCTTTGATCTTCTTTTTTAAATGAACCTCTTTTTTAAACGAAATTTAATCAATTTTGTATTGCCTAACGGGCACTACACCTTTGGAATAAAATTGTTTTGCCAAATTTAGAATAACTACCCATTACTTTTTGCCTTTTTAAAAGTAAATTAAAAACCCTAATTTTTTCATTAGATGACATATTATGTTATTTTTGATTATATAAATTATTAACTTTGCTTTACTTATTTACATTTATAAAAAGTTTATTTTTACTTATTTTGTTGATTTAAATACTTTTTACTTATATAAATAAAATGTTTGTTATATTTTGGTACGTTTACATTTATATAAAATATAAGTGTTTAGATCCGCGTGATCTCTCTTCTGATTATATAAAACTTTGGAAATTTGTAGAAGTTTAATATTATTGTTTTTACCTTTGTTAAATGCTTGTTTGAACTTATTTAAAGTTCTGATACCTTTATAATTACACTAGGAGGTACATTTTCTTTACATTTAAACATAAAACATAAAATATTAAAAATATTTAGTTCGTATATATTTAAAACTTTCATTTTTATAAGAAGTGGTGTTGAGCTTGAAAAACGATCTGCAAAATTAGTTATGCGAGCTGCGTGTTTCTGATGCCGATAGAGAGGTTTAAGTTTGGTTCTTCTTTCAGATACCTTGTTTTATATTTGTTATAGCGTTTATCAAAAATTTGTGAAAGCTTATTACTTTTATTCTTTGCAATATATAATTGCAATACACATAAATGTAAAAAAAACAAATGTAAAAAAAAGTTTATAAAACAATTTGTAAAAACAAACAAACAAATGAAATAAAAAATTAAAAAAAAAAGATTAAAAATAAAAAATTAAAAAATTGAACATATCCTTGTCCCAAAATATCAAAAAATATCTTCAAAAATTGTTTGATTTTCTGATGATTATGCAGCGGAGTCTATATTCATTGAATGGTGCGTAAGGATTAGGACAGGTTGTCTTGCAATGAAAAGGTGTTATTTATTACTTACGGACGTGAGGGACACAACCGATTTTAATGATCTGATGTACTTAACTGGTATATCTATAATTAAATTATTATAATCTTACTATTATGTTATTATAACGTTACTATTGTAATTATTATGATAACGCAATTATAGAAATCAGTGGTTTGATATAGAGCAGGCCTTTTGGTCTTCCTGGCTCCCAGCGGAATAACGACCGTAGCCACCCATTTCTCTCTTCTACCCCGTCCCATCTTCCCCATTGTCCGTTAAAAAAACAAAAAAATGTTGCAAAACTTGCCCAGAGGTGGGGTTTGAACTACGGATCTTACGTTTCTGTTTACGAACATAAAAATGAGATAAATAATTACAATAAGTTAACCCAATGAATAAACAAGGAACAATCAGCTCTTTGTACATATATTTAAAAAAGTTGTGTAGGGTTAAACAAAACATACATTTTTAAAAATTACATAGTTCTCAAGTTACGTTATTACATTATTTAGTAAATCAACTACTTTAATATTTTATGGCGTAAAACATAAAATATAAAAATAGTTTTTAAAACATAAAACAAGCACAAATTCGATGCCGAATGCAATAAAAGTAGAAAATAAATTAGTTACCAATTCAAATGAAATCGCTCCCGAATCCAATAAGTTTTTTTCAAAAATAGGACATAACCTATCAAATAAGATTCCTTATGTAGACAACAACTCTGTTGACGAATTTATATCGTCACCAAATTCAGCTATTTTTCAAATCTAAGTTATTATGAATTTGAAATAGCATTTAAATCATTAAAAAGTAATAAAGCAATTGGGCCTAATGATATAAATGGAAATATTATAATTTACTCTTTTAATGTGATCGAAGATATCGTCTACAAAGTCTTTGAAGCATCTATTACTCAAGGATCTTTTCCAGATAGTTTGAAAATAGCAAAAATAAATCCAACCTTTAAAACAGGTGATCATACCAATATAACAAACTATCGTCCTATCTCAGTTCTACCAGTCTTTTCAAAAATATTAGAAAGAATAATGTATAACAGAACACTTATCTTATTGATAATAAACTCCTCAATAAAAATCAATTTAGTTTTCAAAAAACAATTCTAATGAACACGTTATTCTCCAAGTAACGCGCAGTATTGCCGACTCATTTAAAAATTCTCAATTCACACTAGGCATATTCATTGACTTGTCAAAGGCTTTTGATACGGTTAAGCATCATATTTTAATTAAAAAGCTGGAGAGCTATGATGTAAAAGATAAAACCCTAAATTGGTTCAAAAGCTACCTAAGTAATCGCAAACAATTTGTTTATAATAAAGAATCCTCATCGCAAATAATAACGACTATAACATGTCCCCCAAGGGTCCATACTTGGGCCACTGTTATTTTTATTATACATAAATGATCTTTACAAAGCTTCTAACTTAACGACCGTAAATTTTGCGGATGATACAAATTTATTTCAGTCGCACGAAGACATAGATATACTTTTTAATAAAATGAATAATGAACTAAAAAGAATATCATATTGGTTTAGAAAAAATAATTTGTCTTTGAATACGGATAAAACAAATTTTTTACTTTTTTACCCAACCTCTAAAAAAAAGAGAATCCAAAACATCTTGCCTGACTTATTAATTGACAATACAATCATAAAAGAGAAAAAGTTACAAAATTTTTAGGAGTCATGATAGACAAAAACTTATCTTGGAATCAACAAATTGATAATTTTTCCATGAAAGTTGCTGAAAGCATTGGAATTCTATATAAAGCTAGATATATACTAAATAAACACCAACTAACTCAACTATATTATTAATTTATTCATTGCCATATAAACTATGCTAATATTATATGGGAAGCGCTCACAAAACCAAACTTAAACCTCTCTATCGGCATCAGAAACTCGCAGCTCGCATAACTAATTTTGCAGATCGTTTTTCAAGCTCAACACCACTTCTTATAAAAATGAAAGTTTTAAATATATACGAACTAAATATTTTTAATATTTTATGTTTTATGTTTAAATGTAAAGAAAATGTATCTCCTAGTGTAATTATAAATCTCTATAATTTGAAACCCAAAAATAAATATGAACTTCGTTGTAGTAAAAATATTCAAGAGCCATTTGCAAAACAAAAATTGACCATTTTTGTATTTCTTATCGTGGTCCATTTCTATGGAATAAAATAGTATTACCTAACTTTGATTTTTCTTTCAAGTGGTCTTTTTTTCCTTTAAAAAGAAATTAAAAGAAATAATATTTTCAACACAAAATATATTCATCTATTTTTAGTATTTCAAGTTAATATGATTTAATACATTATTTTTGTTTACTGTATAAAGAATATAATTTATACAACATATATTGAATACTTTATATTATGATATTATTTAATATTAAGAATGTTATATACCTATATTACAAAATATTATCTAAAAACTTGCTTAACATCTGAAGAGTATTATAACGCATATGTAATTTTTTAATGTACGAATTTTTTTTTTTTATATAGATTGTAAAGGACTTCATGATAAGAACATGTGATCTTCTGGAAGTCCTACCAGTAATATATTCATTGTAAATTTACCTTATATTATTCTGGAGAATAAATTAAAAAAAAAAAAAAAGAAAAAAAAAAAGAAAAATCATAACATAATCGATCATGTTAACATCATTGGCTTTAAGGCTATGTTTTTTATTAGGTCAGCGTCGAAGTCAAAACGGCTTTTTGACTTGTGAGAACATATACAAAATATACATTTATAAAATCTTCTTCTATTTTATTCTCAACCGCTTAAATATAGATTGTTTTCGCTTCTCTATTTTTGGCTTTTATCAATTTCACAATGCTTTTCAATTTTCTTTCGTTTCTCTGCGCTACTTTAATATATCTTCATATTTGATTGCCATAAAAGAATTTTTTTTTGTAAAATGTTTTAAATATATTTTATTATAACTCAATAGTATTCGAGTTAAATTAAAATAGTATATGAATATTGAGATAAAACAATGATTATAATAATAATAAAATAGTATATATTAGTTGCTTTGGTGTTTAACTGCAACATGGCAGGAAAACAATTCACTTTTATAAGTTTATAAGTTTATTTTTTAATTTATTAACTTTATTAACTTCACTAAATAAAAAACTAAAAAATGTTTAAATTATGTTTTTTTTATTCATTTTAGGTTGATTTTCATTCAATTTCTTATAGATAGATTCTTATATATTCTTATAGATAGATTATTATATTCTTATAGATATATATTCTTATATATTCTTATAGATTTCTTGTCGATAGAAAAATGTATATATTTGACAATGTTGACATGACTTACCAAAAGAGAATTAAACGTCAAAAAAAGTTGAATAAAAAAATTAAAATATTCACAGAAGTTGAAAATTTGTTTGAAAACGATATTCTTTGATTCTGAAACGGAATCTGTATCTTTCAGTTAATTTCATTTGATGCCTTATTTTTCAATATATACAGTGAAGGGGAATAAAAAATGCATATAAAATCAACTGGAAAAAAAAAGGATCCGATGAGCTACAACTGTCAATACCAGGAGTTTAATAAAAACTACAATTTGTTGGATGAAACTATCAAGTAGCTTCCAAGTGAAATAGCTCAACTTTATCTCGATGTGAGGGGTTATTCAGTATTTGTTTCTTCAATAGTGACGCATACAAATCATAATTTAGAAAGTATTGTTTTGTCAAAATCAAGAACCCATAGAAAAAGATTTCAGAGGATCCCAAACAAAGGGAAGAAATTACAAATAGTTACAAAAATGTTTTAATAGGTAAAAAACTTGTTCTCCACTTTGATAGCAATTTGTGTAATAAATGGAATCTTAAAACAATATTACAACTAAAATGAAAAGGATTTCAATAAGCAGTTTAACAGTTTTAACAGTTTCTGAGGATGAGATTAGTAGTGATATTTTGTTAAGAACTTCTTTCAGGCAAATTCATCCAAAGGCAAAGAATAGACAAAACAAATTTTGGAAAATTTTGATTTTGAAAATAATATTTTAGCTGTTTATACAGACGCAACTGCATCCAACAGTGGTGCACATAATAGATAAATTTAACTTATTAGTAGATACGTTTTCGGAGAGCGTATGTGGCTTTTATGTCGTTAACACATATATGAGAGGTACTTCATCACTTTGTACCAGCACTAACAGGGAAGACTAGGTCACCAGAAAAACAACTGTTTACAAATTTTAAAAAACATTGGTCAAAAAATTTTAAAGTAAACAAAAAAAAAATCAGGTCATTAGACAGATTTAATTACAACATTCTTAAAAATTCTAATATGCATTAGATTGAACGGGGAGTTAATATATATCTTGACTATGTCATTACCCGTAATACTTTTAGCTAGGTCAAAACAGACTACGTAAGAATTTTTGAACTAGGTTTTTTCTATCTGAGTAATGAAGTACCAAACTTCTTTATTGATCAACCTCCTGCTGCTCATGAAGCTAAATTTACGACAAATGGGTTATATTTATTCATGTTTCAACTAACTCACAAGAAACTGAAGGTGATAACGACGGAGGACATAAAAGATGTCTTTTATGTCCTCACGCATCTTTAATTTCATTTTGACGAGATTGAGCACATCAGTTGTCAAATGACCTTTTTTTAAATGACAAAAAAAATTACACTGGTTTTCCATCAGGTATTACATACCAAACAACAAAAGTATGTTGATCTAGGTGCAAGACGTCTGCGGTTGAATCAACAATAATTGAATAATATACGGCAGGTTTAAGTTCAATAGAAAAGAAATTTGGCAAAAAAAAAAAAAAATGTTATTTAACACTTGTTAAGTGCTCTTTTTGAAACAACTTCAAAGAATGTTAAATAAAAACATAATTAAATCTAAAAATAATATTAAAAATAGTCATAAAGATTAATCCAAAGAAGCGTGTGTTATTGACAAACATTTCTACTACTCAAGCGCTGTTGGGAAAGAACTCGTTTTCTACAATAGTTTTGGTTTTAAAATTTCGTTTGACGTAAACAAAAGTACATGGTTAGGGTCATTAGGGATCAATCAAAAACTAATGGATTTGATATAGCCGAGGTTTTAAATAATTTTTATTGCCAATAAAAACATGTTTACTTTGAAAAAAAAATTCAATCGTAACTGAGAGTTAAAAAGATGGAGAATATCAATGTTTTTAGAATGACTTTTTAAAATTCAATATCAAGTTAAAGTGCATTTGTTAAACTTTTTTTTTGATTATTATTTTGTTTTTAATTCACTAATTTTATTTGCCGTCCTGGTAGGAAATTGGCTTGCGAATAGCTAGCTATAATCGTAACAAAAAGACGGCAATTTGACCACGAGGATCGCTGTACGGAAAGTACCCATTTAACAAAGTTGAACGGAAATTTTCCTTCTTTTAAAATAAATTTTGAAACACGGAAATTTCCGTTGGAAAAAGGTTTTACTATAGAAGCCAAAGTAAAATTTTAGCATACAAACTTGTGGCGGATATGTAGTTGATTCACGTGTGAAGAAACGATGATTTATTTTAGCCGTTTTTTAATTGAAATCAACTAAGATAGACCACCCTCCCCTAACCCCCTGAATCAAGTAAACCTCCGCCAAACTTGTCACATTAAAAAGCAACTTTAGATTTTTTAGCTAACGTGTTTTTTAAATATATATAGTTCAAGTGTATGTGTATGTACATGTATATATATATATATATATAAATTATGTCAGTGTATTCTACATATAGAGTGCTCAATGTTCTTAAAGAACAGAGCAATAATAAATTAGCAAAAACACTTATCTTATTTTTTTCTTCAACAGCTTGTTTCTCCATAAGTAGGTTCATGAAAGAATGTCTAAACATCAAAAAGTTCTAATGTAGTTGATGCAACTTCCTGGTTGCAAAACACTACAGTTATTACATAGTTAATTATAACAATTCCCAACTTCCTGTGAAATAATTTTTCTATAATTTGAACTTTTTGATGTTTAGACATTCTTCCTGATGAACCCACTGATGGAGAAACATGCTGTTGAAGAAAATAAGTGTTTTTTTTAATTTTTTGCTGTTGGATTAAGTTTCAAAAGCAAAGAAACTCAGTTGTGTTTATGTTCATTTTCACCACTTTTCTTCCTTTTCTCAATGAAGATAAGTTTTCTGCAAATTTACTTTTAGAAAGTTTGTTTGAACGTCTTCCATGTTTTCTGAAAGCACAAGGAACTTTTTTAACAGTTAGCAATGTGTTCTGTTTATCTTCTTCATTATTATATTGATGAATAAATTGTTGCATCATTCCAACAGATCTTTCTGAATGATCATTTACTACAATTAAAGATTTGACATAATTCTAAAAGCTTTTAAAAACAGATCGTGTAAACCAAAACTAAGGGGGAAGTGAAAGCCAATCTTTTATCCTTTGTTCCTCTAATCCAATACTATCAAACATAAAATATGAAAATTTATCAACCAACAGAGCAAGTGAAGAAGGAAGTTCACTAATTTCGTTTCCCATTTATTTATTATTTTATTTTTTATATCTTATTTTGATTATTTTTAGTATTGTACCATGCTGAAATCGGCAGTTTAAAAGTTAGAATTGCTTTTGCAAGATTTGCTTTCTCCTCAAATGACATATTATCAATAAACAGAGCAAGAGGAATCATTGTTGAATCTAAATACCAACTATGTTTGTAAAAAGAGTTTAAAATAAAAATCCTAGAAAAAAAGAATTTCAAATTTTTTTCATTTAACTTTCCCCCTGGACCTGCAAAATCGGCTGTTTTTGATGGTTTTTGAGAATTTTTTTCTAAAAAAGTGCAAAGGGGGTAAGAATAGAGTGGACCTGTTAAGCTCAATTTTTTTGGAGTTGTTTTTTTAACATTTGCCCCAAATCTAGAGGGTATGGTATTTTAGATTTGAAAATTTCCTCAAATTGACTACCCCTAATATATATATATATATTTATATATATATATATATATATATATATATATATATATATATATATATATATATATATATATATAAATTATTGTATTCTTAATGTAAATGCCTATTATAAAATGTATCATTTTTGTGTTCACATTTATTTATATTTAGATAAGAGAGCACTCAAAAGTGTAAGAGTTAAAAAGTTATAAGTATTATAATTCATCATTAAGTTCATTATTTATATTTAGAACATGAAGAAAATAAAAATATTTTCCTTCGAAATTATAAAACTGTTTTACACTTTTTAAATATATTTTATTATAGTCTATCGAAGTAGATATTCTGCAAAAAGAAAAAAAAAAAAAAGAGGGATTCAAGATAGGTATTGTACTTTGGTTTTTTAACAATTTTTAACTTGAGCATAAACAAAATAAATTCAGGGCGCATCAAATATTGATGAACGTGAAAATGTTTGTTAAAAAAAAGACAGAAAAACGAATGTCAAGTTTACTTACTTTTACTTAAGCAAACGTTGGCGTTCGCTTAAAACTTTTAAAAACGAACGCATAACTTCAGCAATTTTTTTTTCCAAATAATTAAGCGATTGATAGTTTTTTATTTATTATAAAAATTTTTATTATAAAATTTTATTATAAAAACATTTATTATAAAAAAAACATAACTATTATAAAAAAACAATAAGTTACTAAAATTTAAAACGCGTTTTCAACGACTTTAAAAGAAACCATGCTAATACTCAGGGCTTACCGAGCCAATTTTGCGCTTCGGGCAAGAAAACAAAATCCCCCCCCCCCCCCTCAAAAAAAAAAAAAAGAAGAAAATTAAACAAAAAAATGTTTTATTGATCACAAAATTTATCACATCAAGTTATAAGTAAAATTTGTCATTAAGGTTGCACAAACTTTAGTTCAATGTCACTTTTCTGGCTTTTTATGATGCAAATTCACTAATGACGTCATCAAAATCAATGTTGTCTGCCCACTGAGGAAGTCAAAATCAGAGGATACAGCCGACATAGCCTCAAACCACCACTTAATTTGTGTAATAATGCTGTCAAACACAAGGTTGCACTGAGATCTGAATTCTGTTTCTGCTGTGAGAAGGTGAGAGTCATCTTCAGCTTCGTAAAGTGCCATCCGCTTCACTTTGTGCTTCCTCTTGATTGGAAAGCCACCATCAATTCCGCTCTGGTTAGCTTTTTCTGTGGCATCTTTGATAATGTTTTCCACCCCAACATCTTAAAGACTCTGAATGGAAGCCTTCAATCCTTTCTTTTTTTTTTGCGGCAATGTCAATTGAAATGGTTTTTGACTGAAACAGTTTATTATCCCAGTCAATTAGAGAAAGAATTTGACACCAGAAATCCAACAAACACAAACTGTGACAGCATTTGTTATGGGGTTGTGGATAATGGATTCCAAAACTTGAAGAATGTCTTTGATTTGTCTGTGGTGTGATTGCTTCTTTTTTGGCAGACCATCTTGTGTCACTGTTTCCCTTTAATGAGATGGTCAACGCTTTCATCAGTTTTTCCGATCTTGACGTGGAGCTTGAAAAAAAGTTAAAAATGGCTTGAACCTTTCCAAAAAACACAATCATGAGTGGGGAAACCTCAGCAGCATGAACACCAACAAGATTTAAAGTGTGAGCTACGCATGGAACAAATCTTGCTGACTTATTAAGAGAATGGATGTAAGTTTTGACACCATTGTATTTTCCAGACATATTGGCTCCATTATCATAGCCTTGGCCCCGGCAATCGGAAATGTTTAGACCATTATTCTCCAATTTTTCAGTTATTTCTACTGCAAGACCTTTTCCAGTTTTTTGGTAAGATTTAATGAAGTCCACAAAGCTTTCCTTAATTGTGCCTAAAGGTTTCATCACTGATGTGGACATACCTGATGATCTGAGTCATCTTCTCTTTGTGGGAGGCATCTGGAGTGCAGTCAAACAGAACAGAGTAGTATTTAGCTTCTTTGATGTTTTACAAAATTTCGTTCCTGACTTTCTGCCCAAGTAACTCATTCAGCTCATTTTGAATTCGAGGAGAAAAGTAGGATGTTGTGGTTTTTTTTTCTTTAACGGGCACAATGTGTTCAGCCACTAAAGAATAATAATGGCTAATCAAATCAATTAAGCTCAGAAAAATGCCACTGTTTTGTTGACCGATGTTTTCTGCAGTTCCCCGAAGAGCAAGATTATTCTTGGCACAGAATAAAGTTGCATCAACAATCACTTTCAAGATGTCTCTCCACTTTTTCATCTCTCCACTGATAACTCTCTGCAGATCAGAATCCCTTTACTTCCTTGAGGTTTTTCAAGAGTTTTCCAATCAGAATAGCATCTTTGGTGTTCATTGCTGTTTTCATGCTCAGGAATTCTTGGGTTTAGTTTTTTCCAGTCATAAAACCCTTTGGAAATTTCTGAGAAATTGTTTGTTTTTGTTGTTGAAAATAACAAACAGCAAAAACAAAATAAAGAATTTTTTTTGTTGTGTACTGCAGCCAAGTGCTAATAAATTTTTCACCATTGGGATGAATTTTTTCGTACCATTTTGAGCTGTAGTGTCGAATTCTGTTGTCAAAATCACACTGCGTGTTTGGGAAAAATTCTCTTCTGTCTTGCTCTGGCCCATGCTCAATCAAAAAGCATCTTGTTTTTTCCGTTATTTCAGGCCATGTTGCTGAATCCCTGTGTTGAAAATTTTCTTCCGAGGCCACTGGAATTTCTGAGATTTCTGAATGAAGTTTATCCTCGTCCATTTCAGCTGGGCATTTCCATCTTCCCTTGTTGGTTCTGAATCAGTTTTGCAAATTCTTCTTGACTTTGGATGATGAAAATCTCCTCTTCAATTAATTCCAAATGATTATCTGAACCTAAGTCAATTATAGGATCTGTTGAACTGTCATTAACTTCAATACAAATATCTTCTGAAATAATTTGTTTTTCCACTGAGTTTATTACCAACCACTTTTTGAAACAGTTTTGTAGTTTCTCGTCACTTTCGTGGCGCTATTTTCTTTTCTTTTTAAATTCAGCACCAGATAATTTTTTGGTTCGATTCATAATAGAATCATAATGTTCAAAAGTTATCAAAGGTATGTTAGTGTTAAAGGGCGCTCTTTTGTTCAGTAAATGAGCTTTAATATTTAAGAGTTTGTGTCAAGAGGCGGAATTTTAATTAATTTTTTTATTAACAGCAGCGACGCCGTGAAAATTTGTTTCGTAAACTGATTATTATTTTTTTAATTTATTAAAATTTGCGCCCTCCCAATTTTAGCGCCTCAGGCCGCGGCCCGGCCGGTCCCGCCATTGGTACGGCCCAGCTAATACTTTCTTCAATAGCGTTACATTTAATAATTAAGTACGTAACTGAAGTCTTAATAATTACGTAAGTAACTGAAGAAAATAATAATGTTTTAGCATTTTTTTAACATACGTTTATTTAATTTGAAACATTTGTTATAGTATGTAAACTTATCCTTATAAATTTCTTTATATTAAAACACAATTTTTCTTGGGATTATATATACCCTCATTCTTCAAGTTATGCTTGTTTTAAAATAATTTTTTTTTAAATATTTATGGTGTATTTAAAGGTTTTATCCAAAGAGCTTTTGCATTATGCAGTAAAAAACACAAATCATGAATTAAAGTTTCTTACAGAAATGTTTATAGAAAATGGTTATAACAAAAAAATACTTCAAAACATTGTCAAAAAAAATAAAAAACAATAAACAAAAGAATCGACAAAACAACAACAACAACATCAAAAAACTAGAACTTATATTTCTTTACCATAGCTACCAAAATTAAGTAATCAATTAAAAAAGATATTTAAAAGTGCAGGCTATACTCCAGTTTTTAAATCACAAAAAAACCTTCAACAATTAATAACTCAAAAAAACAAGCCTCAACTTCCCAGCAACTCTTATCCAGGAGTCTACAAACTGTAGTGTTTGTGTGGAAAATTCTATTTAGGTGAAACAAAACTCAAGGTTTCAACTCGCATTTGCCAACATCAAAAACATACTTTTGAGGGAAAATGGAAAAATTCGGCCGTGGCTTGGCATTCCAGAAATTGCCTTTGGAATAAAAACAACACGATTAAAGTAGAGGTAGACTATTTTAAGAGACAAAAGAGAGAGTCCTTGGAAATACAGTATCACCAGTGTTCTCCAAATGAAGGTGGTTTGAATGAAGACGACGGTGATTATGTCATATCATTGTTTTGGAAACCTTATTTTTTTCATTTAAGACGAAAGAACACATTACATTGAAGTTTTATTATTTGTTTGTTATTTAACGGTTTTTTATATTACTTGAATAATGAGGGTATATATAATCCCAAGAAATATTATATTTTAATATAAAGAAATTTATAAGGATAAGTTTACATACTATAACAGATGTTTCAACTTAATTAAATTTTATAAAAACTTATCTAAGATGTTAACTTTTAAAAATGACATGCGTTAATAAAAGCATGGGAAATTTCAGTTAAAATGAATGCATTAGCAATTACCTTAAAAGAAACCGTGGTAAAACATTGCTTTCTTTAAAAGCGTGCTTTTTTTAATTTTCTTATCGTTAAATTAAAGTTATGTTTGCTTGTCTTTTTTAAAGTTTTGAAAAAAATTGTTTAAGATTTGCAGAAATATATATAATTTAATAGAATATATAAAACTATTATGTTTGTTATAGTTTTCATTTTTTACTGTGCGTTTAACAACACCAATAATATGATATTTTATTATCAAATACTTAATATTATTATAAATATAATATCGTATTTAATAATAACTTGATATAATAACTTAATAAATACTTAATATCATATTATTATTTTTAAATGTCTTATAAGAGGAACGTCAAAACAACTTTTATTTTATTTTTAGTTTCCTTTTATTTAAATTTCTTCAAGTTTATACATTTTTTTTTAAGTAATTTTTTACAGTCATAATATTATTGCATATTAGTTATCATTAATTTGAGCGCGCTTTGCAAATGCGTGAAAAATTGTTTTGAATTAATTAAAAATTGATAAAATTCAATAAGCGTCTTTGATATATCTAATTATTATATAACTTATTAACTAGAACAAAAGTTATTTGAAAATAAAACTCCCTCATAATTTAATAAAATTATTTGAATTAAAAAAAAAAAAAAACTGGCGTATTCATGGCCGACGACATCGGTTTTGAGGTGGAGGCGCGCAACTATCAATTTCTAGAAACAAGCCCTCTATATCTAGAAATTCTCTTTAAAAAAAAAAAAAAGGGCCTTTAGAAAAAGTGGGAAGGTGGGGGAAGGGATGCCCTTCTTCCCCACGTTGTCTGTCCTGTTATTTGACATACCTCTTAAATTAGACGTTCGTCAATAAATAAAGAAATGAACGTCAACGTTTATTAAAAAAAAACAATTTGTCGCGCCCCGGAGAATCTCCTATAATATTTGAAAACCCTCAAAAAGTAAAGTTGTAGGAAACATTGTTGAACTACCTAATTTTGGAAATTATGCACGTTGCACTATCTTATAATATCATTTAATATCAGCCCCTAAAAATGCCACATAGATTTCCGAAAACATACAAAATCAACTTATAGAGTGTTGTGGTAAGGCTTTTGAGGAGATTCTTATTTCTGAAACTAATAAAAACTTTATAACTATAGACATCTTAAACAGATGTCTATTGTTATTAAGTATATAGACAGTAACTATAACACTTGTGAAGATTTTTTAAGTTTTGTTGACTGTCTTTATTTATTTAAATGTGCCCTTTGTCCAAAATAACGGAAATGTTTAAATAACTATTTTTCTGTTGATCAAGCAAAACTAATCAATGTCTGTTGTACTAGTTGGGTTCAAAAACAAAAAAATATGGACATTTTTTTAAGCAAAAGACTCTTTATAGTTGATGATTGAATTTTTTTTCAATTTAACATTAGTTTTAACAAAAATTTGGTGGTTAAAATTTTTTAGATTACAATTAGACTCCAAGATAAGCAATATAGTATATCTCAAATTTCAGAGTCTTGAAATTGACAATTGAAAAAACAAGCTTCAAGAAACTAAATTTGGTATTGATTTATATCACTATAACTGGTTTAATATTGCTTTTAAATTAGCTATGGGTTTAAATATAAAAGAACTAAAGCTTTGAAAATGTGGAAAGCAAATCAATCATGATAATCACTCGTCATCTTTAATATCTGATTATTTTATGCTTTCTATCGCTTTAACTCTACTGAACCATCTTGTTAATGATTTTATTAATTATATAAGATTAAAAAAGCTGTTGATTTGAAAAATGCTGATTTGTGTGGGGCGTTTGCAGTCCCAACCTAACTAAGCTAACTAAGATAGGCAAATCTACTTTCAGGAATATCTGGATGTCTATCATTTTTATCGCCACATCAAACCTCTATTCATGCAGAGCTGAATTTATGGGAGGCTCTTTGAAAAAAACAATCAAAACCCCCATCTTGTATTTCTTAAATAAAAATTATGACAATGACTGGTTTCCCCAACATTCTTGAACTTTTTTAAATGGTTCAATTCTAGGTACAATACCTAAACATTAAAACTTATTCAAAAAGTAGAATGTTAGAAAAGTGATTGAATGACCTTGGCTAAATGTCAATTTATACAGAAATAGTTTCAAATGTAGGCAGGGTTGTCAGCTTATTTTCAGAAGAGAGACATTTAAAACATTTTAAAATGTTTTAAATGTCTCTCTTCTGGAGAGAGACATTTAAAACATTTTAAAAATTTTCTCTTAGAGCATCTTGTTGTTTATTTGTTTTAAATGTATAATTTATAAATTTATTTTCTTATTTGTGTACATTTCATGATTTTCGACTTCTAAAATGTTAAATGTTTTAAAGTGCTCTAAACTGAATACAATGTATACCACTAGATAAAAAATTTAAATGAGTGTGTAAAATATTTTAGTGTATGCTACAAAAAGAGTGCTGGATATTCATAAAAAATAAAGATGTAATAAATTAGCTTCCTGAGGATCCTATAGATGGTGAGACTGTTCAAATCCTTTTTTTAATATATATTTATATATAGTAGTATAAAACAAGTAGCTATTAAAAAACAAAAAAACAATATATATAAACAATATCATGATATTTTTGAATATATCGCGATATTATTATAATGTTATTACAATAATAATAGTAACAAAAATGTAAAGGAAAGAATGCAGAAATGGAGGGTTTTTTTTGTCAACAACAACAATACTTTTAGATAGACATCTATTAAGAATAGAAAAGAATTTAGAAATGGAGAGCTAACCTTAGGCAACACTACAACTTACATATGGGGTGCAAAGTCCTATGGCTTACCTTCTAGTTGGTGCACTTCGTTAAGTAAGTTAGGCATTGTATGTCTAACTTGCGAACAGAATAGCCAAGGCAAATTTTTTTATTTTACCGTTAATTATTTTATTTGAATCATTGAAAGTAAATGAAAAATTTATGTGTGCAAAAGTGTAGACATATTTATACACCGTAGAAGCTGTTCAACCCTTAAATTTTAGACGCTTAGAGTCTAGCAGCAACGTAATTACCAGACCTTTTTTTGATATATATATATATATATATATATATATATATATATATATATATATATATATATATATATATATATATATAATACATATATATTTTTTCATGCATACATTTCTGATGAGTCTTTATTGATGAAATACAGTGTTAAATGATTTGTAGAATACATTTAAAATTGTTTATATATATATATATATATATATATATATATATATATATATATATATATATATATATATATATATATATATATATATATATATATATATATATATATATATATATATATATATAGATGTAAAGATCTGCGTGTGTACTGTTAGAAAAGGGCGGTCATTAAAAGATAGCAGCCCGCTATCCTCTGATTTTCTAACAGTAGGTTACTCTTATTTTAGGGTAGTTTAACCGCTTAGAATCTAAACAACAGACTCTAAGTCTGATTATACTAAAATTTTAAAACAAATCGTTGACTAACATTTTTCTTATTTGCATAAAGATAAATTCTAGATTGCACGTATTTTGACATTTTCGGCCTGTTTTATTTGGGTCCACGTTTTTCACTTGATATGTTATTAAAAAAAGTTCAAATAAAAGTTAATTTAAATTAATATTTCTCCTCAAAGTTTTGTTACACTTAACGTATTATAAAATCAAAACATTTACAAATTTAAGTTATGTTAAAAAAGTTTAAAACATATTCTACTGTTAAAAAAGTTTATATTTATAATTTGTTAATAGTTTGGATTTATGATTTAATCTTAAATTAATAAAATTTTATTAAAAATTTGTTAACGCGACTTTTTTACGCAAGAAAAAATAAAATAATAAAAGTTTTTTTTCGGTGCCAAAAATATAAAAATATTCTTAAAGAAAATATTTCATAAAAAATTTATGAATTAAAAATATTAAAACACGAATATCTTTAGAACAAAATAAGCTACAGAAGTGGTTGAAACCATTTTGGAAATAAAATATAGTAAGGAATCCAATGCATTTAAAATAAAAAAAATTTACAATCGTTAAAAAACTCTCTACTTTTATAAAATTGTAATATATATATATATATATATATATATATATATATATATATATATATATATATATATATATATATATATATATATATATATATATATATATATACATGATACATGTTTTTGAGGACCTGCGTGTCCAATAGAACACGTATCGCTGTTCTAATAAATTTTAATCTAATCTAGCGTAATATATCTTTTATATCATATATATATATATAGACATATTTGCCTATTTCTACTGTTATTAATGCCTTTTATTTATATGTATTTTTTTAATATGGTATTAATAATTTTTACGAACCAATAATATGCAATTTTACTTGCAGTTTAAACAACGATACTCCATTCCAGATTTTTAAACCTTGATTTTTCATGTTTTGGGGCCTATTAAAGTTTCAGAATACCGGGTTTTAGTTTTTTTAATATAATATTTATGGAAAACTATTTAATTACAAATTAAAACTTTAGGAAAATGATGACGAAAATATATCTACACCTTTTCAAGATGTAATTGAGAACTTGAAAGTTGTAATTAAGAAACCTAAGATGTAATTGAGAAGATGAAAGTTGTAATTAAGAACCGTAATATGTAATTTAGAACATGAAACTTGTTAATAAGAAATCGTA
Source organism: Hydra vulgaris (assembly GCF_038396675.1). Lineage (NCBI taxonomy): Eukaryota > Metazoa > Cnidaria > Hydrozoa > Anthoathecata > Hydridae > Hydra > Hydra vulgaris. The sequence continues at coordinate 51,167,243 of NC_088921.1, forward strand.
AGAAGTAATCGAAAAGATAAAAGTTGTAATTGAGAAAAGTATAAAGAATACAAAGTTCTTTGTATTTTGAATTTTGTAGTCCTAATATACTTTGTAGTTTAAGACTGGAAATAATAATATAATATCAATAAAATATAAAAAGTCATGAAAAAGTCATTTGAGGTTTAGGCGGTAACTGGAAAAATCCTATTGAGAGTCAATTAAAACTTTCTCTTATTTTTTTTTTTGTGAAAAATTTGATTGAGATTTCAGATGAATAATAAATACAACACAAATAATTTATTTGTATAAAACTTTAAAATTTAGATTTAAACAACGTCATCAAAAATCTTTGCAATATACAGTTAAGCACCAACTTGGACGTCTTCCATATTCAAAATCGTAGCGTAATGCGTGGTCATATGTTGTAAAGCGCGTGTACAATTACCTCCCATTATTGTATTTTTTGCTGAGGTAACAGTTCTTTCTAAATACTGCATTCGTTGTTCCATAATCCCAGCATCAAATACAGGTGGAATGCGAGATTTTGACCATTTTTTTTTTTCTGGACCACATAGCTTCCACTGGGTTTAACATTGGGCTGAAAGGTCCGAATCGTAACAACTGAGCCGGTGAATTTTAAAACACCCTTTCCAAACGAGCGGGACATGGAGCATTGTCTGTTACGACAATCAAATCATCTAAACGATTCCTGGATGTAGGCCACGGGTTAAACAAAGCCAAAATCCACTTGTTACAAGAATCTGCTTTAAATGATCCTCTGCAAGTTTCCATCAAGACAACAGGTCATAATGGAAACTCGCAGAGGTATTTTCATTATTGCTCTTTTCCCCTGTTTGGAACGTCCTTGGGTTTTTCTACAAAAAAGATTAAAAATCGTTTCATCCAACCAAACTATCTGATGACCATTTGTGATGTGTTCGTTAATGTTCCTAACATATTCAGCTCCTTTTGTTTGCTTTCATTACTATTAATTGTAGTAGACTCCTTGTGCACTATTTAAAATGTAAATAGTCTGCCTTCGAGGTAATTGGCAATTGTGATTGTGCTGACGCTAATATTAAACTGTCTTACTATCCTTGTTTTAATGGCCACCAATGTCAACTGGCAGTCACTTTCAATCCATGTTAGTGTTTCTTCGATTTGATCATCGGTTAATTTTTTTTGGTTTAAAACCACCTCTTCCAATAAAATTTAAATTTCCGTTGCGGACCCAATTGTATGCTGCCTTTTATTTGACACCGAAAGTTTGCGCCAGAGGCACCGAATTGTTGTTTCGCTTAGCACATTAAATTACTCTTCTTCTATCATTCAATGAGGATAAAACAGAATGTTTTCTTTCAAATTGTTTAGTTGTATGTATTTCATGTCTGCAAATCGGACAAGGTGGTTCTGGTTGTTCCAGAAGTGGTTGAAAACAAATTTGGTGAAATAAATGCTTTCACGGATTCATTTTAATAACAGACTTTCTATTCATAGTGTATTGACAAATAACACAATGATCTTTCATTTCCATTACTGTATTACTGGTGCATACAAATGCTAAATTTGATATTATTAACTTATTAAAATGCATGTTCAAGAAGAACTTTTATAATGACCTTTAAGCTTACATTGAATTCGCAATTACAAAGAATGTATTCTCATTTACATATTACGATTTCTTAATTACAACTTTTGTTTTTCAAATTACATTTTGCGATTTCTTATTTACATGTTGGGTTTCTCGATTACATTTTAAAATTTCTTAATTACATGTTGTGTTTCTTAATTACATATTGCGACTTCAAAAATTACATGTTGTATTTCTCAATTACATCTTACTTTTCTTAATTACAACTTTCAAGTTCTCAATTACATCTTGAATAGGTGTGGAAGAGAATTCGGGCGCATATTACTTTTAAATTTGAACATAAAAATGATAACCTAATATTAAGTTTTTCCAAGTTTAAGACATATTTGTCATTACATTAGAAGGACTATCCTTTCTACTTAAGTAATGAATATTATTAGTTAATTGGATAATAAAAGTAGTTTGAGAAAAGCCCATCATCCTAAGAAAAACGCTCTTTCAAATGTTGTTCTTGATTCACTTAAAGACGTTCCAATTTTTGACTAATTGCAAATGTATAGCTTTGTTTTTAGTTGGTAATCAAGGTGGTGTTTACTTTATTAGTATTATTCATATAAAAAATAATGCATGCTATGCAAATGTTTCTTATGAATATACACATTTTTTTGTATTTACATTTTAGCTCTAATTGTGTAAAAGCTTGTTGATTTTTATTTGGTTGCTAAGTACAATTGAACTACATAGATACGATTAATTCAAATTTAATTAACTGTTCTACAAACCCTTAGAGCTAAGATTGTTTTTAAAGTTTTTATTTCATTTTTTAAAGAAATTTTGAATTAAGTTTAAAAAAAATAATTTATGACTGGATCTTAAGAGTTCAGCAAACTGCATGCAACACCAAAAACTGCACGCAACACCAAAAACTAGTAATTTTTTGTGTTATTATTCAAATACATAAAATAGCATTGTAGCTATATCAGTTTATTTATAAAAGTAAGTCTTAATTTAGGTAAATATGCAAAATACACTGTTGTTATGAGATATATGTATCCATAACAACCAAAAAAACAATCTAATGATACAATTAGATTCGTAGTATGAAATATTCTCAACTTAGTCATTATGGAGAAAATCTGATATTTTAAAAGTTATTACTTTTGTCCAGCTAATGATTTTGGCCATCCTAATTTTTTAGATTTGTTTTTATTAAAATTTAAATGTTTAGCGAACAAAATACATAAACATTTTAAATTTACGATTTAAACACGCTAATTTCACTAATCAATTTACGCGGAGTCTTTGTAACATAACAAACGAATATTCGTAAAACAACACACGAATATTCGTAAAACAACACACGAATATTCGTAAAACAACACACGAATATTCGTAACATAACACACGAATATTCGTAACATAACACACGAATATTCGTAACATAACACACGAATATTCGTAATATAACACACGGGTTTTTATTATAAAATATTGCTGAACTTTTTAATTTATAACAATGAATTCAAATTATTGATCCTTTTTTTCTGATAAATTCTCTTTTTCATCTGGAACGTTAGTTTGTAATTCAGGAGAGGAGTCGAAAACATATTGGCGGTATATACCTTTATCAGGTACAACATAAAGTGCTGCAACATCAATGATGGTTGTTGCTAGTGTGAGAAGTCCCATTAATGAAACTATTTGCAGTACTAAATTCGACATTGAATATTCACCTAAAAATATTAGGAATAATATCGAATAAATTGAAACTGAATTTAATGAACTGTTAGGAAAAACTGAATAATAAACAGAATATACATGTTAGTAAAGTTTTATCATGGATTGGGGACGACGGCAGCTTTTTATGGTATTTGAAATAATAACTCTCAGAGATGGAGCAAATTTTAAACTTAAGTGTGTTTATGCTTATATAAAATAAAAATGCTTCGGAAAAAATTGCAGTAGTTGGAGTCTGGGAACAAAAAAACTCCTAAGACTTGTTTTCCCTTTCCCCCAAAGGTGAGGACAATAAATTACTGAACTTTATACTATTAATATTCACACAAAAAAAATTATACTCATCGAAAGATTTCAAATTTCATCTAATAATATTTTAGCGTTTCAAGCCCCCTAACACACAAAAAAGCAACCTCCCTGATAATGAAAATAAAGTATAATATATATATATATATATATATATATATATATATATATATATATATATATATATATATATATATATATATATATATATATATTTATATATATTTATATATATATTTATATATATATATACAAACAAGTAAATAACTAAATGCGAATGACCTATTTTTCCAACTTGAACAAATTCTATACGAACAGCATAGCGTTTTATGACAACTCTCTTGCATATAGTTCCATTAGGCAAAGCGATAGGCAACTCTTGTTTAATACGATAGTCAGAGTAAAGATTATGCTCTACACTGTATGTGTATTCAGTTTTACTAAAAAAATAAATAAAAGTGTTTCCATAATTGGTGGATTTAAATACCAAACTTTAAAAACTGTATACTATTAAATTATTTAAAAAAATTGTAATCATTTATATTCAATTAAGAATATTTAATATATTTATTACAGTCAATCTGCATATTTATTTAAGTTTATAGATTTTTAAGTGAGAAAATACATATAATGTCACGTGATTTAAATAAAAGATTTTAATTAGTCATATTTTTTAAAATTGATCAAAACTGTGACATTTAGCTTTTGCGATTAGTTACAATGTTTATTGATTAACAAAAATTTACGTTATATATATCTCTACATGTTTACTTGTAATATATTTAACTTGATTTGTTGCAAACTGGGCTCATAAAAACTAAATGGTAATAGATACATAAATGTTTCACATTAAAACAAAATCTAAATCAAATAAAATTTATTGTTTAGACATTTTACTGTTTGTTTCAGTTTAACTTTAATTAAAATTTTTTTTTTAAATTACTGTTTACACATTTTTTTATGATTTCTTTTAAGATGATTTTGATGATTAGAACATTCCTAATTTCAAAGCAGCTACTTTATTTTAACTTTTTAAGATCTTAAATATTTTTTTATTCTATATTAATATCTTCTAATTGTAAATATTAATATTTTTTAATGAACCTTTGTAAAAACATTTTGAGTATTCAGTTTTAAAGCAATTAAATGTTAAAACCAAAGAAAAACTTTTTATCACTACCCAAGAAGCCAGTGGTGTGACATTAATGACAACCAAAATATATTACAATATAATTACAAAAGTAACATTTTAAAAATTCCATGGTGATCAGGATCATCCTGATCACCATGGAATTGTTAACACATAATCCAGTACAATTTACCCTATGTCCTGCTGCTTTATAGGACTTGCTTTTCTAGACAAAGACTAAGAGAAGTAAATTCTGACTTAAAATACCCCAGCCTTGGTTCTTTTAGTTGAGTAAAGGATAGAGGTGTCTTGATAACAATAATCATCTTTAACAGATGCTAACTGCATCCAACTACTGTCTTTTAGAAGACCTCCTAGGCAAAGACTTTAGGGGTATGAAGAAAAATTATGTTGACCTTGCACCCTCTTCTTTATCTATTAGGTTGGCATGGAAGCAAGCCTGTATTGTTTTCTATCTAAGATGATAAAGGCTGGATCTTCTTGTTTCCATGATAGTGGCTATGCAACGCATCCTGTTATCTCCTGATGAGAGTCTGAAACTTAGTTTAATTGTTCTGAGTCCAGCCAGCAGTAAGATTAACCGAACTAGAGTTCTGGTAACCTGACTATTAGTAAGTAGCTCTCTGAAGCTGATTTCATCAACAGCTGTAAAATGTCTGTGTATTAACAGTGTCATGTTGCACATGAATGCCGACCTTGTTAGTGCTTTTAATGTCTATTGTCAAGGCCACATAAGGAGCCTTTTGTTACAACTTTGGGTTAAGTAGAGCAACTGAGGCAACTGTAAAGTACATTTTATATATACATATACATATATATATACATATATATATATATATATATATATATATACATATATATATATATATATATATATATATATATATATATATATATATATATATATATACATACATATATATATATATATATATATATATATATATATATATATATATATATATATATATATATATATATATATATATATATATATATATATATGGAAACTTTTTATTTCTTATCGCCAATTTCAAATCCTATGGTTATACACCTTATTGTAGCTTATTATCATGTTTATACACCTTAAACTCACCTAAAATTCATATTTAATCATACAGATGTTAGGTTAGAAAGACGTTTACAAAATCTTCATCAGTGTCATTAACAAAGGTAAGTCTAGCATTACATCTCTACTACATGGGTCTGATCTTAACTCTCCCAAGGATATGACAAAACAATTTGCAAAGAACTTGGTTTTTTATTTGCAGAGAAACTAGTTAATCTATTGTTAGACATCAAGCTTCCATTGCTAAAGTTATAAAAACACTAAATTCACAAACAATTGTTAGCATCTGCTAAGGTTGCCTCTATTTTTGGTGGCAGGCATTTTCTTTCTCTAAACTCCATTCTCTACCTCTACAAATCTCTTATTTGTACCTATATGAAATACTGTTGTCATATTTGAGGTGATTCTTTTAAAGATGTCTATTCTCTTCTTGACAAATTCCAAAAAGGTAAATGTCATCGAACTTGCTTATTCTGCCAAGCTTGAATCACTATCCCATCTTTGTAAATTTACATCTTTTTCTCTTTTCTACAAATATTATCATGGTTGGTGCTTAAACAGTTTATATCTCTAGTTCTCTCAACCGATTCATGCTTGACTCGTCATTCAGCAAAATTGCATTGTTTAACTGTAACTATTCATGCTTATAAAATTTTTATTTGTCTAATTTCTTTCTTTGCACATCAACACTTTGGAACTCCCTTTTATCTTCATGTTTTCCCGACTCATACAATTTAAAGTTTATAAAGTCTTCTGTCAACTGTTTTCTTTCTCTTTAACAATCTTTATATTGAATATGTCCATATTTGTATGCAGCATATGACATTCTAAATTTTGCTGCATTATTCCTGTCACCTGAAGGGTTTGGTAAATTAAGTTTAGTGATAAATAATCCAAAGAATGACTTAATTTATGAATAAACAACAACAACAAAAAAATTATATAAAAAAAACATTTATATTCAAATGAAATGTTTAGCACAAAAATACTGCAGATCTAATAATTAGGCAGACAAAATTATACATTGGTTATGACATTTAATTACAAATTATTTTATATATACCCTTTTCCGAACCATCCTTTAGCATTGCTGTAATCAATGGTGACACGTAGCACAAGACCATTTTGGCGATATGTGCGATTACGTGAACTTAAAGCATCAGAGAGACGATCTAATGATATATTAGCTGCCTTTAAAAAATCTTTCAAATAGAGTTTGTCAACACTTGAAGAATTGTTTGAGTTTAGACTAAATATAAGTAACAATGAGTACTGCAGTGTTATTATAAAAAAAATTCAAAATAAAAAACATTAATTAAATTTATATTGTTAAACAATAACTAAACATGCACAAACATACACTACAATACATTTCCCAACAATCAAACACAGAATTTTATGTTTATTAACTTAAAAATAATAAAATTGACAGTTTCTAATATAAATATTATGTAAACAAAATATAGTAATTTAAATAATATAAATATTGGTACTATGAATAATATAAACATAAATTGCGAATCGCAATTGCCCTTCACACCTTCGCGATTAGTTTTTTCTTAAAAAAAATATTTTTGCAATTTGTTAGTTTTTTTGTTGTTTTTTTTTGGTAAATTTTTTTTTCTCTTCTAAATTCATCATTTTTTTTGACCATTCTTAAAATTAATATTTTTGTCTAAGTTTTTTATTAAGCGTCATAAAGTACCCCACGCTAAATTTATCTCTTGAATAGAAGTATAATCTTTGGTCTTTAGCACGGAGATTTTATTCCAACATTCCACATTTTATTCCAAGCGTTTTTGAATTTAAATTATTTTAAATATCTGCTTGGAAACCAATATTCTTTTAAGGTTAAATTTAGTCTGATTTACTGAAAGAATAAAGTACATCACAGTAAATTTACCTTTAAACTAAATCAAAACAACTAGTTAAGTTACTAAAGTAACTTACAGTTACTCGACCATTAAATTTACCTAATATACTCAAAGACTCGCAAAAATTAGCCATATAAATGTTTTTATTTATATCTTATATGTTGTTAACACATAATATAAGCTTTTAAGTAAAAGTTATTTTAACCAGAAATCTTTAATATAAAAAACGCCATTTTTAAATATTTAAAGCGATATCAAGATCAATCATTTTTTATAAATACGCAAGTTGTTTTTAGGAATTTTATTTAAAAAGAAATCTATTTGAACAAAAAAATTTTAGTCTTCTAAAATTCTTTTATTCAAATAATTTCAATGATTTCTTGTATGGGGGGTCCAAAATTAAATTTTTATGCTGATTTTGAATTACTTAATACTTTTTTTCATTATAAATATTTTGCCTTCTACTTCAATTTCAATTAAAATAGTTATTTTGACAAAACGATCAATTGTTAAATGAAATGAAATCCATATTATTATCAAAGTATAATTGGTGGTAAATATTTTTTTTTTCGTTATATCAATAAAATAAGTAATCATAATGTGTAGTTACAAATGCAACAAATAATTAGACATAATACATGAAATCACTCCATATAAGAAACAATTTGTAACAACTACTAGTGAAAATGCGAAATAACTTTATTGCAACCATAGTGCAGTGATTTGAGTTCTTTCTCAGAATCAAGAGGTCTGAGGTTCATTGTTGACTCTGCCCAGATAAGTGACATTGATAAGGAAAGATGTGTAAACTTCCTAGTTAAATTGCTCTTTTTCAGTGCTTTGTGATAAGACGCTTATCACAAAACACTGAAGAAGTCATCATAGGTGAGTATGGATTGTTGTGAGGACTTTCCAAGTTAATTAGAAACTATAAACTACTAGCTTATTCTTCTGTAGACAATAAGACAATGTTTTTTTGTTTTTCTATCAATAATTATAATTTTAAATAAAGTGGATCTTTGCTGCAATGATTTACTATTTTTTTATTATTACTAAAACAAACATCCCATTCATCAATTGTTTTTTGACATTTAACATATCTTTCTGTTTTTCAATATATTTATTGACATTTGGTTCGCAAGTAAATGAGCTGCCTTGTAATTTCAAACAAGCTAGAATATATATAATCTCTTGGACGCCTAATGTAAAGTTTACAGTTCTTTTTTTGATAACCCACTCTGTCTCAGTTGTTTCTGTCACTGGTTCCAACTGTATTTTATATTTATAAATTTTTTAACAATGAGACACATTTCCCGAAATATTTATAAATTACCTAAATCTTGATTTCACAATGGTTTGGATATATAAGTATATTACCAGAAGAAATTTTTGTAATCGACGGTATATCTGAAGCCGATTGCAATGCCACACTGACGCTTAAGTTCAATGTTATTTGAAATTGTTTTATAAATTGCAAAAACCTGATTAAAAACATAATATATCAGTTATTGTATCTTTTTTTCAAACTTATAATACTTTCTTATTTTTTGTTCAAGAAATAGTTATTTTTGCTAAACTTTTTGCAAAATGATACAATCATCAAAGTTTTTTGACGCATATATACAAACTGCTTCTATGACTACTGAGCAGTCAATATTATTTAATGAAAATTTCCAAAATATTACTTATTGTTGACTTTATTAAAGACAAGTACAAAACAGAAGTAGAAATAACTTTGTATGATAAAATTTGTCTATTTATTGGGAGGTTTCTAAAAGTATTTATTAATTTTGATTTATTTGTTTACTAGTTTATAATTTATTAATTTATTAGTTAGTTACTTCTTGTTGCAATATTTTTCATTTTAATCAGTATCTCAATTCAGTTAACAATTTTATTAGCAAAGTATTTTCTAGCAAAGTAAATCAAAACAAATTTTTACAATAGATAAGGGATTGTTCATAAATAACTAAATATATTTTAAAAACAAAAGTAGGAGTTACTAAGCTCTTTTACGTGGCGATTTTCATTTCACTTATTTAAATTAAGACTCTGCGAGGGAAAACTTTTGATCTTTTAAGTTTTGTTTAGAAGTTTGCGTTAGAAGATTATTTGGGTTCAAACACAATTTTCCTTCATTTTAATTCAAAGTTATCCAATCAAAATTTAAATTGCATAAATTTAAACGTGTAAAGTTATGTAACTTTTTTAAATTGCATAAATTTTGCGTGTAAAGTTATGTAACTTTACACGCAAAGAAACGCTTCAAAGATTTCTAGTTTTTAAGTTTTTTTAAATGTTAAAAATAGAAGTAAAAGGTCAACCACAAAAAAATAACAAAAACTGAATTGTTTATTTAAAAAATATTTAAGAATAATTGGTTAAACAAAAAATATAGAGTTATGGACCCCCTCCTCCCTATTTCTTGCCAGCAAAATGGTAGTTGGTATGTTCCATTTTTTAAAAACGCTTTATCCTTTGATTCAAAAAAATGAATTAGTGCTTGTTTGACATTTTCATTTTTGAATTTCTCATCATTCAAGAAATTTTGTAAGGACAAAAACTAACGATATTCAGAGGGCGCTAAGTCCAGGAAAATATGGTAGATGCGACATAATTTCCCATGACTGTCCAGAAAGGTCGTAATCATGTCCTATCAGAAACAGTACATTTACCAAACACTTTCAATAAATTTCTACATCCTTGTTGAAATTCATATAAAATACAGTGATTAAATGAATTTTATTAGTAACTATGTTTACACTATCACTTTATAATAAAGACAAATGCAAAATAACTTTGTTTGAGTTAATTTGCTTCATTTATATGAACACTTTAAATGATAAAAATAATGCAAACATGCGCAAAATAAACATGTTCTAACGCGTTGAAAATAGTTTTTTTATTGAAACGCACAGAACTTTCCAGTAGACCTAATATATATATATATATATATATATATATATATATATATATATATATATATATATATATATATATATATATATATATATATATATATATATATATATATATCAGGCCTTGTTACGAGATTTCGCTGCGTAGCGAAAACGCGTAACATATTTCTAAGTAACTCAACTCTTCATATATATTTTGCATCGTTAGAAGTTATATTGCGTCACTCGCGTCTTTCCAAGTACCGCATTGTAAAGTTATTTTATTAACGCGTTAAAAATCATACAAACAGTTTTTTTTTTTCTCACTATAACAAAAGTTACAAATAGAATCTAAGTTCTTATTTAAAAAATCATTTTTATTATTTTTTTCATATATGAACTAAATTTTATTTTGAAAAAAATATTTTTTTCATGAAACGTAAAATAATGTTTGTTTATTTTCTTATGATTTTACAGTTGGTTTTTGGTTATTTTATTAACTGTTAATAAATTTTTTTTTATTTAATATGTGAACTCATTTTAATGTTTTTAAACAAGAAAGAGTTTTTTTTTCTTGTTTATCAGTTACCGATAACATATTCGTGATCATAATTTATTTTCATAAATTAAACAAACGTCGTTAAAACTTTACGTTATTGAATTAACAATAAACAAAATATCTTATTAATAAAATATTTACATCAAAATAAATCGTACATTTTTTAAACTATTATGACTAAAAAAAAATGTTATATTTAAAAGAAATTTATATATTTTATTCCTTATAATAAAACTTTAAACACTTAATTTTTTACAACTAATTTTTAACAACAACAAAAAAATTATTTAACAAACTGCTTCTTTAACAAAAAATCTATTAGTTTACAATTGCGGTTAAATGCTTTTACTTTATTTCTTCTGAATATTTTACTTTATTTCTTCTGAATAAACGTCACGTAAACGACAATCAAAAGATAATTTAAATATTCTAAAAGTTTTGCGTAGCGCAAAACTGCTGAACGCGTAGGCAAATCGCCTTTTCGCAAGCAAAATGCGAGCTGCGTAACGCTTCTTAACAAGGCCTGATATATATATTTATATATATATATATATATATATATATATATATATATATATATATAGATATTATGGTTGTCCAAAATTTTTTTTTTTTTTCAGATTTGATTGCATAGTTGTTTATTTTGTGCCATATTACATAGTAATTAACTGTGCAAAAAATCTTTCCAATCAGATAATGTTTATGTGGTGCTCAATGACCATAAAGTTTTACGAAAAATTTGAAAAACATGGAAAAAGTAACAAAGTTCCACAAATTTCTAAAACCCGGTTAATTAGATTTTTCAGATTTGATCAGTTTTAATTATCTCTAAATATTAAATTCTGAATACAAATTACAATCCACATCCACTTTAGACTGGTTTATTAGCAGAGAAATTAATGAAATAAAATACTGCAATACGACTAAAGTTCTGCGGTTTTTGTTATATCAGAATTTTTCCAAAATAAAACACTAGGATTTTTGACTCTTTGTCATTGATTAAAATACGAATTATAAACAAAAAAACATATGAGCAATTAACATTTAATTATCGTAATGTTATAGTTCGTGCAATGTTAATGCTAGCGAGGACTATAACTCTTCAGAGAACACTTTCTGGCATCTGGCACTCGCTTTCTGTGATCCTCAACCACCTGAATTAACCTCTGCATTTCAGATTCATTCCTTGTAATCGATTCATTAAACATCGACATTAAAGCCACAGATCGTTCAGCAGCATCATTTACTACTTTCAATGAATATACTAAATTTTTTCCTTCTTGGTATTCTGGGGAATCATTCCAGGTAGCTGGATCGTTGTTGAACAGAAAATCAATATCAACCTTCATTGACCGCAACGCACTTGCTGAAACTGATGTCACCAGCATGTCCAGAGATTTCTTCTCTAGACTTTCAATGTTCTTTAATTTGATCAACCTTTCAGTCCAGTTCTCACCGTGAAATTTCATGTTGGAAATCATTTTTCGCTTCTCTTCCGTTTGAAGTTTGTTTGAAAACAAAGCTAGTGGGACCAATTCTGGTGAAAGGTACCACAAATGGTTTTGAAAGTTCTTGACTGCTGCTTCGGAAATTGTTTTATTCACAACTGCAAACTGCTTAAGTTGCTGAAACAGAAACAAGTCATTAACTGGAGCATCGCTGGCATTTGTGCATGATATCCAAGATTTTATATAAACCAGACTAGCAAATAAGCAAAATTCACAGAGATTTTTTTCCTCTTTTGTGGTCAACTTGAACTCTTCACGAAATAAATAAATCTTAAAACAATAAATAACCTTGGCCATCCAGCGAGCTATGTGATAAGCACCAGGGATCTTGAAATGATAATTTTTCTCTTCTTGATCAGGCAGTTTTCCAAGTATTAACAGACAGAGATCCATGATTTCTTTGTAGTCATCCCTTGGCATTTTAACATGCAGGTTTTCTTTGAGGAATGCAATCACTTCATTTTGTAGTTCTTGCACCAGGGGTATTTTCATTCGAATGTCATCCAGAGGTTTAAAATTTCCTTGATTAACTTTGGGCCAATATTGCTGAAATCTCTGGAAAAGAGGTATGTTGGGACCAGATGATGGTCCAAATAGTGATCCAAACACTCCTGCTACTTTGATCTCATGAACATGGTGTCTGCAAGCGAAATATAACAAATTTCTACCTATATGTTTCTCTAGAACTACACATGCACCATTTTTGGAGCCAGTGTTAGAGGCTGTAGTATCAAAACTCATTCCAATAACATCACCAATTATGTCCCAGAAATTAAGCAGATGAATAACTGCTTTTGCTTGGGCTTCTCCAGTTCCAGCTGATAGTTTTGCTATTCCAAGTATTTTGTCAACATTGTGACCTGTCACACCTACAGATAGCCGGTCAACATTTGCTTTAGGGGCTGCAGAACTTGTACGATCTATCATCAGTTTGCCATCCCAGTGGACGATTAATGGTGGTTTGTCCAAATCGCAGAATTCAGTTCGAACAGTGGCTTCAATATTTGATCGATGATAGGTTCGCTGCTGCTAGTATAGTAAATTTTGTGTCAGATAGATTAATTCTGTCTAATGTTGATGAAACATCAGGCGAGTCAAGAATTGTATCTAAGATACATTGTCGTTTTGGAGTACTTGCTAAACTTGATTCAGCTGACCCTGAAGAACTTGCTTTACTGACTTGTTGTCTGTAATAAACAGGGATTTCTATCTCAAAACCTCTATCAACCATTTTGTCATTATCAACAGCATCGTTATCGTTGTCATCACTATAACTTTCGTCATGTAAAGGTTCAATAACAGGAACTATTGCACTCGCACCAGATTGTCTTTGCTCTTCTTTTAGCTTTCGTTCTCTCTCTGCTTGTTTCCTTGCTTCATTTCTTTCTTCTAATTTTGGAAGTTCTTTGTCCTCTCCAAACATCACCATTTTTCTCTGACATCTCTGATCCAATAAAAATTCTTTATCTTCTTCAATTCTGATCATGGTTTCAGCATCCTTGTGGGCAATGTCAAAAAGTAGGCCAATGGTGTCTGTAAATGATTTCTCTCTCGATTTCTGAGAATCTGACAATCTGGATTTTTTTTTTTTTATTAATTTAAATTCCTGGACTAAAGTTTTCAACTTTAAGACTACATTCGGATGAAATGCTGTCGGAATACGGGCTTTATTCCAAATAATAATCAGTTCATCAACAGTTGTTTTAAGACTTTCAGGCACTGACTTTTTGGTTGAATTAAGATGATAAAAAAATGTTTTTAAAACATCAGATGTTAAGGGAAGAACTTTATCTGGAAGATTTGGCTCTGGTTGTCCAATTAAAAAGATTTTGGTTTGAAGTCGTGTAGAGATAGCAACACGAGATGATGCTGCCATTTCAATGATAACTGAAATATTATGAGAAAATCAAAACTCAATACCATATTATACAAACTTATCATTCAGTTGTTGGTTTATGCAGCTGCAGCAATATATTATAATAATTATTACTAAAGAAATTAAATAAATATTTTCAAATTAGAAATTATTATTATCTGCACTTAATAACAAACAATACACTACCAGACTACCATGCTAGTTTTCTGTAATAGGTTACTAAGGTTAGGTACTATCAAAATATTAATACATTTGTTGTCAAACTGAAATTCCAAATAAAAATAATATTTATACTTGTAAACCTTTTTATTCTGTTTGAACAAATTCTAAATTGAGTTAAATAATAGTATTAAAATTATGAATACAAATTTTAACAAAATGATATAAACACAGTTGTTTTAAACACTAGCAGACATTTTTTAGTCTGGTGCCCTGATGACAGTTAATCTGCTGCACTTTAATTAATCTATATAGCACGCAATCAGACAATATTTCAGTGGAAAAAATCTAACTAACCAGGTTCTAGAAATTTTTGGAACTTTGGAACTTTTTACACGTTTTTGACGTTTTTCGTAAAACTTTATGGTCATTGAGCACCCCCTAAACATTATCTGATTGGAAAGATTTTTTCCACAGTCAATTACTATGTCAAATGGCACAAAATAAACAACTATGCATTCAAATCCGAGAAAAATTTTTTTTTCCTGTGTTCACATGAACAGCCCTAATATATATATATATATATATATATATATATATATATATATATATATATATATATATATATATATATATATATATATATATACATATATACATATATATACATATATACATATATGTACATATATATACATATATATATATATATATATATATACATATATATATATATATATATATATATATATATATATATATATATATATATATATATATATATATATATATATATATATATATATATATATATATATATATATATATATATATTGATATTTAAGGCTGTTTTGTATTATAATAATAAAACAAAACTCATAGTCATAAAAGAGTGCTCAATACTAAAAAGATATTTCAAATAGAGCGATATACAAAATAAGACAAAATGTTTACATTTGTTTCACAATTTTCCACTTAATTAAGTGGAAAATTGTGAAACATTGCAATCTTTATAACTTCTTGTCAAAAGTTTACAATCTTTGCTTATACGAAAAATTCCTTATTCTAACATATAAAGTGAGACTTGTTAAATAAATAAAATGAGTTGATTTCAAAATAGATAATACTCGACGCCCTGCAAAGAAACTCATTTATACTTCTAATACTTATACTCTAATATTTATACTAACTCATAATACTCATTTTATTTGTTAAATAAATAAAATGAGTTGATTTCAAAATGCAGACAGAAGAATAAATTCCTTTGATCTTTTTTTGACACCGGCGATTAGCTGATATTTTGTTTTTTCTTTGGTTGCCATCAAGTACGTCTTTTAGTGACATAAAAATTCCACTACACAGTATTTTGTAATTTTTAGCGGGCATTTTTTGTTTTTGATTTTGTATTCAATGGCTGATGATTGCCATATAGACATGAAACTTAAAGTATCGTAGAAAAAGTTGTTTTTTCTTCGTTAATATATATATATATATATATATATATATATATATATATATATATATATATATATATATATATATATATATATATATATATATATATATATATATATATATATATATATATCTGTGTGTGTGTGTGTGTGTGTGTGTGTGTGTGTGTGTATGTATGTATGTATATATATATATACTTAAATTTAGAAAAAACAACTTTTAATGGAACTTAAAGTATCCCGCCTATCGGCAATCAAAAAAATAAATCATTAAAAATAGCTATCTTTTAATCACTTATTCCAACTTTGCAATCTGAAACAATTTGATTTATATTTTCAATGTACATATTTTATAAATGTGGCAATAAAATGGAATTTGTCACTTAGTAAAATATAATTTTTTTTATAGTTTAAAAATGTCAATAGTTACAATTTATTACCATTTTTTATTTACTTATTTTATTTTATCATTTTATATTGTATGATATTTTTAGTCATGATAGCCACTAATACACCAAGGGATTTATACATACTTGTTTACCGATAGACCATTGTTTTATCATTTGCTTAGGATGACTAGAAGCGTAAGTTATTGTTCACCTTCTCCCTGTAGTCCTAAAGTTTTATTCCTCCTACAAAATAGTCTTTACATTCATTCATGATTCTTACCCAATGACATCATCTACAATCTACTTCTATATTCACATCTCCCAGGTCTACATAACTGGACCGCTCCATTGGTCACTTTTTGCGATCATTGGGTCGCATAAACAATAAATATATTCTTTGTGGCTGGTGAGCCCCAACTTTTTCTAATGTACACCACAACAACAAAACGGACATTAGGCTATTCCGCTGGATGTGGTTATGGCGCTCAATAATCTAACGCAAGGAGTAAGTGTGTTTAGCTTTCTATTCACCCGATTTGAAAGTGGACAAAAACATAACAAGACCATACTAGATGACCAAATGGTACATACTAATGCACTACACCATCACACCTGTAGACATTAACAGTTTCTAAAATCAGTATATCAAATATTTGTTCTTTGTTACATATGATCTACACACGGAGTGACTAGACTGTTAGTTGTTTCTTCCCCTGCCCCCCGAGCATTTAACTTCGTTCTTCTACTTCACAAAAGTCTTACCACTCACTTTATATTTTCTTATGATTTTTATTTTTTATTCAATGACACCATCAACAATCTGTTTTTATTTTCACATCTCCCAGGTCTACATAACTGGACGGCTCCGTTGGTCACTTTTTGCAATCTTTGAGTCGCAAAAACAATTAAAAATTATTCTTTGGGCTGGTAAGCCCCGACTTCTTCCACTGTACACCACAAAACGATAAAACACACATACACGACAAAACGGGCATTAGGCTATCCCGCTGAATGTGGTTATGGCGCTCAATAACTTAATGACTATGCTGACCCTCACGCACACGTTCATTCAAAAGCTCCACAATGCACGTTGGATCAGCGCTTGCTGACTATGTGAACAGATCTAAAATCTCACTTCATAGCACATCATTCCACACCAGTATGAGGTCGTAGCTCTTTTGGCTAAGAGTGATGGCTTGTGGCCTACAGTGACTAATGTGTGCATTCAACAAATTGAAATCCATTCTGTAGGTCTTACGTCTGATGTGCTAGCCCATAAGCGCAAGAAGTGAGTGTATTTAGCTTTCTATTCACCTGATTTGAAAGTGAACAAAAACATAACGAGACCATACGAGACGACCAAACGGAACATACTAATGCACTACATCATCACACCTGTAGACATCAACAGTCTTTAAAATAAGTCAAATATTTGTTCTTTATTATATACTTTTGTTCATATTCTTTTTTTGACCTTATCCTTGTATATTTATTCAGATTTGTGTTATAATGTGTAAATGAGACCATATATTTGTGAGAAGCATAACAGCGAGAAATTGTCCACAAAAATATGTATTAGCGTACTTTTATAACAAATGCATTCTTGGTTGGAATGTACTTAACAGTACTACTAGATAAGTTAAGACATATCACGATCTCATTAGGTTTTTTGTTTCTATCTAATTTTCTTGATCTGACATCGCTTAGTTAGTTTGTTGTGGTTTGCACTATACAGTCTTCACTAACATTCATTTGGTCGTTTTGTCATCAATATTGTTTTTTAACGTTTCATTTTTCAGGGGTTATAAGCTATTAGTTAAAAATTGCATTTATTGTCTCATCTGTTTATTTTCTCACTATTCTCTGCCTACTGATTATATGTTTGTATTTTTTTATCTCTAGCTAATCATTTTTTTATTAATCTGAGCCTGCTTTGTGTGATAGCTTAATGTTTCTACTTATCAGGCAAGATTTATATTTCTCATACTATTGGAGTTACCACATTTTCTACCATATTTTCTACTAACTACTTTTGTACTAATCACAAACCATCTTAACTTAGTTTCGATGTTTATGAGTGGTATTTACTTATTATGTTTATAAGACATATTACAGCTATACGAGAAACGGTAAGTTACTCTTAATTATTAATTACTATTTTCTATTTGCTTTGTGTTATTTCTATACATTAAAATTTTTATATATTATAAATATTTTAGAAATTAAAATTTTAAAATTTTTTAAATATTTTAATACATGCGCATACATGCATGTGTACACCTTTGTCTCTTCTAGTGTAAGTGTACATGATATTTATATGTATTTACATACTTGTTTATATTCACACCACACGCATCCCTCACCACCCTCACAAGATCTCTAAGAATGTTGCAACTGTATTAAAAACTGGTATAGGGATTGGGATTTTTGGCTTTTGTAGTGTAGTCCTATTATATTGCAATATTGACTAGCATGATGTAGAATGCAGGCGGTGAGATCTGTTGCAAGGACACGCTCCTTACGAGTGGCGTTAGTGCAGGTCTCGGGCTCTCCAAAACGTCATTGGTGATCGCAGTGCATTCCTGAGGAGAGGGATCACCATTATCCACTACTTAATTCTGATTGGTTATCATGGCACCAACATTTTTTTACCTCTTGTACCCATATATTTTTACACTTTGGTAGCTTTTTATTATATATTTGTTTTATTCACAATATTTAAATATTTTGCTGATACACAGGGAGTTGTCAGTTTCCTATTTTTTACTGTTTAGTACATTATTTATACGACATTTATAAACAACTTTTTACAATTAGATATTGACACTATAGCATAGTGGTTAGTGCGCTGCGTCATAATCTGCAGATTCATAGTTCGAAACAGATATAGTTTATTCTTTGGTTGGTTATATATATACACTGTTGGCTAGCTATGGTCAGGGCCATTAATTAACTTTCTAAGTATTGGCATTTTTTTATTTTTCATTTTCAAAAACATTCTTGATTTAAAATGTTTAAATACCATTTTGAAGCTTGATTCTACCAAATTTACCATAGCGATAATGATAATAACAAAGCAATAATAATAAAAATATTAACAATAGTAACAATAATTATATTAATAATAAGAAAATTATAAAATAAAAAAAAATTTATTTTCATCCGTTAAAAGAACTAATCTTTTTAATGGGTGATTTTAATAAAAATCTTATAAAAGCCAGCTTAAATCTCTGAATATTTAGACAACATTTTCTGAAATTCTTTGTTTCATATCTTTACTGACAATAATAACAAATCATTCAAGAACAAAATCATTTACCTTCAAAGTTTAGATATAATAAACAATGATGCCCTTTTTTCCCAATATTATTATTATTCCTGCAACTTGTAATTTTATTACATTCCATTTTATTACAGTTTATTCTGTTAAAATGAATTGTATCAATTTATTCATTTTAATATTGATTTAATAATTACATTAGTATCTTTAATACTTGGTATTGAGATTGGTTTAGAATCATCAAAAAAATGGTAACCTTATAAACTTATAGTGTTATTATAGTGTTTGTTATTTTGTATAAAATTTCAATAATAAAAATAAAAACAAAGATAATAATAATAACAGTAATAAATATTATTATATTTATATAATAATATTTATTATTGTTATTATTACTATCTTTGTTTTTATTTTCATTATTGAAATTTTATACAAAATAACAAACACTAAATGTTTTAATACAGTCTAATTACTTAATTACATTATAATGATTGTAATTACATTATAATTATGGACATTTATGAATCTAAATGCTTTTGTAAATGGACAATCTTTTAATAAATTTTAAGAGCTATACTAATAGATTTATAGATTTATGTTATTTAATTTATACAATTCATTTTTACAGAATAAACTATACAAATGTATTATAAATAATTAAATTAAATATTAACTACTATTATACACAATAATACATTAATATGTACAATTATGTATTATTTTATATTCATTTTAAACGTATTGTTATCATTTTTATTATATCTAAACTTTGAAGGTAAATGAAAAAATTATATTGGGACTAAATGAATAATTTATATTGGAAAGTAGTTTATGTTGGGAAGAGTGTTGCATCATTGTTTCTAAAACTATATATTATTATAAAACTTTATATACATTTCTATTATGGACAAACCAAAATTAAAGCAAAGTATTGCGTTAATTAATGGCAACAATGAAAAATTGATTGAACATTATTACTATCATCACTACTTACTTTAAAAACAGAATTTACTGATGTCAATTCTATTTTAAAAGTTTACAAAAGCTTTTGTTGTCAATAATTACAATCAAGAAAAAAAATTATAAAATGGAAGTTATCTGACATTACTGAGACAAATATTAAAAACAAGTTTTGCTGGAATTGGCTTCAAAAGAAAGATAATAATGAAGAGTTTACTGCTCAGGTTGTATCAGGTTGTATTTCTTTTACATTGTTTTGATTTTTATTACAGTTTTTTTCTAGGTTATTGAATTCAAGTTTTAAATCTACTTGATTTTCAATAACGCACTTTAATCTTTGTTTCACTGGATTTATAACTGTAGGTAACATAGGCAAAATTCCAAATACAATGAACAGAAAAATCTTGAGCAAGGTGACATAATTTGTAAAAATGCTAGCAGTTTTTATACTTTCCTGCACAGCCATCAGAAAAATTATGAATATTTGTAAATGTGGGACAAAGATAGGTTTTTATATGATTAATGGTTTTATGCATAACCTCATTGATAAACCATCATGATTTTATATATAAATAAATATATATATATATATATATATATATATATATATATATATATATATATATATATATATATATGTATATATATATATATATATATATATATATATATATATATATATATATATATATATGTATGTATATATATATATATATATATATATATATATATGTATGTATATATATATATATATATATATATATATATATATATATATATATATATATATATATATATATATATATATATATATATATATATATAGTACTGGTCATAAGTTTAGAGCCGCCTGTTTTTTTCATCATTTTGCGGCATAAGTATGGTGAGGTTAACATTATAAGCATAACAATGCATATAGTAATTTGACAAGGTACGAATCTATTGATATTCATGAATAATTGTGCATTAAACCAAATATAAATATTGATTTTCATGAGTTCTTTAATATTATAGCCAATTTTTGAACATTTTAACTTATTTTGGTAACTTCATGATGTATTGGTATCAATGTTTTGCTTAATTCAATTGTTATTTATGCTACTTTTTGGAATGGGTACACTAGTTAGATAATGTATTTAATGTTATTTTTGTTTTTATTTTAGAGTTTAAATGAAAATATTTTCTGAAATGGGCAAAGCTAAAAGCCTTGATACAACTGTTCGGGCCCAGGTGGTGGCTTTGAAGGAAATTAGTGGCTTAAGCCTAAATGATATAGCCAAAAAATTGAAAAAAAGTCGCCATGCTGTACAAAATGCATATAAGAAACATTTGGAATCAAATACATTCACGGACAAACCGAGATGTGGCCATCCTAGAACGCCAACTTTACGTCAAGATAGAACCTTAAACGCCTGGCCCTAACAAATCGTCGCCTTTCTTCCAAAATTTTGTCTCGACAGTGGCATGATGTTGGTGGACCTTTAGTATCTCCAAAATCTGTTCATCGTTGTTTGAATAAACAAGGTTTGAATGGTCGTGTTGCTATTAAAAAGCCTTTTATCTCCAAAATTAATCAGCAGAAGCCTCTCAAATTTGCACACGAATTTTTGCATTTTAGTGCTACTGATTGGCAAACGGCGTTGTGGTCTGATGAGTCCAAATTTAATTTAGCTGGTAATGATTCTCGACGTATTTTCGTTTGGCGTCGTCAAAATGAATCATATAAACCGAAATGTTTGCAGGGAACTGTAAAGCATGGTGGTGGTAGCATCATGGTGTGGGGTTGTATGTCATCTTTTGGGCCAGGCCAGTTGCATCAGGTGGAAGGAATCATGAATTATGCCATGTATAGAGGTATTTTGCGAAAGCATTTGCTACCTTCAGCAACAGCATTGTTTCCTGCAACTTTTCCATGGATCTTTCAGCAAGACAATGATCCTAAGCACATGTCCAAAGTGGCTAAAGATTTTCTAGCTGCTAATGGTGTTCAAGTCTTACACTGGCCACCCCAGTCACCGGATTTGAACCCCATAGAAAATTTGTGGGATGAAATTAATCGCCACTGTGCAGGCAAACATGCTAGTAATAAACATGAACTTTGGGACTTTATTTCTGCCGCTTGGACTAGTATTACTGCTGTTGATTGCAAGAAGCTTGTTGACACTATGCTAGCCCGGTTAGCTGAAGTAATTAAAAACAAAGGTGGACTTACTCATTATTAATATTTTAATACTCATTTTGGTACTAAAATGTTATAACAATATATTTTGCATGTTTCAGTAATATATTATTTTGCTGCACTGGGGTTATGGCTTTATAATCTGCAAAAAACTAAAAAAAATGAGGTGGCTTTAAACTTATAACCAGTACTGTATATATATTTATACACTTATATATATATATATATATATATATATATATATATATATATATATATATATATATTTATGTATATATATATATATGTATATATATACATAAATGATATACATATACATAAATGATATATATATACATAAATGATATATATATATATATATATATATATATATATATATATATATATATATTATATATATATATATATATGTATATATATACATAAATGATATACATATACATAAATGATATATATATACATAAATGATATATATATATATATATATATATATATATATATATATATATATATATATATATATATATATATATATATATATATATATATATGTATATATATATATATATATATATATATATATATATATATATATATATATATATATATATATATATATATATATCAGTCTTCTCTGTTTGAAACTTAATGCCGGAACACGAAAAAGCGCTGGCAGGATGGTCATTTTTAAGTTACCCTGCACAATTTTCTGCTTTTTTTCTGCTATTTAAATTAAAATAAAAATAGCGAAAAATATGCTTTAAATAAATACTAGATAAAATAATTTAAAAATATCTGGTAAAAAAAAAATCTTTTTATATAAAAGTTAAACAAATTAACAAAAAGGTTTTGTTGCAATTAAAATAAAACTTTTTTATTTTTTGGCAGGCGCTCTTTTATGCGCTTTGCAAAGTTTTTGCAGGCGTGAAAAGATTTGAGTGTGAAAGCGCTAAACGGAGAAGACTGATATGTATATATATATTTATATTGTTATAATTGTTTTTTAAGATAAATATACGTTTATTCATATACGTATGTATGTATATTTCTTTAAATATTAGCATTAAAAAGTAAAAAAAAAAAGAAAAAAAGAAAAAATTGGGCACAGAAATGAAAATGCCCTTTAACATTTGCATCTATATACTCGTTTATTTTCTTGGTTTCAAATATGTAATAAGATGATTAAAGGTTAAAGATGATTATTTTTATTTACCCATTTATTTAACCATAAAATCAAAAATTACAACTTTAATTATAATTTACAAAGTTAGGTTTGGTGTCACTCATATAGTTAAAAACTAGTCAATGGAGTGACACCTTATATAAAATAAACAAATAAAATAAAAAAATATTAAGACAAGGAAAATAAATAATAAAGAAAGTAAACTACATTTATACGAGTCATAAAAAAAGAAGTAATAGGAATATTAATATTAAAAAAATTGGAATCAGAAACAAAAATTATAAAGAAGTAAGCTAAGAAAAATAAACAGAGAGAATGAACGAAAATATATGGATAAAAATGTAAGAGAAAACAAAAATTTTAATGACATAAGTTCAGAAGGATAGAGTGAGAGAAAAAAATTTTTGTAGAAAAATATAAAAAAGTAAAAAAAAAGGCAAACTTAAATAAAAAAAATATATACATACACTACTACATACAATAATAAAGCCTATATTTTACACATGACATAGATTAGTAAAACAAAGTAAAAAACAAGATATAGAAAAAGCAACAACAACTAAATTGACAGAGAAAAAAACAACAAAAAAAAAACATTCAACATTATTTATATGCATAAATAAACAACATATTAACAAAGTACAAAATTAATTAAAATTGTTTTCTTCTTTTCTTTCCATAAAATAATGGTGGCAGAAAAAATTTTAGTTCTTTTTTATTATTTTCCATTTTCGAAGACTTTTTCTTTTAACTTTGTTTTTGATTTTTATTTATTTAAATCCTTTATTCTTGTTAGTACACTTATTTTTTAAACTTTTATTACCAAAATGTTTTTTGATTTTTCATTTCTTCATAAAACTTTTTTTTTTTTTTCTTTCACCGTTAAACAAACACTTCCTCCATTTGCGATGTCATTGCAAAGTATGAAAAAAATTCGATTATTTTATTTACATTTCAAAATTTCCTTTGATTGTAAGTAAAAATAAGAACTAGATGATTGTAAGTTAAAGTCATTATAATTTTAGCCATTTTAATTAAATTAAATTTTGATTAAATTAAAAGTTCAAGTTGACAAAAATAAAAGTTTTGTGAATTATAACTATAATTAAGTCATTTTATGTAATTTTATATATATGTTTGTTTTAAATACTTGTAGCTACAGATTATTAAAAGTTGTAAAATGTTTAAAATAAAATTATAAAATACAATTTATGAATACCTAATAATGATAATTAATGCTGTTTAATGCTAACATAATTATAATACATAATTACTATACATAGAATAGCTGTATAAACTGAAAGACCACAGTTCTATGTACATAAACTTAAAGAGTCCTATCTTTCACTGTTCATATTTTGGGTATTTTGTATACTCTAAATTATTTTTATTTTTGCAATCTTTAACTTGTTTTGTTGTAATATTTTAAAGAGAATAAACATGTATTTTTCTGAATAACAAGACGAAAGTACATAATACCTTACAAACTGACATACAGTTTTAAAGGAAGTCCATCTGATCCCAATAACACACCTGTCATCATTCTATGTGATGCAGAAAATGATGAAGATGTTGATATTGAATGTTCAATTTTCACCAAAGCTTCCTCAGGATACATTGGATAGTAACTGTTATGGCTTAAAACAAATGTTTAAACATAGTTTGATATTATGTTTATAAATTAATGATAAATTATCTCTTAACTATAACATTTTGAACTAAAATAAAAAAAACAAAAAGCAAAATTAATTTGTAGAAAAACTTTTCTCAATTTACGAGAACTAGAATTATAATTGCTACGATTGTTTCTTTTTGAAGAAACAAAATGAATGATACAAATTTGATTAAATAAGATTTTAAACAAACTTCTGTGTTGAACTATATTCTGTACAACTGCATTTCAAATGCTAACAAATTTCTGTGTTGAACTATTTGTCAAGGTTAGTGTTTCACACTGCACAGCTGTATTATTTGTCAAGGTTAGCATTTCAGAGATAAAGGGTCAAAAGTAGGAATAAATAAAAATAATGGAGGATAAAAACAATAAAAAAAAAATTTAATAACGATCAAAGCAAAAATTAAAAGGCAATGGTTAATATCTTGAAAATCAAAATTTTGTGCAGAAATTACATTTTTGAAATTTCAATGCAATTAAGAAAATAAAAAGCTCTCTGTTTCTTACATTATTTTATAAAAGTAATCTTTTTTAACATAACGTGAAATAACAATTGACAATTAACTTGTGAGATTAATGAATAAATACAAAAATCGTGTAACACTAATAGCATGATATGCTAGAATAGATGAATGAGTCTTTTAATAAATACTAATTAAAGAATAATTTTAATTCACTTAAAAAAGAAAAATACAATCAAAAACAAGCGTTAAATACAAAATATCTTAGGGCGTAAATATTGCTAAATATTTTTTAAATACAAAATGTGTTAGTACTTCGGAATCCCTTTAAAATTTATGAATTTTTAAAGACTTTATCTAACATAAATAAAAGCTTAATAATATAAAACCAATTTTCTTACCTTATTGCAGAATAGTCTGTATGGGAATTAAAATTTATGTCATTTATTGATTTGGTAAAGCAATTTTTTTCTTGCACAATTTCTTTCATAAACGTAGCAATTGTAACAGCTTTAGATTCCACAGGCCAATTGAGTGTTAAACCATCAACTCGCTTGCATAAATTCTTATCACAATATGAAAGGTGATCTGCATTGTTAAATGGCGGAGTGCTAACAAGAAGTCTAATACTTCCTTTTGGAGAATAATCAAACTGTATAATAAAAGAAAAAAGTAAATAATAATAATAGTAATGATAAACAAACTAAAGAAATTTAATAAAAACTTATAAAAGAAATTTTATCAGTTATTTTTCAAAAAAAGTACAAATTGCTTAGACAAATTTTGTATATAAAAATATACATATATGAACAATTATATACGTAAAATGATATATAAATCATAACAATGATATAGCAACTCAGCTTATTTTTGAAATTTTTATTTAATTGGTATCAACTATTTTTTCTTAGTTTGGTGATATATTAAGTAATTATTTTTTGTTAAGATAACTGTTACTGAAACAAACCAAATATGTCAGTTGTAATAATGCTATAGCTGAAAAAGTTGTTGTGGAAATTCAAAATCAATGGGATAAAGCTGGAATTGCAATACAACGCAAAGACAAAGTTAAAGCTAAAATATTGGATCTCTATAATATTTATAGAACACTCCAGAAGAAAAAAGGATGTCAATCAAATAAAGCAAAGGAAAAACTGTTTATTGAAGATATGAAAAAATACTTTTATATTGTTCTCCAAGATGCTCAAAACAAAAAAGAAACAGACCGGCTTCATGATAATGAGCAAAAAAAAAGATGTTGAATTTCTTACAGCAGTTAAATCTCAAGAAAGAGTTATTTTGAGATCAGAAGACAAAAAGTACAAAGGAAAAGTTTCTCAAAAAATACAGAGAGCGAGAATTGAATTGGCAAGAAAAATGGCTGGAGAACTGAGAAGTCAAAATAATCTGGCAGCAACAATGAGCACCAATCCTGAAACAACAAGTGTTAACTCCCCCGAGTCAGACATGGAATCAGAAGAGGATATTAGTGTTACATGTAGTTCAGACGAATGTAAAGATGAAGATTTTGAATGTCAGGAAGCTGATAATATAACAAAGAAAACCAAACCTGACAGAGAAGACAAAATTACACTGGATCTTCCAAGAAATCCTTTCAAAAGTGACAAAATTTCAACAATGGCGGACCACTTGAGTTTATCAGCTAGTAAAAGAACGGCTTTCACAGCGGCTATACTCGCAGAGGGTGGGGCTAATTTGAAGTGTGTGACTTTATCGAAAACAAGCAGTAGGACGGCTGCTAAAAAGCTTCGAATAGAGAATGCCAATGAGATTGAAATTCCATTTGTTTCCCCGAAGTATGTAACATTACATTAGGATGAGAAAATTGTTACTGAGGATGCTGAACAGCATCCTCAGGAACAAAGTAGAACAGTCCATTGTTGGTCTTGTTTTCGATACTACTGCATCTAATTCAGGATGGAATAATGGTGCATGTATACAGTTGGAATTGATGCTAAACAAGTAAGTATTATATTTTGCTTGTCATCATCATGTGATGGAGAGAACTTTGTGTTCCGCATGGCAACAGATTTTTGGTCCAACATCCAGTCCGGACACCCCTGAATTCATGGAATTTAAAAAATCTTGGGATACAATAAAACAACAATCGAATTTCAAAATTTTAAATATTACTGATCAATGTCTCAAGCAACAAAAGGAAAATGTTGTTAATTTCTTGCAACAAATCTTGGCCTCAGAAGGTAACAGCATGCCTCGTAATGACTACAGAGAATGTGCAGAACTTGTGCTCATACTTCTAGGAGAAACGCCTCCTCGTGGGGTGCACTGGCTCAAGCCTGGTGCACACCATCATGCACGCTAGATGGCAACTGTTATATACAGTGCTAAAATGTATGCTTTTGGTGATCAGCTGAATTATGATCCTGAAAAAATGGGAAAGTTGCGTCGTATTTGCACATTCAATGCCCTATTTTATGTGAAAGCGTGGTTAGCCGCCCCTTCTGCAGCCGATGCACCATCAAATGATCTTCAGTTATGGCATGATCTACATATGTTCAAGAAAATTGAACAGATCAAAAACCCCGAGGTAGCTGGAGCAACAATTTCAGCATTGAACAGGCATATGTGGTATCTAGCAGAAGAAATGGTCACATTTTTGCTCTTTTCAAATTAGGTGTCAGATTCGGAAAAAAAAAAACAAATTGCCAGACAACTTATCAAAGCAAAAAAAGACAAACCACTAAATAAAGGTGTTCCTGTCTTCTCACAGCTAGTATCCTCAACAAAATTGGTACATCTGATTGGCAAGAAACCCTGGCTTCTGTTTAATTTACTTGGAATTGAAACAGCCTGGTTGTACTTGCCTCCAAAGCAGTGGGAAACCGACAATAATTTTCAAGAAGCGGCAATGTTTATATGTCATGCAAAAGTTGTCAATGATTTAGCCGAGAGGGCAATGAAGCTCATCACAGACTTTGCAAATACTTTACCAAGAGACGAAGCACAAAAAAAATATGTTACAAGTGGTGGAACAACATGTACCAGATTTCAGAAAAAAAACACTGAAAAAGCTATGAAAAAACTTACATAATTGTTTTTCCGAATATGGCTGGATCAGTATTTTTCTTAGGCCTAACATTATCATATCATGGTAGCTAGGCTAGATCATTGTTTACATTTAAATTTTAATTGCTTAAATTCAACTTTTAATAACTCTAGTTCACTTCGAACAATTTATGTTACTTTTTCAATGTTAAACAATGTGACAAACATTTTTGTCATGGTGGCAAGACTTAGAGTTATTTTAAAATCTTGAAGTATGATTTTTTTTCACTTTAAATACTGAAAGGAATGGGAAAACACCCGGGGAGCAAAGTAATTTTGAGAAGAAAAAAATTTGGAGCACCCTAATACATATATATACACCTATATACTTATCACATATACAAATACACACATACATACACACACACATACATACACATTTACACACATACGCATATACACATACATATACATACACACATATATAAATATACAAACATACACATACACACAATACATACATATACACAATCACACATATGCATGTATGTAAATAAACACATATAAATAAGTAAACACATTATACGTACACACAATGCACACTCAGGTTCATACAAATATGTACATATATAGAACAGAAGGGTAAGGAGTAGAAGAAGAGATAACTGAATAGGTTTAAAATAAGGGGAAACTAACAGCTGTTATATTTTAGAAAAATAGACATAACTGATTGAAGATATAAGATAGTGATAATGCTGTGTTAGAATTTTATTGAGTGTTTTTATGTAAGATAAATTTTTTGATATTGGCAATGAAAACATTTCTAGTAATGTTCGGGAGATTTATTTTTATTGAAAGTGGCTGAGAGTTTCAAGAGTTAATTGATTGGTATTTAGTAGATTGAATACCATATTTGCTAGTTTTTTTTGAAGGTAGAGCTAGATTATAACAAGATATTGATCTAAGTTTGTAATTATGAATATCATTTGTGAATTTAAAATAGTTGTTGAAAGCAATAGACATAGTATTATGAATGATATCCCACACAAAAACACAGTTTAACAAGTAGATGAGTTCATCCACCTTCAAAATATTTGATAAACTATACAATAAGTCTGGATTAAAATTGCTTGACTAAAAATGAACTATTTGTATAGATTAATTTTGAAGTTTTATAAGATGTTAATTTGAGTAGATGAACTTTGCCCCCATATTTGGCAGCCATACCTTAGGTGTGAATTAAATATGGCATGCCAAATATTTATCAATGTTTTGTAGTTGACAAAATCTTATTTTGGAAAGCATTCCATTAACTTGACTTAGTTATGAGAAACATTATTCTAATAAATACACAGCTAGTTTTTCACAAACTCTTCATATATTATTAAATAAAAACTTGTAAAAACTGATACATTTTTTATCATACAAACAACTTTAATAGAAATAAAAGCTGGGCGTGATTTTGATGACAATATAAAAACAAAAAACTGTTTATTTTATTAAAAAAAAATAATAACGTTTTTAGTTTGAATAGTAAAAATAATATACTTTATTTTTATAATTTTTTATGAGTTAACTTTATAAGTTGCAGTGCAACTACACAAATAAATACCTTTAAATAGGCTTTGTTTATGATTATTTGAACGAATGTATATAATAATATAATAAGAGCAAGCGAATAATAAGCAAAACCAAGTCTTTTGTCTTTTATAATTATACATTTATACGTAATATAATGAAAGAGCGACATCTCAGCTAATAAGCAGATACAAGTTACCATCAGTAGTAAAAATACCAAAATAAGGTCAAGCCGATTTTGAAAATTCGAGACTTGAACTATTTTGACCAATGCGATTAGGATTTAGATAAAATACAGTAAGTCGAACACCGGTTAGTCAAACACCGGTTAACTCGAACTTTTGTTATCTTGAACTATTTTCTATAGTCCTTTGAATGTGTTGTTGTAAATGTATTGAAAGTAATGTATTAATTCTTGAAAGTATTCTACTATGCTAAAGTCGAACATTCGCTTAGTCGAATCGTTTTCCTTAGTTTCCTTAGTAGATAGTAGATAGTAGTCTATTTTTTGTGGTGTGAATTAGACAATTCCTCCAGAACAATATGGATTTAGAGAGTATGCTTTTATAAATGTTGTGGACGTTTGAAAGCGTAGCATTGATCAGGGTAAATTTGCAGATGCTATTATGATTGACCTGTCTAAGGCATTTGACTCCGTTCCACACCAACTTCTTATTAGCAAACTATTCAAAATAGGCTGTAGCTTGAGCACAATATCCTGGTTCCACAGCTATTTGTCTAATTAGGGAGCAGAGAGTCATTCAGGCCAATCAATTAATCCAGTGGAAGTCAGTGTAACGTGGACTTCCTCAGGGAAGTGGACTTAGTCCTAAACTTTTTAATATTTACATTAGAGATCTTCCAACTTGCTCTAATTCTCATACAGCTAAATTTGCTGGCGATATTACCCACTCTGAGAAAGATGTGGACTTGTATGCACTATCAACGCAATTGGTACATATATTTTATAAAACCAAAGACTTCTGTGCGTCTTATGGCCTCACTATAACTTTGTCAAAGACACAGTTTATAATATTTAAGAACCCTAGAACGAAACTGCTGGATAATTTACAGATGGTAGTAGACAGTTATATAATCAATCCACTCAAAACAGTTGAGTTGTTAGGAGTAACCTATGACTGGCATCTAACCCTTGGTTCTCATATAGATAATATTAAAAAAGAATTTCATGGTATCTTGGGAGTTCTTTTGAGAGCTAGTCGGTACTTAACTTGGGACCTTCTGAGATTTGCTTATATATCATTAGTAAGATCTCAGCTTGAGTATTTTAGTGCAATTCTTGTATCTGTATCACCATCACAGTTAAAAAAACTAGACATAGTTCAAAAAATTGTTTCACGAATTATTTACGGAGCAAATCAAGATGCCCATTTAGCCCCTCTTCTTACTAAATTAAAACTGGACACACTAAAAGATAGAACAAACTTGCATGTAGCTGAACTTGTTCTTTCTATTGTAGCTAGAGATTGTCATCCAGCCTTTTACGACCTATTTGAAGATCGTAGAGAGGGGAAAACTCATAAAGACGATTTGTTGTAACTGTCAAGTAATTTGTCAGAGACGATTTGTTGTAACTGACCATTGGATATAGAATAATAATTAAACAAACTGAGAGAGAAATACAAAATAACAAAAATTACAAAAAATATATATATATATATGTATATAAAAAAAAAAAAAAAATACAACAACAACAACACGAGGAGCGGAAGAAGGACCGGTTATTTAAACTATTGTAAATAAAACTCTTAACTTAACGGCACCATATCCAGCTCTTATTGAGTTTAAAAAAGAAAATATGATAATAATAACAGCAACAATTGTTTTTATCGCATGATATTATATATGATATATTTGATATGATGTTTGATACGATAACATTATATACATTGAGCACATACCATACTCGGACAAAAATTGTGGTATGTCCGAGTTTTCCTCATTTACTACATTGCTTTTTTTACTGGCTATCACTGGATATGTTTTTATCATCATTCTTTACTAGATGTTATGTATATTTCAGTAAATGTTATGTATATTATTTGCAATGACATCTGTCTTGCTTTGCCATTTATCAGCCTAATTGATACTTTCCAGCTTTTTGCTAGCTGTTTACAGTATCTAGTAATAGGTGATCCATCTTTAATCAAAAACTTTTCTCAGGCAAATGTACACATTAGATGCACGTTAAGACTAAGAATACCCCACGAAAATGTCTATTCATAGAATACCATTATCTATTATACCATTACCATAGAATATATCTTTTTTGGGTTAAAAAAAAATCTGCCATTGAACAGTGAGCCTGGCAGTGGACAAAAGTAAAAAAAGTACATTTTCAAAAATTACATTATTATATGCCATTTTATAGCTTAAATATTCAGCTTTTATAAAATGTATATATTTTTGTATAATTATCGTGCCGTGTACTTCTAAGCTGTAGAATAAAAAGCTTTTAAAAAACAATTTTCAAAAGTTTTTATTTTTTATTTGATAATATTTTTTGTGTTTCTAATAAGCATGGAATAAATATTAGTATTAAAACCTTTCTTTTAGTTGCATAATTGAAAGAAATCAAGTATTATCTTTTAAATGAGCTTTTACAACACTATTTTGTACGAAAGTTATGTCGAATAAAATGATTTCAAATGACGGCGTATTCGAAATACTTTTTATAGTTAAACTTTCACTTATATAGTCTAATACTTTTGCGGTCCAAAGCGTTCCAGTAATTTGAGACTTGAAATACATTGTTTAATATGTATGTTATCAATCTATACAAACTTGGTTTATAATCCGCGATGTCAGCCTGGTCTCTAGTAATGATTTTTATAAGTTAAATGACGTATCCGATTTTATGTATTTTATTCTAAATGTTTATGTAATAATTGGGTCTCAGCAAGACTAGATTGGTGTTACAAACTTGTATTAATATTTATAAATCTTAAAATATCTCGAATCTACTTATCTTAAATCATCTTTTTTTCGGCTTTTGACTTTTGAATAGGCGAGACGCGTTTTCATTTAAGAGTAAGTCTTTAGATTTTTCTACAGTTTTTATCTGTAGCTTTTCTTTTCTTTAATTTATTTTAATATACTTTTCTCTAATACTTCTCTCCTCTCACTATTTTCTTTTTTATTTACTATCTGTTTACCTTTATTTTGTTTGTTACTTCTGCTATAACAGATTCCAATTTCTTTGAGTATTTAAATTGTTGCAATATAAATCTGCTAACCTAAGGTCTAATCTGCTAAGGGTCGGCACATTAGGCGGCTGCCTAAGGAGAAATATTATATTACTTATAAGATGTAATTTTCTTTACATTTTAAAATTCCATCAAGCATTTTTTATTATTCACGGTTACGGCGTTGCTGACGAGTAACTTAATGGGTCATCCATTAAGTTATTCGTCAGTGTTTTTTCTCAATTTTTCGACTCCCCATCCCTCCTTTGTCAAACTGTGTCAATTTTTGGCCAACCCCCCGTTATATATGATGTCAGTTTTTGTGTACTCCCTCCCTAAAAAACAATAAAAATGCTTAAAAACTTTTTCTGACTAAATTATACATATGTATAATATGATTTTTTTTCTGACTAAATTATACATTTATATAATAGCAGATCTCATCAAATTATATTATATATTAGTCGATATCTCATTAAATAATCAACTAAGCAAATAGTATTATATATCTTTAATATAATCTTCCCATGGGTTGTTGAAGTGATCATCGATTGAAACAATAGGTAGTGAATGATCTCCGCGCTCTAAAAGGATGTTGTATTCTTGAGGTACAATCAAATCATTTTCATCTAACCATTCAGCAGTTTCCGAACTCTTCTGCAAGGCGATGACTGCCAAAAATTCTGTCTGACGCTTGGTAGCGATAAGAACAGTTTGGACCCTTTTGATTAGAGGGAGTGTTATAGCAGAAGAATGGATAAAAGCGTGCTTTTTCAACATAGCTTGAGAGGCAAAGTAGATACTGCACTTTTTACAGGTTCTATCAGCTAGGCTAGATTGAATTGATGGAAAAAACGCATCATTCGGCAAAATTGGAAATCCATTGGCAGTACGTGGAAGAATACTTTCGATGTTTGATGCGATGAGCATAAAGACGGATGGAAACAATTCTTTTACTCTTTCTGAGACATCTACTGCTTTGAGCCCGTCTCTCGTTTGGTTGACAGGGACAGGTGGCGGAAGAAGTCTTGCTTAATTAGAGTAAATTAAGAGCTTCTGATAGTCCGACAACAAGAACGATTTTTACATTTCACAATTTGAGTAAAATATTGACTTGTACGAAGATGATAGGCAATCCAACGTTGATCTTGTAATAAAAGGCTCCTTCACTCTAGCTCTGATTTGTCTGAATCAATATACTCTGCAATGGTTGGATAACCATCAATTTGTAGATCAGACCAAATATCAGCCAAAGCCTGTCCAGCAAACCAAAGTTCTGTTTTTCTAAATTTTCATCTATTGTCCTGCCTGATTTAAAAAGATATGTTGGTTATTATAGGTTAAAAATTATATTAATATTTTTACAAATTAACTTTTGTCAATGTAATTACCTTGAGAATCAAGACGAGTTCCGTAATGATCGTGCGGAAGAATCACCCCAGATAATTCTTTACTAAGAGGTGCCATTCATCGCTCAGCTCTGTTGAATTCACTGCGGCCTGGAGCGTTCGTCATGATAAAAAGAGCGTCAAGGATATTCTTCAAGAAATGGTGAATCCCGATTTCAATTACTTTCTGGTATCTGGTATTTTCGTCGGGTCCTCAATCGACGCTAAACACAACGATAGGCTTAACCATATTAGTTTGAGGATCTCTGGTAATAGAGTCGAATTCTTTGATTCCAAGAGCCGCCGAAAGTCTAATCCATGAGCGAAGGCGGTCGAGAATGCGTGTTTTCCTGATCGAACAGCAATGTAGGTAGGTCCAGAATAAGTAACAGCATCTGTTTTTCCGAGATCATGTTTTTTGATCGTAATTCCAGCGTATACAGATAGTATGAGCTTGTGTTTAGCAGCCACGACCCAGTCGTGGTCCGGGAAAGTTACCCGGTACTCCAAATGCATCAACAACGGCGCCTGTTTTTTGGGCTGCTGATTCCAATTGGCACTCTAGCCTTGTCGTCTTGGCTAATGAAACGTACTTCATCTGGCCCTAAAACAGAACCAACTAATTAAAAGTAAAATTCTAACAAATACAATTTTAACAAATATAGCTAAGCTATCATAACCCGAAGAACCTCTGACCGACGTCTTTCATCAGCGGACGAAACATGGAGAGCAATATCCATTATCGCTTTCAAAAGAAGAGGTTGATCTACTTCTAATGACGGTCGACCAGGTTTTTTTCTGATTTTTAGTTTTTATTTGACTTCTGGATGTGAACAAACAATTTGATTGAAACACTAAAATGATATGCGGACAAACACAATCTGTTATGTTAAGCCTGAACTTTAATAGCTGTAGAAATGTTGTGCAACAGCTGTGCGATTTTGTTGATAACAATTATTACAGAAATTGTTTTTTTTTATTTCTGCAACCTTTGTTTTACAACAGAATCTTTGCTGTGCAATCGATGTAAAGTTGTACAACTTAAGCAAGAAAATGTTTCCGCTACAAAATATAGTTGTTGTGCAACTGCTGTACGGCGTTTTTACAACAATTGGAAACCAAGCTTTAGGAAAACCCTACGCTTTTAAAAGTGAAAGAAAAAGTGACGGACGTTTTTTTTCTTCTTTGTCGTAAAAAGTGGTATGAAAGGCATCAATTAATTAACGGTATTTTTTCCCATTAGTTTATTATTTTATTATAGTTAGCAGAAATTTAAGCTTTAATCCAAATAACAAGAAAGCTAAAAATTTAGGCGCGTGTTTTTGGCGACTATATGCGCTTTGGTTGTTTTCTTTTGCTATTTGTTTGAAAGCAGTCTAGGTTATACCAGTTTGTTTTTCAAATATTATTTATTTATAGAACATTATGCGACACTTGCTTTTTGTGTTGCTAAAAATCTTAAAAAAATTGTTTTACATTGAAAATAAAAATTGTCGAGAGCTACAATTCGGCAAAAATAAGAAAAAAACAAATATGCGTTATTGAATATTGAGTAAAGTGCGCGCAATCTCAATTATAATTGGCGCGTAAATCAATTAAACTTTATGCCTCAAATACTTCCAGTTCGTCTTTTGTTGGCGGGAAGTTGAATGCAATAATTGCGCGCGTTAACTACTTAATCTTTCATTAACGATTAACACGTGTTTTAAACGTATATTGTTTATTTATTATTATTATTATTTTTTTTATTATATTTTATTATTTTATTTTTATACTTTTTTATATTTGCAAGTAGTTCATCATAAACAAATTGGGAGAAATAAATTATTATTATCCAAGTAAACTTGGATTATGTCAGCATTTTTTTTTTATTGTTTAGCAATAAACGATAGTTTTAATAAACGTAATTTCAATATTTTGTCAAAATTGATTTCATAGAGTCGATAATTTTAATGAACGTTTTTCAAATGATATTTTTGTTATGGAACTTTTTGTAATAAAAAAAAAAACTGGTTTTAATAAATTACAAGGTTTTCATAATATTTATAATATATTTTAAAATCACAATGTTCTTTTGGTATTTTTTCGATATTTTTTTTTATAAAATGTTCTTAAGAGACAGCGTATTCCTTAATAACAGCGTAACAAATGGACTATATTTTTTGACAACGAGATTTGCCGTGTTTTCTCCTTTATTAGATCTGGCCGCATTGATTTAGTGTTAAAACCTTTAAATCAAAACGTACAAAATGAATTAAGTGATCTTATTTACAAATACCATAAGATTGAGTATGGTCACAACTGATACCTGAGCACAGCAGAGAATAGGTATTCATTAAATTTTGAAAGAACTGAACTGCAAGAACTGTGTGCCGTTTATTCTGAAGTTACTTTTGACACAGTTACTTTTGTTTCTTTAAATGATGTTATAGACGAAAGGTACTGACCCCCTTGGTTTAGCTCTGCAGGCTTGGTTTAGGTCTGCAGGACCTTTATTCTGTACACGTGCTGTGAAATTCAGATTTTAAAAAGGATTTTGCAGTTAGCATTGTAAAGTTCTTTAAGTGCCTTATTTATGATGTCTGACATTTGTTATAATGTACGAATAGCTTAAGAACAGAAGGATGTAGTTTTATAAAATAAAATTTGCAAGAAGTTGTCTTATGAAGTAGATTATTCATGTTTTCTGTACAAAGAAAACCTCCATTCATCTTAAGCAAAATTTCTGTTCAGATCCAAACCTCAAAAGCTCGAAATGGGATAAACTTGTATCCATTCAGTAAGCTATTAACGGTTTATAATGCATTATTTAGTTTATTCTATCATGCAATAAAGCAACAAGTTTTCTTCAGTGAAGATAATTTGTTGCTTTATCTGCAGTTTCATGAATTAGCAAAAAGTAAACAATAACTTTTTTACTCTTTTTGTTACATTATAAAAACATAAGCTCAGCTCAATGAATTAAAAATTGCTAGCATAGTTTTGTGTGATGCTGCTGTTATATTTGTATATGTAAACATTTATATATTTTTTTAAATAGATGTATATTTTTTAGATATTATTAAATTATAAAATATATATTAGGTATGTGGACTGAAATTTTTTAATTGAGCATATACTTGAATGTTATATGTCATTAGAAACCCCTTCAATACAGCATTTTAAAAGTGAAAAAAGTATTGAAAACAAAAATTCAAAAAAAAGTTATGACGTTTTTAGTAGCATAATTCAGATATATAGTTTTGTTCAAATAACTGGTGCCAAATATTCTTTTTCCCACTTAATTTGTTACAACTTTGTTAAATCCTATCCAAATGCCTATAACTTGATATCAAAAGATAGATGTAAGAGTAGGCTTCAAGTTTTTATTAGTCTATAGATACTAGGCGTATCTAGGGGGCCAGAGGAGGTTCCGAAACACCATCGTAACCCTAAAAAAAAATAGTTTTCAACTTTAAAAAGTGTTTTTTAGATTAACTTTATTATCTTTATACACAAAAAGTTGTTACAATTTGCTTCCATTCCACTTTCAAATATTAGAGGTGTATCTTTGATCCTGGGTGTCTTTGTTATGGTCTAACACCCTCGTAGTGAAATGTTACATTCTTATAAATATTTCAAACTATAAAAAATTTTTTTGTTAAGATTAAACTAATGAAGTATCTCATATACTTTATTTATATGTGATGTCATAATATAATTGTCAACTGATACTAATCGATTCAATAGTTTAATAGGCTATTATGAACCACATATAAATAAGTATATTACATACTTCATTAGTTTAATCTTAACAAAAAATTTGATAGTGTTTTTAAAATATTAAATGTTAGTGTTTTTAAATATCAAAACTGTTGCTATTCAATAGCAACAGTTTTAATCTGAAACATTATTCTTTTTTTATATGTTACATAAAAAACAATTAAGGTTTTACAATAATCATTATTTTTTTGGTTTGAAAATAGTTATTAATACTATTATTATGAATAAAAAAAATTGATCTTACTATCTGTTTGTGCATCTAAAACGTTTTTATTGATCTTATCTATATTAAATTAAATCTAATAATATAAATAAAAATAATTCATAATAAGATTTTTTATGAATCGCCCCCTTATCCGGATTTCGACCCCACATGGATTTCGGTAACCGAAAAAACAACAACACAAAAACCGAAATTAGGTACCTAAAGTCCAACACTAATTAAATTAATTGCTAATAATTATTTTTCGTTAGAGTTTGGCATGTGCATAGAAAATGCATGAAGCAAACTATTTTAAGAATAAAAAAAGCGGACTCTACATTTCTTCGACTTTATGTGACAACATCAACCAAATTTTCATGCAAAATTCTCAGCAAAATAATCCATAAAAAGTATGGTAACAATACACAATAGCTATATGAAAATCAAGCCTAAACTTTTTTCTTTTTAAAAATAGTCAAGGTTCATATATGTTTCTAATATGAACCACCTCAAAAAACCGTTTGCCAAGGGCTACCTGAAAAAAGTGGTATACTTGGTATAACACTAATTAAACTATTTTCTTATATTAATTTTTCGTTGGAATTTGGCATGTGATTAGAAAATACACAAGGAAAACTATTTTCAAAATAAAAAAAGCGGCCTCTACATTTCTTTAACTACAAATTCATAAGAGAACATCAACCTAATATTCAGGAGCAAAATATTCTATAAAAAAGTTTAGTAACAAAACAAAAAAGTCTTTAAAAAATCAAGATTAGCTTTTCTTGTTTCAAAAAAGTATCTATATGTATATATATTTCTAGAAAGAAACTCCACAAAACTACGTCTGCTTCACTCTGCCTAAAAAAAAAGAGTTAAAAAAACAAGAACCATCGCGAAACAAGAAATCGCGACAAAACAAACAAGAAAAACAAGAAATCGCGATTTCCCGGTACCTATATATATATATATATATATATATATATATATATATATATATATATATATATATATATATATATATATATATATATATATATATATATATATATATATATATATATATATATATATATATATATATATATATATATATATATATATATATATA
Organism: Hydra vulgaris; assembly: GCF_038396675.1. NCBI lineage: Eukaryota > Metazoa > Cnidaria > Hydrozoa > Anthoathecata > Hydridae > Hydra > Hydra vulgaris. Next base: position 51,207,806 of record NC_088921.1, read on the forward strand.
TATATATATATATATATATATATATATATATATATATATATATATATATAAACCCATACAAAAAAAAGGCATAGGCTAAAATAACCAATTAGTAATAACCAATTAAATAGCCAATCAATAATATAAATAACTATTTATTAAAAAGAAAAACTAATAAAATTTAGCTTTTCTTGCCTTTCTATCGGCAAACTCTTTTATGAGTTTATCAAAGTCAATTTTTTCAGCAATTTCGTTTTCTACTAACAAAGTTGCTAAGTTTGTCAACTTAGATTGGGATATTGTTGATCTTAGATAGGTTTTTATCAACTTAAGCTTTGAAAAGTTCCTCTCCCCACTAGCAACCGTAACAGGTATAGTCAATAAAATTTTCTAGAGAAGTTATAGGCTCATTGCAGACAGTTTTTCCAGCTTGACGCTTAACACATCGAACTCTTGATATGGCTTTAAACACACGCTCGATTTCTTGTTCTTCGGCCAATTCCTTTGCCGTTAAAATGGCGGATTAGAAACTTGTATTTCTATATTCCTCCAAAAAAGTGCAGCATTTTTTCAATTTTTCTGTGCATTTACAAAAATCCATTTCTGATGATTGTAGAGATTTACTAACGACATTAACTTGAAAAAGCATGTCATACCAAACAACCAACGAAACTATGAAACTGAAATCTTTTAACAGTTCAGCTAGAGTAGAAGCCTCATGAGAGACTTGAACATCAGTTTTTTGATTTTCAATAGCCAAAGTAATTAAAGCATCATGGATGGCACTAATTTGATAACGCACTGCTTTAACACTGCTTATTCTTGCTTCCCAACTTGTGTCACTTAGCTTTTTAACGGTATATATTTCCAAGTGATCGGTTAGAATTTTCCAACGATGAACAGAAGCTGAAAACAATGTAAACAACTTCTGAAGTATCCCAAATAAAGTGACTGATTTTACAGAAGACTTAGCGGTATCACATTGTACGAGATTGTAGCTATGAAAGGCACACGGTACATAAACACCTAAGGGATTTATTTTCAAAATTCTCCTTGGAACCCCAATATTTTTTCCTTTAATGTTTGCCCGGTTGTCATAACCCTGACCCCTACAATGGTTCAACTCCAGTTCGTATTTATTTAAAACATCTATAATAACTTTAGTGAGTCTTTCACCAGTCGACTGATTGACAGACAAAAATTCTATGAAATGTTCTTTCACTGATATTTTATCGTCATTTCATAATAAATCAACAAAATCGTATTGTCAGTGAAAGTTGCTCTAAATGAGTCCTGAGTACAGTCAGCTATAATGGAATAATACTTCGATTTCTTTGCGCGCAATATAATTTCTGACTTCACTTTTGTACCTATCACCTCTATTAATTCAATTTGTATATCTTTTCCGCAGTAGTGGTCTGAAACATCACCCTTCGTAGCTAACCGCAAGTGCTCCTGCATTACTGGATCAAATTTGCCTAAAAGTTGTACTAAGCCCCAAGAACTTTCCATTATTAGGCGTATATAGTTTGTCGGAGGCACCTCTGAACGCCATATTGTTTTCAGCTAAATAAAGTGTAACATGCATCAATATACACAAAACATTATTCCATCTTGTTGTTTCTTTTCTAATCAAATGTTGCTCTTGGCAGTCTATTATTTTCTATTTTTAATCGTAGTTCAGTGTCGATCCATGAAAGGTAAAACTTCTTATGAGAAGTGCTATTCTCATGAATTTTTAACATTTCTGGCAAGTATTTCCAGTTGTTATATCCTTCAGATACTAAACTCGACGTTGATTTACTATCAAATAGCCGGCAACAAAAACAATAAACTCGATCCTTAGAGACGGAATATATTAACCAACGGCGCTGAATTGTTTCGTTGTTTGCAATTTTTTTTGTGAAACGACAACTAGAGAAATGCCGGCCTGTATCATTCTTTGGATAATGATCAATGTGAGTTTGTACTTGGCAGTTAGATATTATATGATCAATAACTTTACTATTTCAAATGAGTGGCCATATGGCTGGATACGATTTTTTCATGAAAACAGTGCTTAAGTCATCTAGAGTTTGTATGTACATCGCCAACGGAGTTTGTTGCACATCGCCATCGCAAGTAGATATTGTAGTTTTAGTACAACTTATCTCATCACTTCGAGAAACTTCGTCCACAATATCTTCAATGACTATCTTATCTACTGATGCATTCGTTGCTATTCCAGATGTAGATGTCACATTCAGGTCTTGATTTTTCGTTGTGATATATTTCTCTATATTCATAAACTTTTTTGTATTTGAAATTCTTTTTCCTTTTCTGCCTTCCGTTGTCTATATTCTGACCAAGATAGTTTTCTTTTGATAAGATCAACGTATTCAGACATTTTGCAATAAATTAAATACATCTCTGTAAATCCAAATATATTTAAACAAAATACCACAATAAAACATCGTTATAACGCTATTTGAGCGTCGTTATAACGCTATTTGAATTTTTTAATAGCGTAATTGCAGCTCAACACTTATTGGTTAATGACCCCTATTAGTGTTAAAAACTCAACACCAATTGGTTAATTACTAATTTAATGTTTTTTAGTTTAACTCGTAAAATTTATTTACGTCTTTGTAGAGTTTTCTTGACGTTTTTTTAAAATATGGTTTATTTTTAACAAGTATAAATAAGTACTTACAACTATGTAACTTTTCTTTTCGTTCGTAGACAATAATAAGATATGCTTGTCTTATAGTTTAAACATCACAACAGCAATAGTTTTGTAATGTTGCTGTTGTGATGTTTGTATTTGTAAACATATATTTTTTTAAATATAGATTTTTCATGATGCCAATTATAATATAAACAACACTTTTTCCACAAAAAATACAACTGATTGATGTTGCCTAAAGCTTTATGCCTGCAGTAATTGTCAGTTATTTATATTTTTTTATTAATCAGCCTAATTTTATTTAAATTATACTGTTGATGGTTGGTGCCAAATTTTAGAATTTTTAAGCACCGTCTAAGAGTTATGTTTTTTATTGATTCAGTTATTCATAATGTGTTACCTGAGAGTTACCTTTATTTATTAAAAAAAAAGTTCTAAAGGATTGTTCGTAAAAGTTTTGTTTGTATTATCTGAATTTATTTTAGATCAAATCTGGTTACGGGTTCTTACCTCAATAGAATTGTATATTAGGGGAGGATTGAAAAGTCTATATTTCAAAAGGAATAACCTTTAAAAACTAAATTAGAAATTCAAAAAAAAATAAGAACGTTTAGAAGGGGGCAATAATACCTAACATACAACTTATAAAGACCTATTTAGTTTCAGACAAAGATATTGCATGTGGAATAATAACTTTTTTGTTATAGCCATTGAAACTTGTGTCACGGAAGTAACCTATCGTTCCTTCCGTGACACAAGTTTTTAATGCTTATAATTAAAAATTTAGAATTCTATTAACAATGTTTTTTCTCAAAATTAAATAGATATTTATAGGTAGTTTGTTTAGTATTTTTGCCCCCTTCTTAACGTTTTTATTAATTTTTTAATTTCCAATTTAGTTTACAAAGATCTTTTGAAAAACACGACTTTTCAATCCTGTCCGTTAATGCGTCGTTTTTTTCTAACATTCAAAATTTAATGGTATAATTACCAGTGGTAAGTAAAAATTTTCTTTTAATAACATTTTTAAGATTGCATTATCTAGATCTGTTACTTATCTAAAAATGTGGTTTTGTGCTCAGTAGGTATATTTTTTAACACTTTTTAGAGTTTTGAAAACATTTGCATATTTTCTTATGGAGTTACATTGCCAGTGCTATAGTTTCCTGGGCTCCACAGTTTTTGAGGCTTTGGTTCATAGATAAAAATATTTTTAAAAGAAATTCTGAAAATAAATTTTTAATTAATCATGAAAAGAGGCCTCCTGCTTTAAAACAGCCCTGAGCCCCAAAAAATCTTGATCCACTACTGCACATTGCCATAATATATTATATTTTAAATGTAATGCCTTCATTCATTCTGCATAAAAAAATCGTACTAATGAATAGGAAGAAACCTTGACGTGCTTCATGTGCTTTAAACAAATACTTTCAAGACATATACTCTTTCGACCTTTATACTGTGGGGGTGGAGCATCAGCATATTTTCTGAATTTAGTTTATACTTCATAAATAGAAATTTGACTGTACTATTTTTCTTCAGAGAGTAGTAATATTCAGGTTATAAGAATCATTTTAAAATTAGTTTTGAATATTAAATATGATTTGATTACTTTTAGTTGTATACACTGTGGATTTTAAGAATGAGATATAGGTCTAATTTCAATTTAATTTAAATTTATAGATATTTTTATAGAAAAGATAATGACCCAAATTTAGTAAGGATTTTTAATATACATACATAATAATATACATACATAATTAATATACATACATAATAAGAATAATTTTACTCAGACATAAAACTAGATTAACAAAAAAAATTTTGCTAAAGGAGAAATAAAAATCCTAGATCCGCCCCTGATATACATATACCTATTTATTTAAAAATATACATTTTTATTTGTGTGCAATTTATTTTATTTTCATAAGTTTTTAGTACTATATATTACAAACAATTTTTTTTTTCTCAAGTTTTTTTTTTTTTTTCTTGCTTAAGTTTTCATACGGCAAGTTTTTTTTTTTACCGTGCACCATTCTAATCTCGTTTATCATATATATATTTTATATAACGAAAAAAACAAAACAAAACAACATTAAAATTTATATTTTTATTGTGATTATAAGTCACTTAGTATTATTTTAATATCGTAATTTCTGAGCTAATATTCATAAATATCTAATTTCGTTACAAAAATGGTCGAAGTTATTGAAATTAATTTGCTCACTCTAAATCCATTAGACCTGCTGGATGACTGGTCGTCCGTCCCCAACAAAGGATCTGCTATCACTAAGAGTAACTTAGTTATGATAAAATCTCTTGCCCAAACTCTTAAAAATGTTCTTGAGCGACTGGCAATAATCGAAAGAGAGAACACAGTTCTCAAAATCAAACTTAAAGAAATAAAGTAAGGCCCTACATCTACCTTGTCAGCGCTGCAAAACTCGATTAACCGCATCACATCTCAGCTCGCTAAACACAGTTCTTCAACTAACGTTGCAATTATAAACGCCTTTACCAAAAACACCAAACTTCAGCTAACTAAAGCAAAACGAGTCATTATCACTGGGCTCCCGGGTTCAACCCAAATAATTGAAGGAGCAGTTGACGAAATGCAAAAAGTAAAAAATGTATAAGAATCCTTGAAGTTCCCAAATGGTTTCAAAGTTGTAGGTTGAATTCAACCTAAAAACTTGTCCACAAACAAGACTCCTTCTTCCTCACCACTCATCGTCAAACTAGAACCGACAGAATCTTGCAACAATCTACTGTCCTTATCCAAAAAGTATGCCTTCCTTGAAAACTTCAAAAACATCTATATCCGCCCCAACAGCACCGCAGCTGAACAAGAAAATTTCAACAAACCTAAGAACGAGCAAAAAAACCTCAACGACGGTCTTAAAGCCAACAACACTCTCAACCAGCCCTTTCAATTTGTCGTCCGGGGCAACCGAGTCCGCTGTTTTAACACAGAGAAATGGTCATTCGGCAACTGGAAGGCTGCTTGCGATGCCGCCAAGCCAAAAATTCGAGTCTAATCTTTCAATCAAGTATCCGCAACCACTAAATTTATCAGCCACCTTCAACTTCACCTTTTCCAAAATTAATAAAATGCCTCTACACAAATCCAATCTTGCTCTTGAATCACAAATCCAAACAAACTAAACTTTCTACTTGTTCAGAAAATTTATTCAGATGTACTCTGTTTCTGTGAGACCTGGTTCGACCCAGAAAAACCACTTTTAATCGAAAACTACTCAATACTTTTCTGCCTCTCGCGTACTTCCTCCCGAGAAGGAGTCACTGTCTGAACAAAAAACACACTCAGCGCTTTCGAATTCAAAAATGACAAAACTCTCAATGGAACTAGTAATGAACAGATATGGGTTCAAATAAATGTATCTGAATGCATTCTTTAAGGATGTATTTATAGACCGCCTTGGTACGAACCTGCAATAAACAAAATCATCAACCGTTCGAACCGTCAAGCTTTTATTATAGTTGAGCAAAAGAATTTTACTAAACTCCTTATTGTTGTAGATTTCAACTACCCCAGAATCAAATGGAATAGCTCTGGTGGGTTCTCTACAGAAACCAATCAACAGGCAAATACATTCCTCAAAACAATTCAAGACTGTCTGCTCACTCAGTTTGTCCTACAACCAACGTTTATCAAAAATCAACTTGACCTTGCGTTATCAAATGATCCGTCATACATTTACTATGTAAAAGTTGATTCTCCTCTTGGAACCCCACATAAAAATCATCTACATGCTATGCTCTGTTGGGATTTTATAATTAAGGACAACCGTTCGGACAGCTTCGATAAAAATTGCAAGCATCTCAACTTCAAACTCACCAACTTTAAAAGTATGATTAACTACTTCAACATGATCAATTGGGTCCTGGAATTTTCTCACCTGATGGTTGACCAGTGTTATGCCTATCTATTGAAAGTGTATCTCACCGCTATATCACCATTCACTCCAACTCGCCGCAAATTATTCTGAATTAGAACAGACCCAAAATGGCCTAATGATAAAGTTAATGAATGTTAACGATGAAGCGTCAAAAGAGAAATCTGCTATTTTGCCCAACTTCTTGCAGCATCCCGAGTCCGAAAACACGTAGTAAAGCTGGAGTTTAACAAAGCCTAACGGAAAATGAAAAGAATTGTTTATAAAGCCCTTTGCACATACGACGTAACATCATAAGCAAAACTCTAGACCTTTTCACCTTAACAAGGCAAAAAACTGCAAAAATCGTATTAGGGCTCTCTAGAATGGAAACGGCGTGCTAACATCCAACGGAACTGAGATATGCAACTTGTTAAACAATCAGTTCTTCTCTGCATATAGCAAGGATCTTCTGGTGATGCTCCTGTTCTCCAACCACGCATCAATACGATTTACACTATAAATAAAGAAAACTTCTCCCGAGCCGCTGTCTAGTTGCGTTTCTCCATACTAGACAAACACAAACCACCAGGTATTGATACGGATCATCTTTTCATACTTTCAGAAGCTCGTTAAGCGTTTGCACTATCTTTCTCTCTGGTCTTCACAAAGTCTTTCATTACTAATTTTTAAAAAAGGTTGCAAGACAAAGCCAGGTAACTGCAGCCCAATCTCTCTTACCTCTTTTCCATGCAAGGTGATGGAACGGTTAGTTCGTGATTCCATGCTCAAGCATACGAATGATCATAATCTGCTTGACAATAATCAGCACGGTTTTGTTCTTCGCAGATCGTGCATGTAAAATCTAATTGAGACTTTTGACATTATATCTAACGCACAAGGTTAGTCACTCGCTTCTAATTGTCAAACTACGCGGGTACGACTTTGACACAAGTACATGTAGCTGGATAGCAACACTGCATTTATTGACAATTTGTCTGGTATTATTTACCATAACTGACCGCATTGGTAACTACCACAACCTTAGTGAGACCACCTCCGAGCGTGACCTTGGTATCATTGTCAACGACCAACTTAAGTGGCAAGACCAAGTCGCACATGCTGTAGCCAACACGGCACTAGGCATGTTAAAAAGAATTATTGGGACATTAACAGCTTTCGCGTAATTTATACAACTTATATACGCCTAGAACCCCTATTATTACGGAGACATATATGCTCTTGAATCAGTGCAAGAAAGAGCCGCTAAGCTTGTACCTCATTTCAAGCCTTTAATTTATTACCAAAGACTATCCGCAATAAACATTCAGTCTCTTAAGGATAGAAGGCACAGCGCTGACCTAATACAGTTTTTCAAACTATACCACGGCATTAAAGAAGTTGAGCTTTGTAAACCAAACTCACTAACTCTAGAAATAAATGTGCAAGGACCAGCCAACGGTCTCTGTGGCCAACGCCATTGTCTTCAACGTCAAGCAGTAGCAAATTGTTTACAAAGAGAATCCTTCCTCTGTAATCGCATCGTACCTGACTGGAACATCCTTCCAAACTCCATCGTATCTGCCGCGTCAGTTAACGCCTTTATAAGTCAACTTGACTTATTTTTTTAAAAACTTTTAATTAAAAACAAAACGAATTAACATTTATCATAGCGGGGCTTCGTTAGTCGCCCTGCTTGCAAATGCTTATGAATTTGCTATAAATTATGTATATTTTTATAATAACTACATATAAGATTTTATAAATGAAGTTCATATTTTTATATAGTTAAAACATGAAAAATATTGACATCTATTCATATATAATACAAGAAAACTTTAAATCAGCTAATCCTAATAGTTTGGATGCAGTTGCAAATGGCATAAACTTAACTGGAAATAATAACCTGTCTAATTTCATAAAGCATCTTTGACAAAGGTATATATGCAAAAACTCTAAAATTCGTTTTGAAGAGAATAACAATCAATGGCTACAAAATGAACTAATATCAGTTCAATTTGTAACTGATAATAAAAAAAGTTCTACTAACTGCTTCCATTGATAGAAAAACTGTGCTCTTATCCAACTGTATTATGTGGCAGGCCCCAGTTAAATTTTGATACCTAAAGTGGTAAAACAAGGAAAAGAAAATTGATGCCATAAGAACCAGGTTGTAGTTTGCGCCAAGATGGCAAAGAAAAAGAAGCTAAAGCTGTTTTATACTGATCAAAATATATGAGTTTTGGTATATAACAATATAAAAATCAAAATTTTTATATTATTATATGCACAAAAAGGTTTAGGTTTTAGGTTCCTTTGTATGGATTATGTAGTAGTTTCATGAAATATAAAAAAGAGCTCTGGATTTGCAAAAACTACTTAAAATTACTAATTGGAAATGAGTTAAATTTTTTAAATGCATAAAATAGTTTTTAATCAGATTGTCACATTAATATTAGTCTAGTTTATAACATTAGTGCTTTAAGAAATGTTACTTAAGCTAGTAACTATACAAAATGAACCGTTGCCAGGCATTCCAGGTGTCACTATCTGCCAAATAAAAAATCCATGGTACGCTACATTTTTAGTATAAAAATACTTAGTCTTTCAAAGTTATTACTTTTTTCAGTTTATATTTGTTAAGGTTAATAAATATATGATTGCTAAGCAATTTAGGTATTCATAACAACCCAAAATTAAAACTAATGTCACCATTGAACCGCAAATATCAAATTAGTAAACAGTGCAAAAATGGTTCCTAAATTTTTTTTATATGACGAGTTAATAGTTTTGTCCAGTAAAAGTTAATTTTGGCCCAATGTGCATTGGTCTATTGCTAGTATTTCCACCACCGGAAGAAGGATAATCAAAAAGCATTCCTTTTTTCTTGCGTACAGGTTTAACAACTTTTTTATTTGCTGTCTTAATCGCAGTTTTTACCCTTTCGTGCTACTCAGACCTTGTGTGAGTCTGTAGCCCACAATGTTGTAAAACAGTGTCAGATAGTGGTCTAGTACCCGTAGCGTCTGGTGAAGAATAGATAAAAAATGTTATATTTGATACTATAGGCTCATGGCAATGACCTCATCTTTCAGCATCTTTAAAAGAAATTTAAAAATTTACTAGTTTCTTAATAATGCAGATTGCACCATTGTATTTTTTTTTTATTTAATGGTTAACCCACTTAAAATGCATGCCAGGTCATTGGTATCACAACTGTTGCAGAAGTAGAAAAAGGCTAGAGCAGCACCCACCAATAAATCTACCATTATGCCATCTAGAATACTTATCATATTTTTACAAGTATTTGTAATCCATTTTCTGAAAAAATTGGCTGAGTTGCATTTTTATCCAGTTTACAAAGAGTTAGTTTAAAATACTCTTTCCCACAGCCCATAGTTTTTTTACCTTTAATAGTTTAAAAAACTTGGATTAAATAGTTGAGTTTGAAATAGCATTAACCTAGTTTACTAAATTGTTTGCATCTTTAATTTTAAGGAGACACCACAAGAAACCAGTATAATATACTTCCATAAAGTCAGCATCTTGTAGATCAGTAATGATGTAGATTTAAAGACATCCACTTCATTACGTGTTGACAACTTCAGTTTTAAGAGAAGCTCAAGTCTTAGCTCATTAGAAAAAAAGTTTTTTTTTTTTTTTTCTAGCGAATAATGAGACCCATTGTTGTTAAGTATTGTATAATTATATGTAGGAACTTTTGGCGTCGCTGAAGATTTCCTGATTACCATCGATTTGCATTTTGCATAATTCAACTTCATTTTCCATTTTTTGACCAATCAACAATTTCATTAAAATCATTTTGTAGCGTCATTTGACCAATCAACAATTTCATTCAAATCTTTTGCGCCATTCGATTGTTCAAACTTTTGATAATTCCTATAAGTTTACAGTTATCTGCAAAGAGTTTAACATAGTGTGTCATCGCATCGGGAATGTCATTGATTGTTATAATAAAAAGCTGCGGGCCCAATACTAAGCCTTAACCTAATGTATTTTGGGTCAAGGCTTACTTTTTACCTCTTTCCATTCTGACAAGTTTGAACCTATGACTACTCTCTGTATTTGACCTGTCAAGAAAGATTTTAGCCAAACAAGCAAGTGATCTTTAAAACCATACGCACGGAGTTTAAAGAGAAGAAAGTTGTGATGAACAAGATCAAAGGTTTTTGCAAAATCTAAGAATGTAACATTTTCCACATTATCTTCGTTTAGAGCTTGTGAGATAATGTCAATTAGTTCTATTAAATTCGTTAGGCATGGTTTTTTGGGAACAAAGACGTGCTTTGCCGAATTGAGATTGTTTTCGATAAGGTGTTTCATCATTACTGCTTTAATCATGCGTTCCATAATCTTGCAAGGTACAGATGTGAGGGAGATTGGTAGATAATTTGAAGCTATTTGTTTGTCTCCGTTTTTGAAAATCGGAGACAAACAAATAGAAAAGAGATGGGAAGAGTACTATTTTAAAGGGTTTGAACAAAGATCGGAAGAAGAGCTTCAGAAAAGCTGGAATGACACTCGTGTAGTGGTTGAGGGTGGATGTTGTTACCACCAGGAGTCTTGCGTGAGTCGAGATTTTGTAGCTTCCCATCAATTATCGAAATCTAGAGAGAAAAATGATTGAATAAGCAGATGTTAGATGTTTGTGTTTTGAAAATAGGGAGTAAATGGTTGACATTCGAACAATTTTTTATCAAAAATAAAATTTGATTTGTTTTTTAACTTCTTTCGAGATTTGTTTAAATTCCATAATAGTATTGGATTTATTAGCCGAGCTAAACATTTTAAACCAGAGCTTGTATTTAAGTTTAGTTAAATTTCTCAAATCGTTTGTTCCAAGTCAGAGTTGAGAGAAAATGGTTAACATTAGAAGAGCTCAAAGGTGGACCAATACTAGTTTAAAATATTTTTGTAGGATTTTCAGTGATGACAAGATCTAGAGTATTGCTTGTTTGGTTCAAAAGTTGGTTCGTGCACGTATTGTAATAGGAAGTTGTTGTTCAAATGATCGATGAATTCACGACTAGCAAGTTTACCTCTATGTATAAACAGACCACCAAAATGAGTCCATTTAATGTCTTGATGATTGAAACCCCCCATGATCAATAGAACTGTGTATGTTTGATTGGTAAATGTAAATCGGTAGACCAGTGTAAACTAGATTGATGGCTGTTTTAATAGAATTATTGATATCGAGAGTAGTAAATGCGTTCGGAGGTCAATAAATACATTCAACAAGGATTCATTTTTGAAACCAAATCTGTTTGCAGTCCTGATTTTCATTTATGACTTTAATCTCGATGTCTTTAATATTGTCTATAACATAAATAGCAACGTCACCTCGTCTGATTTCTCTGTTCTTGTCGAATAATTGATAGCTTGAAATCAATGTATTCGAATCGATATTAAACCATGTTTCCGTAATTGAAAAAATATGTGGAGAGCTTATGATTGTTGCAAGAGATTCATCCATTTTGTTAACAACAGAGGTGGCATTCGTGTAAAAAAATTTAAGCTGGAGAATGAGTCTTTATTGTTTTTATGTTTAGAACCAAGTTTTATATTATTGCGGTCGAGTTTCGGAAGAGTTATTTCTAAGTTAGGTAGCAAGATTTCACTTAGTTCTTCATTATTATTCATTCTGAAAATTTGATTGATTTTGTTTTTGCGGATGGTGATGTTTGGCCTTATAGTAGACTCTACATGATCATTACTCATTAAGTTATTCTTTGATTGCTACTAATTCTGTATGTTGTCTCTTCTTGTAGTAGCTGTAACAATGGCTGATTTGTTTTTTGCATGAAGTAGTGTGTTTTAGCCTCAGATAGCTGTATAGATATCTTTTTAAGAAATCCATTTTTTACAACATAAAAAGATTTACTTACATCGTTGATTCATATGTATTGAATCAATGTTGGGTTATATACATTGGGTCAACCTCAATCCGTATACATTGAATCAACGTTGGGTTATTGAATCAACGTTGAGACATTGGATCAATACTAGGTTTAGATCGTAAAAAAAATTAAGTTTTGCGATGGTTTTACATACATAGAAGCTGCTGTGATGGCTGTCGAATCTGGCAGTTTATCACTACGAGCAGCTGCACAAGAGCATACAATTTTAAAATCAAGTTTACAGCGGAAAATAAAGGTTAATAAAGAAACTTCTTACAGTAACTTATACTATGATGAACAACATAAATATATTTTTAATAAGACACAAGAAGATGAACTTTCAATATATCTTCGTCAAGCATCTAATATGCATTATGGACTTGATGTTAGAGAAACAAAACAACTTGCATATCAATATGCAATTAAAAATGACATTAAAATACCAGAAAACTGGAAAAAGAATGAAACAGCTGGAACTGAATGGTTTTATTTATTCTTAAATCGTACAAAATTATCTATTCGTACGCCAGAAGCTACCAGCCTTAGTCGAACAACTAGTTTCAATCGTACAAATGTAGATACTTTCTTCAAAAACCTTGACAGTGTGTTGAAGTGCTATAACTTTTCTGCTGATTGCATTTACAATATTGATGAAACAGGTCTGACAACTGTTCATAAGCCAGTGAAAGTGATTGCTGGTAAAGGAGTAAAGCAAGTAGGACAGGTAACTTCTTCTGAAAGGGGAACCCTTATTACAATGCTGGGTTGCATTAATGCCCTTGGAAATTTTATTCCACCGTTTTTGATATTTCCTTGTGTCCACTTTCGTAGCCATATGCTTAAAGGTGCACTAACAGGTACAAAAGGTGATGCTAATCCTAGTGGATGGATAAATATAGAAATTTTTTTGAAATGGTTTGATCATTTTGTGGAGTATGGACATCCTAGCAAGGATCATCCATTACTTTTAATAATGGACAACCACAAAACTCATTGATTGAACTGATGGATAAAGCTAAGGAAAGCAATGTTGTGCTCTTGACAATGCCACCCCATTGCAGCCACAAACTCCAACCACTTGACAGATCAGTATTTGGGCCATTTTACAATTCAGCATGTGATTCATGGTTAAAGGCACATCCAAATACTCCTATGACGATATATGACATTTCTGAAAATTTAGGAATAGCTTAGACGAGTGCCTTTACTTCCCAAAACATTCAAAATGGTTTTAAAGCAGCTGGCATTTTTTTCATGTCAACTTTTTATGTTCTTATGTATCTGATCGACCAATTCCAGCAAATGACAATTCCGACAAACAAATAATCCTTACATCACTGTGTATTGTATCTTAAGTTATTAATGAAAAGAAACAGCAAATCAGCACTTCTGCCTACCATTGGACAGCAGAAGATATAAGGTCATTTCCAAAAGCGGGTGAAAGGGTGACAAATAGAAAAAATGGAAAAAGAAAATGTTCTAGGTCTCTCGTATTGACTGACAAACCAACAAGAAATGAACTAGTTGAAAGTTTATCAGAATGTAAAAAAAAAAAAGAAGATAAAGATAAGAAAAAGAAAAAAAGTTACCCCCTCAGACATCAACGTAATTTTGACTCAATTTAAACATCAAGCAACCTGTTGAACAAAGTTACAAATGCATTTAGAATGGTATTTTATTTTTGTTAAGCATAAATAATATTTGTGTATTGTTATGTTTTATAAGGAGTAGAATAAACAATAAAATAATGCTTAAAATTATTTGTTTTTTATTTTTGTCCAATTTCACCCCAACCATTGTCCCATTTCACCCCAACATGGGGTGACATGAGACAAATAGTGTCACTTTAAAAAACCAAGCCCTTGAACTTAATTTGATGGTTAAATAATGGGTTTTTCAATAATTTAACATGACAATTCATTGGACTATAGTTTTAAACCGATTTGTATGGTTTTTGTGGAGAATTTAAAGCGCTGCGCGCAAGCAAATTTTTTTCTCCCACCTCACCCCGTTCTCGCCTACTGTAAACATTATAGTGATCTTCGGGGAAATATATTCGTTCAATCTTTTTAAGCTTTTTTTCTAAAGTTCCAAATACACGATCACAAGGCAAAAATGTATGTTCTCGAACAGGAAACAAAAGTTCAATTGTTTTTACTATTTTCATTTTGACCACCACATGCATCAGAAACTAAATGAACAGTGTCTATGCTATCAATGTTTGTATTGCAGAGCTTGTCAAATACTGCACTGGAATAGGAAGAACTATTCTTTTTGAAATCGTTCTCTTCAAGTATAGATAGTGACATTATCTTGATTTAATGATCCGTTACTTTTTTTTCTACAACACAAGTTGTATATGTATAGTTGTCTACTGTAATAAGCTTGCTGATTCTTTTTGTATAAAACTTTTAATATTCATATTATAAAAATACACTACATGCCTTTCGACTTGTTTTCTTTTCCTTGCGTTACCCTTAGTAAGACGGTGGCTTGCTTTTTCTCCAACAGCTATAAAACCTTGTGTAATTTCAGCCATTTTTTTCTATGTGAATATTAAATAAAACTTGAAGCGCCAAAAAAAGATTGCGTTAATTTTAGTATAAACACTCCTTTTATTGGTTGTTAAAAAATCATAACGTCATTTGATTTGCTGCGGACTTAGTACGTTTTGAAGCTGTAACTCTGTTTGACTTAGCGTGTTTTGAAAATGCTGTGATCTTTTCCCTAAATATTTTTAGGGAAATTTTACCTAGAGCCTTTTATTAGGACTAATATTTAAATAGATTATAGATTTCAGTATCTAGAATGTAGAAATGTAATTAACTCAATTTTTTTATTTTTGTGACTTAGCGCGTTTTGCAGATGGGCTCCTCATTTGTGCACAGTCAAATATTTTGGTTTAAAAAAAAAATATAGAAAATCAAAAAATTGATTTTAACTTTTATTGGATTAAAAAATATTTAAGACTTAAAAAAATAATTAACTGAAAGACAAAGTAATAAGATTTTTGGTGCTCAAACAAGACAGGCATACAATAAACTAAAATATAAAAAAATTACTATGACACAATAAAAAGAATTTGAAAATGATGTGGACAATTTTTTTAACGTTGGGATTATTTAAATTGGCAAAGTGGTCAGTTCCAATAGCCAAAGATGATGTTTTTCATGGATATTTTTTAACGAAGTACCCAAATGAGAACATGTTGAATAAACTACTATATATTTAAGTAAAAAGAGCCTATTTTTTACGGATTCAATTAATGAGGAAGTTATGTGTTGAAATTTTTTATTGAAAAAGAACCATATGAAGAATTTAAAATGAAAGATGTGCATAATAAATGGTTGCACTATATCATAAAGAATTAAAGTATAGAAAGAAAAAATAATCTAATAAAAATGTGCCAATATTTGTTCGATGTTTTACCGCTTAATGCGCATGTTGACTGTGTGTTCTCATTAACGCAGTGAAAAGATAAGAGTAATAAGCGTAATGTAGAATTAAATGTGTTGTGAATGTTTAAGTTTAGTGTAGCGAGTTCTACAATTATGTAAAACAGAAAAAAGAGCAACTACAAAAAACCAGAACAGCTGAGAAAATATGGGCAAAGTAAAGCAATAATGAAGTCAAGGTGAGTGAAGAATGTATGTAAAAAAATAGTTTTGGTAAATGTTTTATGTCGTTAGGTTATGTTTAATTATTTACTCTTAATTGAATCGCTAATTAATTTAGTTTTTTGTTAACTTTGATACATACGCACCGACAAAAAGGAGTAAACTTTCCTATTGAACAAAATGTTACAAAATAAATCATCATTGGAGCGAATGTTTTGCCGTTAGAATACCAATGTTTAATTACTTTTTTTTTCTTTTGAGTGGGTGAGTGGTTGGTAGTGGGGCCGTCCCGTTCGGTAGTGCAACATTTACGGCATACATTAATTTAACTAGAAGACGAATTTAGGCCTTAAGTGTACCCTGAACTTAGCTGAAAGACAAATTAGGACTTTTAAACCAAACGCGAACAATTAACTTCTCCTTGTTTTTAATATACATAAACAGTAAATAAAGTGGAGTGAATTTTTATCGGCTCTTGCTGTCTTATAAAAACAGAGTTTCAGTAAACCAGAAAGATTTTTTCTAGACACTATTTTTTAATTTATGTATTCAAGCTTTAATGTGAAAACAACTACACATAAAAATATGAATCAATTTATAAAATTTAATACAACGTACTCAATGACATTGCCTATCTTTATTTTTATTATATAACAGAGAGAAAGTTTTGTTTTATAACACGACATCTTAAATAATTATATAATACAACATAATATAAAAAGTATAAAAATAACAAATATTATTAAAAAAATTAAGCTTTTATTTCTTGCATTTGATGATTGGGATTACCACACTGACATTTCGTAAATATCGTTTGGTTGAATACCATGATCCGCAGATGCGAAATATTTTT
The DNA here is from genome assembly GCF_038396675.1 of Hydra vulgaris. Lineage (NCBI taxonomy): Eukaryota > Metazoa > Cnidaria > Hydrozoa > Anthoathecata > Hydridae > Hydra > Hydra vulgaris. Next base: position 51,224,737 of record NC_088921.1, read on the forward strand.
TTCTTTTTTTGTTTTTTAATTATAATTATAGACGCAGAATACTATAAAAAACAATGCGTGAAATATTTTAAATATTTCATTTTCCATTCATAATGGGGGAGTAAATATTCGTATTCGTTAAAATTCAAATTTTACTGAAAAGCGAAGTTGGCTTCTGCGTCGACTTCGGCGCCAAATTTAAAATAGAAATTCGTCTTTCAATTAAATTTGGTAATACCTGTTGCATATTTCATATTATTTATTCAACTATGATCTATAACCTTTTCAGACAATTAATAAAATGAACTTGGAAAAACATTAAAATCTAAAAAATAATTAGAAAAAGGATAGAAAATTATATCCGAAATATGTTTGGAACATAAAAATAACATATTAAGATTAAAATTTTAAATTGCAACAAAAGTTGTTCAGCCCATACTTTGGATTTGGTAATTACTGCCGTGGAAAAGGTATTTAAAAACCACGACTTAATCTAAAGATTTAGAACTGCTTCAAAAAAACTATGAACACCACAATACTATAAATAATTGATAATTAGGAATTTGAAACGATCAGTTTTAGTTGTTTTGACTAGATGGCCTTTAACTTTGATATGTTAAAATCTATTGCACCATATCGAGATTTAATTAAATGAATTAAGAGAAGAGGTTAATAGTTTTGTATTCTCATTGAATAAATGGAAAACGTTGCAGTTGTATTTTGATTAAATGTGACCTGGTAAAATAGCAACCAAAAAATTACAAGCAGAACGATTAACGTTAGGTGATACCTAAAAATATAGTGTAAAAGCATGATAGCAAAACATTGCATAAGGAAATGGATGGCTAATAGAAGCGCCGTAACCACATCCAGCGGGATAGCCTAATGTCCGTTTTGTCGTTGTAGTGTACATTGGAAGAAGTCGGGGCTCACCAGCCACAAAGAATAATTTTAATTGTTTCAATGTCATGAAATATTATATAAACCTGTATTTTGTGCTGTCATTGTAAGATAGGAAAACATAAAAAGAAATTATCTCAAACTTATCTCATTATCAGCATTATCTTATCTAGAAATATTGGGCCTAAGATTACTAAAGTCAAAATAGAAAGCTAAATTATAAAAAAATGCTCGAGTTTTAGAAATCGAAACAGAAAACAAATATGTTGTAGACCAGGATATAGAAGTCAACATTACTTTAAGATACGGAAAACAGAAATAGAACACCACTTTAGGCTACGGAGAATAGAAACAGAACACCACTTTAAGCTACGGAGAAAAAAACAATACTTTAAGAACAGAAATTGGCCAAAAAGTTGCAAAAGGAAAATGCCAAATTTATCAAAGAACAAAGTAAATATAATCCAGTAATACAAAGCATTAAAAAACAAATTGAATGCTTTTCTCCTGATTACAAAAATGATCAGTCATTGAATTAAATATGGATGTGTTATCATAGTGAGAGATATTCGGAAGTTAGTTCTTCCACTTTGTTATGAAATGGCACAAGTTATTCTACACTCTTAATTAAAAGGTATTAAATTACACTAAAAAAGTGTGCATCACCGGTGTAATTTAATCACCAAAACGGTGTAACTTAATACCGTTTTGGTGTTAAATTACACCGTTTTGGTTTATTTTATGTAGCACACCTTTTTATTGTAAATTCACACCGTTTTAGAGTTTATTTAGATTGTTTTGATTATTTCAAGCTAGTTTCAAACAAACAAAACACATCTAAAAATTAACATACACACATACTTAATTATAAAGTAGATAAAAATATGTTCCTGTTTACGTTCTACTCATTAAAAAAGTTCTTAAAAAATGTCTCTATGGTTCATTTAAAGTTAATGATTTCAATTGATGACTTTTTTTTAATGTAGACTGCTAACATTTTCTAAAATGATTTTGAATTAAAAGAACACTCTAGTTTAAATGTATTAAAAAAATCATAGTTTAGCGTGTATAATATCAACAAGCTTTTTGGGGGGGCAACCACAACAACAACAAGATATTCATCTCCTCCATAGTAGTCTGCAAACTGCATGTCAGTAACTTCTGGGTTTTGCTTAATAACAGTTGAACAAGGATTTAAATAATACACAATAGCCATTGAAAGAATGTCGTCATCATAATCCTAAAATAAACAAACAAAAAAACATGATTTTTTAATCCTTATTATTGATATAGATATTGATATTGATATAGTCCAACTAAACTAGTTAAAATTTTAACAAAGCAGGAAATAAAAATTGTTATAATATTCTATTATGACATACTTGTGGTGTCTTCAGCGTCTGCACACACACACACACACACACACACACACACACACACACACACACACACACACACACACACACACACACACACACACACACACACACACACACACACGCACACACACGCACACACACACTCCCACACACTCACACATATATAAATAAAGATGTGTGTGTGTGTGTATACACTAATATTCTATGAATTTCTAAGCTCTAATTTTAAAGCCCTTAAGCATAATGTTACTTAACTTATTGTTCAAGCTTACTTAAGGCTTTATATTTTCGAATTATTTAAACTATTGTGGTGGAAAAAAACACTTTGGTTGTATGAAATAAACTCTGTCCCTTTTATGCATCTGCGATATTATTTACATTTTGTAATTGTCTATTTGAGAAGATATTGTGCTTAGAAGACATGATCTTTAAAGTCTATTAAAAATGTGAAGACTGCAACTTAAAAAGTTTATTTGATTTGTTTTTAACAAAATGTATACATTTTTAAAAGTTAAAAAATACATTTTTAAAGCCAGGAAAAAGTGAGATATTTTATTGAATTTATACCCTAAAGTTTGTAAAAACAAATACAGGGCTGGCAACACAGGTTTCAAAGTGGGTGGGCACAATCGCCAATTCTTAATAAAAGTCTTCTATATCTATAATTTTCTTAAAAAAAAAAAAGTCCTTTAGAAAAAAAGTGGGGAGGTACATCTCCCTGGCTCCCCCCTGTCGTTGGCCCTGAAATATAAAATTATACTGAATATAATCTATAGCTCATCAACAACAAAAAAAGTAAAATTAGTCTATTGTAGTTAAAATGTTTTCACTACGATGAAAAGTAGTTAAAATGTTAAGGAAACTTTTCTAGTTGAAAAAGCGACTTAAAGATTTTTTACTAAAAGCATTTAATAGATGGCTTACACTGAGTATACTGAGTGTATGTATATATATATATATATATATATATATATATATATATATATATATATATATATATATATACAGGGTTAGCTGAAGAAATCACTATATTTATATATATATATATATACAGAGCCGGAACCAGCTTTTTTTGGTCTTTGAGATAGCTAACTTCCAGACATGGAGCAAACTCCAAACATTTATATGTTTATACTTATGTCAAATAAGGATGCTTTGCAAAAAATTTCGATGATTGGAGGCCGGGAACAAAAAAGCTTCAAAATTTGTGCCCCACTGCCCCAAACGTGAGAGCAACAAGTTGATGAAGTATTTTTTGTATTATTCTCAACTTGACTTATATTCATCGATAAATTTTAAATTTCATAGTAAAATATTTTAGCTTTCAAAAATTATGACCATATAAAGTTTAAACCCCCCTCAATTTGAGGGGGTTGTAAATTTTATATAGTCATTATTTTTGAACGTTGAAAGATAATACTATGAAACTGATGATGGATCCGGGTCGGTTTTCCCCGCACATCACGTTTAGAGGGCATCATCAAATGACAAAAAAAAAATATCAGTATGCTAAATAAAAAATTGAAAACATTCAATAAAGAAATAAAAATTGTTTACTTTGTTATCTTCATGCATTAAGTTACAGAGGGATTTTAAGCTCTGAAGCAGCAATGTAGAATAATTTCCTTCATTTAATATACGCCTGATATGATATGCGGCCGTGGCGCAGTGGTTAGAACGCTTTCTTTATAAGCAGGAGATCTAGGTTCCAAACGAGCTCTCGACATATTTTCGCGTCACGGTAAGGAAGAAGGCGTTAAATTCCTGGTTAAATGCATTTCCGTGGTGCTCTGTGACAAGACCGTTTCTTGGGGCACCTAAAATAAAAAATAAAAAAAAGTAATTCGGAATTAACAAACATTGAAGAATTGTTCAGTCAAGTAAAATGAAAGATCTTGTGCATCTGTATCCAAATGATCTTAATGAAGATGAGTTTATGATTCTGCCACTTTTTTTCTGTTCGACGCCATCTACTGACACATGATCGGCCCTTAGATTTTCTGAATAACATATATTCGAAAGGATTTGAAGGGACTTTCCCCCAGATAAGCATCTGTCTTCGTATCTTTTTTACTTTGCTAGGATATGTGGCTGAAGGCGAGAGATCTATTAGCAAGTTAACTCTTATTAAACACTCCCTAAGAGCTACTATAGGGAAGGATCGTCTTAACGACTGTATTTTCCTTTCAATTGAAACAGATCTTGCAACGAAAGTTAATTACGATGTTGTAACTTCCAACTTTGCTGCTAGAAAAGCTCGTAAAGTCTTTATATAATGCCATAAAAACTTGATAGCAAATCTAGAAATATTTTTTTTTCTTTGTTGTGTTTTATTGTTTAGTTCGTGAACTGTCTTAAATACCGAATTTTTCAAATATATTGTGAATACTAGAAATAATAGTTTATAACAATTTATTTTTTTAATTATTATTATTTTGGTGGTGGTTAGGGGGATAGTTTCATAGTATTATCTATTAGCGTTTAAAAATTATTACCATATAAAATTTGCAACCCCCTCAAATTGAGGGGGGTTAAAACTTTATATGGTCATAATTTTTGAACGCTAAAATATTTTAAAATGAAATCTAAAATTTATCGATGAATATAAGTCTAGTTAAGAATAGTACAAAAAATACTTCATCAACTTGTTGCACTCACGTTTGGGGCAGGGGGGCGAAAATTTTCGGGCTTTTTTGTTCCCAACCTCCAATCATCGCAATTTTTTGCAAACCCTCATTATTTGACATAAGTATAAACATATAAACGTTTGGAGTTTGTTCCATGTCTGGAAGTTACCAATCTCGAACTCCAAAAAATTCTTTCTACACCTTTGATATTGATGTTATTCAGGAGAAGTATTATCCTGAACAACACGTGGAACAAATTCTAAAAAGTTAATACTAATAAATAACAAAAATAAAACATTTTCTGTCATTCAATTTTCTGTCATTCAATTTTCTGTCATTCAATTTAACAATATGAACAAGTAAAATATAGTAAAAATAATTTAACTGTAAAGGAAAAAGGAAACTTATAGCTCGAATATTATAAATGTAAAAATACTTTTAAATGCTTTACACATATTTATAATTTCATTTAAATATTTGTTTACTAACAATATTAGTAACTTATTTTTCACAAGTTGATTGTTATTTACTTTATTGTTATTATTACTATTAAAGAAAAGAAAAACTTTCATTGAGTTTATATTTCAGTACTATTACCATAAATATTGGGCAAATGTCTTATTACTGATAAGATATTTGCCCAATATATATATATATATATATATATATATATATATATATATATATATATATATATATATATATATATATATATATATATATATATATATATATATATATATATATATGTATATATATATATATATATATATATATATATATATATATATATATATATATATTCTAAAAATTTTAAAACCCAATGCTTTTATATGTTATTACAACACAAATTTTGCAATCAATTTTTTCTGATATTACTTTTTTTTTAATAACATTCGGCTGAATGCGTGTGTAAAAAAACAAAAGAAATTCAGGAAAAGGTGGGTTTCGAACCACAGACATTCCGTTTACATTTTCAACGCTTTTTCCAAATAAGCTTGATGCGCGTTTAAGTGACACCAAATAATATACTTATTTTTAAAATTATTCTTCTTCTAACCATATAAAGAATAAACTTAATTAAAATTACCTAAGGTTATTGACTTATTGGAAAACTAATTATTGAATATTGTATTGTCATCAAGCAGGAGTATGTATGCAAAATTTGAAGAAAATCTATCCTCAGGAAGTTACTCAAAAATTGATTGCAAGATTTGATGTTAACAAGCAGAGACGAGGTCCTCGTTACTATCTGTTAACATTAAATTATTAACTCCTTGTCGTTGCCTTGTTAACAAAAGCATTGGAGAAAAAGTGTAAAACAGCTTTACACCGTTTCACACCAAAACGGTATAAATTTAAACTTCTTGCTTAAATAACTTTCAAAAGCACCGCTTAGAGTTAGGTAAACAACAAAATGGTGTAATTTTACACCTTTAAATTAAGAGTGTACACTCTGAAGGTTGATTTTTAATATTACGGTGTAAAATAACACCTTTTTATATTTACTACACCGTATCAAAAAGGTGTAAAAATTAAGCACTGTAAAGTTTTTCTCCCTTTACACCTTACACGGTTGAAACGGTGTAAAACAGTGTAAAACAGCTTTACACCGTTTTATTAAAAGGTGTAAATGAAAAAACATCATAATATTCGATTTTTATACCTTTTTAAAACAGTGTAGTGATTAAAAAAGGTGTTATTTTACACAGTTTTATTAAAAATTAACCTTCAGAGTGTACAATTACACCAAAACGGTGTAAATTTAAACTTTTTGCTTAAATAAGTTTCAAAAAACACCGTTTGAGGTTATATTAACAACAAAGCGATGTAATTTTATATCTTTTATTTAAGAGTGTAGGTTTACAATTAACTCAAGTATAAGTTGTAAGTTAATTTAATTCAATTCATATCAAGTCCTCTTAGAAAATGAAATAAATTTAATAACTTTTGTTTAATATAATTTCAAGTTTTTATTTATATCAAAATCCAGTGGTTGTCACTTGTTACTGTTTAGTTCTTCTAAAAAAATTTGAACATTATGGATTTAAACATTTGAATATTATGGAGTAAACATTTGAATATTATGGAGTTAAATGTTTGAATATTATGGAGTTGAATGTTTGAATATTATGGAGTTAAACATTTGAATATTATGGAGTTAAAGGAAATGTTTTACTGTTACTTAAAAGCTACTTAACCAACCGTAAATAGTTTGTTTATATTAATTTAACTGACTCATCCAATCTATTAAATATAACCTTTGGTGTTCCCCAGGGTTTTACACTTAAGCCCCTTCTCTTTCTCATTTACATCAATGATTTACGCAAAGCTTCAAACTTGATCGCTGTTACGTTTGCAGATGACTCTAACCTTTTTTTATCTGATAACAACATTTCAACATTATTTCATAATATGAATATCGAATTAACAAAAATTTATGAATGGTTTAAAATAAGTTTTCACTTAATGTTGAAAAAAATAATTGGATACTTTTTCATTCAGCATCTAAAAAAAATACTTCTGCCTTGCGATTTACCGTTACTTTTTATGACAAAATTCTAATAAAAAGGGTAATTAATAAAAACTTTTTAGGTATCTATATCAATGAAAACTTTAATTGGAAATATCACTTAGAATTCTTGTGTAATAAAGTTGCTAAAAGCATAGGAATATTGTATAAAGCTAGAAGTGCTTTAAATAAACGTAGTTTAACTCAATTATATTACTCCTTTATCCATTGTCATTTAAACTTTGCAAATATTGCTTGGTGTAGTGCTAATAAATCCAAACTTAGGCCTCTTTATCGTCAACAAAAGCACGTTGCTCGTCTTAGTAATTTTAAAGATAGATTTACTCATACTAAGCCTCTCTTATTTAAAATGAAAATTCTTGATATATATCAGCTAAATGTTTTTAATATTCTTTGTTTTATGTACAAATGTAAACTAACTCCAACCCAGTTTCTTTCCATAATTTATATACCTTAAAAGATGAAAATAAATACAACTTAAGAAATGATAATTTAATTCTTCAGCCATTTTTTCAAACCATTTTTTGGAAAATCAAGCATTTCATTTCGTAGAGCTTCTCTTTGGAATAAAATAGTTTTAAAACATTTTGATTTTTCTTTGAAATGGAGTTCAAAAAAAGTCTTAAGAAAATCATTTTACCTATTGATGATATATTTTTGTATTTTTAAACATTGAATAACTTACTTTTTATTTTTTATGAAGTGACGTAACTGAATATGCATATGAATGCAGTAAGATTTTTCTTGTACTTTATACACTCGACCATGTATGTATGGATTTGATTTTTATGAAAATTTTAAATTTATGAGCATTGCAGAAGACCATTAAGTCTTCTCGATGAAGACTTAATGGTCTTCTGCAAGTGTCCGCTTTCTTTTTATTAATTAAATCAAATACTTGCTGTTCTCAATGATGAACCTAATGGTCTTCTTTGAGTATCCACGTTTTTCATTTATTTTTCCTTTATTTATTTTTACGATATCTTCACTTGTAATTTTTCTCATGTATGTTTGTATTTGTATTTTAAACATTGTAACAAAGAACAAAAATAAAAAAATAAAAAAAATACTACTTTTTTATATTTTAAACTTTTCTTAGTTACTTGAAAACGTTAGTTGAGTAAGGCACTTTAATATATGCATTACTTATTCAAACCACTTTGTGTGAAAAAGTAGTTTTAGTACACCTGGTTATAATTGGGGTTTGGAAATCTGATTAATTGGTGCTCTGGAACTTTTTGGGGTTGCGAACCCTTTTTTTACACGAAAGGTTTAGAACTCTAGTTTTTGAAACTCAGTTTAAGGAATTTTAGAGCACCAAGTTTTTCAGAACCCTGTTTTGCAATAGGGGTTTCAGAACCCGTTGTCCAGAACTAGAAATCCAAAACAAAGGAGCCACTTTGTCTAGAGAAATCTACTCTCAAGCTAGGCTTGAGAGTAGATTTCTCTAGGTAAAGTGGTTATGGAACTTCAAATGGTTGTAACACTGCAGACGAGCATTTAAACATTCCGATTTACTTTCTTTTATTACAGAAGTATAAAAAGAATATAAAAATAATAGAACGTTTAACAAACATTTTACACATAATAAATTCAATTTAAAACATAATAAATTCAAGTTATGAGAGAGATACCACAAAGTTCAGGGAATATTACACTAAAACAGTAAAGTTTTTTTGTAAAAAATATAATTGGTTTTATATGCCTGTATCTATGCATAAGTTATTGCTTCATAGTTCTGAAATAAGTTTTTGTTGCCAATTAGAATGTTTTCAGAAGAAGCTCAAGAATCTAGAAGTGAAGATTCAGACTTCACAATTCAAGAAAAGATACAAGACTCCATAAAATTGAGGACAAACTTCAATATCTTCTTATTAGAAGTGATCCAATAATATTAACTAAAATATTTTCTCAAGTTAGAAGTAAAATTAAAAAACTTAATTATCAAAGAACGCTTTAAAAGATGTTAAAAAATATAATAAAAATACTGACTATACCTGACCCTATATGAAAGACTTTTTTACCTTCTCTCCTTTTCTTCCTTTTTTAAATGACGGAGAAAATTTTCATCAATTTTGAATAAATATTTGTAACAAAATTAATATTGCTTGATTTAAAGTTATCCTGATCACTGTGAAGTGACAAAAGACATTCTCTTCGATTATTAATTTTATTTCATTTTAGCATTTTTGTTTCATCACGTGATTCAACTTTTTCTCAGAAATTAAATTTTTTTTTGTTAAAATTAACACATACTTTTGTACTCAAAATGTAGACTGAAAATTATACTTATAACATTATGTAAAAATTTAAACATATAAAGTATATACATTGCGTTTAAATTAAAAATGGAAAAGTATAGAAGTAACGCAAAACTTATAGATAAATAGTTATAAGAATTCCCATTATAGAATAATGTAAATATGTTATTTAATACCACGATATCTTGTGGATATATTTACATTTGATATCATAAATAGGTTAAAACAAATCTGCTAAAAATTTGATACGAATTGCATTTTTATTATTTTTATGACTTTTAAAATTATCAAAATGTTTTTGAGTTCTAAAATTTATGTCGTGGTTTGTTTCTCTAGTATGTTGTTTGCAGCAGCTGTTGATACCGAAACTAGTAATAATTTGAAACTAAAATTAAGTGACTACATTTTTGATACCCCAGATGTTATTAGAGAGTATATTAGAGAGGACGGAGTAAAAATACGTCTTGACGCTTATCGGACTAAAAACAATGATAAATTACTAGAAACTAACCAACATAGCGGTTTAAGATGGCTTTCATTGGGTCAACCAGAAGTTGTTGAAATTAGCGAAAACATTACATTTGGATTTAATAAACTTTTATTCTGGCTTCAGTTTGAAATGTTAACAATCCAAGATAAAAAAGAGTTGGCGGATGAGGTTGGTCGAGCAAAAAAAATATTTGTAGAACCATCTCAATTTTCGGACATAAACGCTAACTCAATTGAATGCTACATTGAGTTGTACGACGTTAACGAGTTGAAAACAAATATTCTTAAAGGTAAAGTAGTCAACTTGAATAAATCACCTTACAAAATTAATTTTAAATATCCGGTTGGAACCAAAAAAAGGAAACTTTTTGACAATGAATTCAAAACAGAGCCTAATTTTGAGATTGTATGCACGGTAACAGCTGGTGCTCAGATAAAAAAGTCGAACACATTTACCATCACATTGCAAGAGAGCAATAATATCCAACTTAGAGATAAACTGTTTGGTCCGGCCACGGAGTGTTACGTTACACGAAATCAATTGTTTGAACTAAGCAATGAAGTCAACACCTACTTTAATGTAGTTGAAGATTACCAAATTACCGAAGAACAGTTTAGGTCAACTTTTGTAGAGAATTTAATTAGCCTTAGTAGTAAAACATCTTTTGAGCCTGTAAGCTTTAACAACGCTTTGCAGATACTATCAAAATATTCCATTGATATCAAAAACGACTTGAACCCAACTCAAATAACAAAAGAGTTATCTGAAGTATTCAAAATTGAAAATCGAGCAAATAAAAGCCGAATTATATTTGATGAAAAATATTTTAAAGCTTTGGAAAAACAATCATCTTCAAATGGCGCCGGAAGTGTGTCAGCTAAAATATTTTCGATTGGCGGCGGTTCAGCTGCAGCATCGTTTGCAAAAAGTCAGTCTGATCATTGGGTAGAAAATAGAATCAGCTTGGATGATCAACTGATAAATTTAAATACGCACTTAGAGAACAAAATGACGTATAAATTTGAGGGTAACAAAATTGTGCCCAAGACACTTGAGGTGAGTAAACTACAATCATCGGCATTTAAGAAAACTATTTTTTTTTCTCGAATAAAAAACTTTTATTACGACGCTGATTACAAACAAGAATTCAGTCTCAACACTCAAAATAAAAAAAAGGAAATAAATCAATTCCAATTAGAAATAAAAAAAGAAATAGTCCAAATGAAAGAGAAGGTAGACGGATTTGAAAAAAATCAAAAAAATCAAATTAAGATGCTGGTCTCAGAAGATATGCTTGATTTATTTGATTCTGATGGAAAGGGTAAAGGAGAGATGAAAGGCTGGTATTTATGCGACGGAAGAAATGGTACACCAGACTTGCGTGGCCGCTTTCTAGTTGGAAAAGATGAAAAAGAATTTGAAAAGGTTGGAAAAACAGGAGGATCTTCCCGAGTGAAACTGACACTGGAACAAATTCCCTCGCATTCACATCCACACACTCATGAAATTAGTCTACATACCAATCAAGCTGGGGAGCATATTCACGGTTATCAAGACATTTTTTACAGTGACAGTTTTCGTAGAATATTTAAACAGTCAAACATCGAAGTAAGTGTTCCATTAGGTTCTGGATCAGGTAGATCAAATAAGAATAATGAAGGGCACCAGATGCGAAGAGAATCGGAGAGCAACGGGCACCATACTCACAATGTTTACGGCACTTCAGGTGTTGCTAGTTCAGCGACAGGCGGTAATCAAGAGCATGAAAACTGCCCACCTTTTTACGTTGTTCAATACATAATTTTTTTGGCAAAGTAGCTCATTTATATCATTATTTGAAACTATTGATTTAGGAAAATTTTAAACCCTTAACGCTTCTTTATTATTTTATATTTACGTATAGCATGTATAATTTACTTTCTTCATGATGGCCGTTTCCAGAATATGTATATATTTAGCTGTAGAATATTTCAGCAAAATAAAAACTGTTACTAATCTATCGCGAGGTTAGAATTATAATTCTATGATAGTACCATGTTTATACTGACGATATCAGACTTATGAAATTCTTTAAAATTCTAATTTTAAAAAGCATATATATAAAATATATGTGTAAAACAGTTTTTTAAGGTTGTTGCGTTAATATAAAACAACATTGCAATATTATTTTTGTTTTTTTTTGTACTTGTTTTAGTAGATTTCAAATCAAATATGTTTTATTGTCAGTATGAATGAGATATTGGCCATCACTTAAAGGTACATTTTAAAACATATTCCATTATACAATGTAGTATTTAGTATATAAAAACTACTACAGTTGATTTTCAAATTTAAAATGTTGCAATAATTAAATGATTACTAGAATTTCATTATGCGATATTCAAAGAGTTGGCCAATGAATTTACGCTGATCAAAAAAGTTAAAAAAGGGTTATCGATCGCTTGGATTTACTTGAAAGCAATTTTGTTAGTGTAACCTTAGTATCAAATGGAGAGTTTTGTATTCTAATTGTAATTATCCTCAAAACAAAAACAAACACTATACGTAAAATACTTAAAAAATAGAAGCGAAGCGAACCTATTCTCTACAAGCAATACAAAAACTCTAACGAAAAATTTTTTTTACGTTGTTCTAATAAAATACAAAAATTTAATGGAGGCTTAAAAAAGACATGGGACATTACGAAGGAAATAATTGGTAAAAGTAAATCTAATTTTAACGAAACGCCTTCTAGAGTAATAATTAATGAAGGTGAATAAAACAACAAGCGAGATATTTCCAATGAATTTAACAACTACTTTGCCAACATTGGTGCTGATCATGCACCAAAAAGTTAATGACCAAAAAATACATTTAAAAGTTACTTAACAGGCTCACACTTTCAATTAAATAAATCAAGACGAACTTAAAATAGCTATAAAATCACTTTTAATTTTTAAAGGTACTCTATGGCAAGACTGACTTAAGTCTTCTGCGAGCTTCCTATAACTGCAAACAAGTAATTCTTTTTAACAATCTTACACAAATGTCGTTTTTATCATATTTATGCACAAACATTATTTTGAAATGTGGTAAATAAACTTATAGTGAAACATCAAAATCTCCAAAAAATCAGCAGATTTATTTTTATCTATTGTGTTTTCTATTTTAATTGGAAGAATATAGAGATATTTTTCTCGGATTATTTTTACATACACGTTATTATACTGCTGGAGTTGATATTTATTTTAATCATGTCTCGGAGTTGTATGCAATTATATTTTTATTTATTTCGTATATTTCAAACTTTATGTTTATGATATTTATATTTGTATATCTCAACCGCCAATTTGTGATTGATTACTTGTAAATACTTTGTAGTTGTAAAATACATATGTATATAAAAAAAATAAAAAAAATTAGTTGACGCAACCGTTTCTGGTTTGTTTTATCATGGAGTAATAAAATAATACTGTTTATGTTTTACTTTTGTGTATAGATTCGTCAGATTGAAACTGTGGGCGGACCAAGTCCAAGAATACTTATTAGGAACGAGATAGATTGTTTAATAAAGCGTTGCGTGCAAAATTGTTTTAGCAAAGATGGGTTAAAAAAAAAGCGAAAATTTACAAGCGTTTAACAAGTTTTTGTCTTATTAATTTCATACTTGATTTTTATCTTTAAGCATTTATTAAAATATTTTACAAGTAATTTTTGTTTGTGTATGTAAGTGTCTATATATATATATATATATATATATATATATATATATATATATATATATATATATATATATATATATATATATATATATATATATATATATATATATATATATATATATATATATATATATATATATATATATATATATATATATATATATATATATATATATATATATATATATATATATATATATAGAATACACGGGAAAAAACGGCAGAATCACATTTAAAAAGTTTTGAGAAAGTATATGTTAATCATTTATAAAAGTTTTCATATAAAGCATAGAAGTAAATTAGAAAAAATTATTTCTTGATTAATTTATCTGAAGTTTACATTTTTATTAAAGTATTTGTAATTTTTAGTAACAAATTTTTTTTCCTAACTTATACAATAACTTTTATAAATGATATACAATAACTTTTATAATTTTCTCGTGTACTCTTCATATATATATATATATATATATATATATATATATATATATATATATATATATATATATATATATATATATATATATATATATATATATATTATGTTATGATTTTCGTTTCAGCTGCCCTTATTTCTAAAAAAGCGTTTCGAAGGGATATCGAAAGACTCGGCGATTTGTTGAAACATGCTGTACCGAAGTCGCAAAAAGAAGAAAATTTCAACGGTTCTAGATTAATCATCTTACCAGAAGAAATTTAGTTTTTTTTAATACTTGTTGTAAAAGATGCTCTGCCATCAAATAGAATTAATTATACTTGAACCTTTTTTTTTCTAAAAGTTTCTGTTTCCTAAAACCGCATCCTATCTACGTCCTATCTACTTATTTAGTGCGAAAACACGTTTGTCGCAATGACCATTGTAAGGGTTTGTGGGGGCGTGAACGTTTTTTTATGTAATATGGAAGTCCAAGGGCGTTTAGTAAACGTCCGTAAAACCAAAAATATTTGTCCCATTTCAGTCTAAAACAGACATCTATTAAGGACTAAAATAGGCGGACGAAACATGTTGCATTTGGATTTAATTTAGACATCTATGGACGTCTGAAACAGACGTCCATTCGTCCGAAATAGACGTCCGTCAAACGTCGGATGTCCGAATGTTTACTGGGTATGGTACTGTTACGACGAGCGAAACGTCCTAATGTTTACTGGGTATGGTACTGTTACATTTTTCTACTTCTTTTTTCACTAGAGAAATTTATGCTGATTAAAAATCTTATCAAAACATAGATATGAAAATTTAAGAAAAGTACTCTTATTCGATGTTACGCTAAATATAAGCCATCTTTTTCATACTCAACTATGGTTATATTCCTTTACTAAGTTAATTCTAAAACAGCCTAACATTAAAAGCAAAACAGTTTAAAGCATAAACCATTAGTCTCTGATTGATCTTTGACTCTCATCCCACTTTTGACCCTAACCATGTTCTTTCGTTTACGTCAATCTCTATTTGCCAAACTATGCATTTAATTGTGTCAACCCTTATTTGTCAGTCAATATATGTACATCTTAAAAGCAATGTCTTTAAGGTACTTTATTTAAAAAAATATACTTAATAAAATATTTTTTAAATTATTTATTTAAAACCGATGAAAGGACATTTTAAAAAGATGGCAAAAATAAGCGTTTTTAGTGTATTTTTTTTAACTTCAAAATCAAGTTAGAGTACTTTTCTAAAATGTTCAGATCTCTTTTTTTCTACTATTCTTAATCAGAATAAAATTCTCTATCGAAATTCATCATAAAATGATAGGGGTAGGAAGATAAAACAGTGCCAAAATTATTTTGCTCCATATTTTTCCAAACGGAGAAAATCGAATATAATTTTTTAGATGGACCATTCAACATAAACAATAATAAAAAAAAAAAAACAGATTCTAATTATTTTCCGTTATTTTCTACAATAGTTTAAAATAATAATGTGCAGAAATTAAATATTTATGCAAAATATTTAATGTGCAGGTGTTTGAATAACCAAACACTGATTTAGAAATAGAGTTTATATAATACACAGTTATTTTATAAAATACAATCTTATTTTTTCTATCTGCATTATTTGTAAAAAAAAAATAAAAATAAAAAAATATAAATTACTATTTATTGAAGAAATATTACATTATTCATTTCTTACAATAGTTAGGGTGAGGCGGGGTGAATTCGTTATGAGCGAATCCGTCACTTACGCGACTCAGCTTTGATATAATAATGCAAAAGAACTAAAAAATCTATTCACCTATTCACTTAGTTTTTTTGGAAAATTTTAACTGATATTTCTAGAATATTAATAAATAAATGTTTTGCATATTTTTCTTTGCTTGAATATCGTAAGTAAACTTTGAAGTTCAAAAAATATTTTTCTGATTAAATGCCGATCTTTAAAAAAATAGTCGACATACGCAATACTATGACTATAACGTATATTTTTTTCAAATTATCGATGTCAGTTTTTTTTTATAGCTCAAATAAGGGCAACTTTATCATTTCAGTAAAGATAAATAAATTATGTTCTCGAACACTCAAGTTTTTAAATTACGGAGCGCCGTTTGTAAGAAAAACAATTTGTGCTCAAATTGCATACCAAAGTTTTAGTTTTTATCTATAAAAAAATAGCAAAATCAATTGCTAAAAAATATAATCTTTTTTGTACTTAAAAAGTGGAAAATAAACTTTTTAATTAAAATTTAATAGTTCAGTAAACTAAATATTGACAGCTTTGCACAAGATTTATTATTAACTAAATGTTATTAACAATATTCCACCAATATAAAATGTCCCACTTCGAAGTGAAGCGTTGTACTATGGGACCAACCGGTATTTTCCATCTCAAAAATCAATACCTCTGTTGTTATATGATTTTTCTTGAAATTTTTTTTCACCTATTTGTAAATATTTGGAAATAAAAAGATCAAACATCATCATTAAAAAAATTATATTTTTGTAAAAAAATAATTAAGATAACGTTTTACAAAATTTCATACAAAAAATTATACAGGTATACTAAAATAGGAATAAAAGACTTTTGCTTAAAATAAGTTTTAATATTTTTAATTATTATTATTATTTTTCAAACAGTTACATTATAAAAAATTAGAAAATTTTAGCGCTTACCCTATTCCTCACTTTCTATGTCCAAAAATTCTTTAGCTTCGTCAAACAATTCTTTGGATATTTGAAAACTTGGTTTATTTAAGCTAGTTATATAAGGATCAGATGTTTATAACAAAATATGCAGAACGTCTTCGTTTGTTGCTGATCTAGAGCGTTTTTTACAGATCAGCAACA
Source organism: Hydra vulgaris (assembly GCF_038396675.1). Classification (NCBI taxonomy): domain Eukaryota; kingdom Metazoa; phylum Cnidaria; class Hydrozoa; order Anthoathecata; family Hydridae; genus Hydra; species Hydra vulgaris. Next base: position 51,241,892 of record NC_088921.1, read on the forward strand.
AACGAAGATCTTTGAAGTCTTTTCGGAAAATTGTCCTGTTGGCAAAACTGCATAAGGATCTATTATTTTAGCACTATTTAAAAGTACTTTATGGACTGAAGTTGGCATGTTAGTTATATTTGCTTACATATAATTGCGCGGTTATCAATCTATACTGGCCGACTTTTTTTGCGCTTATAGGAAGTCCCGATGACCTAGTTTAAAAAATTACATAAAATGTCTTGATTATTTCTTTATCAATTTCAGTTATCTTTGCAGAACATGAATAATTTTGGAAAAATCTCCTTGCTTTATTTCCGTCATTGCTATTACAAGAACCTTGACGTGGTTTATCTATTTCTTAGAAATATTTTTGGACATATTTTTTCTTGTATTCTTTAAGTTGCTTGTTTTCTGGAGCTGTTACAGACCACTTCTAAAAACTTAAATTGTAAGAAGTATGGAGGGTCATTTTCATAAATCTTATCCAAGCGTGAAGTGTCATCATTTAATATTATTTATTTCGCCAATAAAAAGAAAAAAGTTACAAAAATACAAAAAATATTTTTTTTCATATATAAATACATGGCAGTATATTTAATATATAAATATATTGTATAGTTAATATAAAAATAAATGGCCGGGGCAAGAAGAAGACATACTTGGTCTTATCACCTAGCCCCTTAAATAAAAATTTCAATAACAAAAAGTACAAAAACTTTGTTAGATCATAAGACATATATTACGTTAAATAAAAGTGTAGTATATCCAAAATTATATACAAATACAACTATAAAAGAATTTTACAGAGTTATTCATTTTTATATGCGCGTCTATTCATTTTTATATGCGCGTTTATATGCGAGTCAACCACCCACAAAATCTCTTATATAATTTTGTATAAACAATAAATAGGCTTTTATGTGCTTATATAGATTTATTTAAAATATAAATTAGCTTGTTGCCACTGCTATTTATTTAAAAAAAAGGTTGGCGAGCCAGCCCTGGATTTATGTAACTACGCATATGGTTGTATAATGGAATTAAGTTAAACTCTGTAGTATACATAATATTTTTAAGTTTCCTAATTACTCCATCCGCATTTCGAAGCCTTTCTCCCTGTTTGTAAGTATACTTTAAAGAAGAAGAAAAAACTCTTCTATTGGATTAAGCTGCGGCGTATATGCTGGCAGATACTTAATAGCTATGCTATGAGGGGCTAGTGTTTGCCTAAGCAATTAGGCAAACACTAGCCTCTCATAGCATAGCCTTTCTCTTACCTCTTTCAATACTACAATGAAAATACAAAATGAATGCAGGTTCATTTTGTACTTTCATTGTAGTAATGAAAGAACAAAATGAATCTGCATTCCAGCCTCCAATTTTTATTTCATAAGACAGCACTCCCATTGTTGAAACAGCACAAATCAAACTAACATTCTTGCCACAATTTGCAGACGAATGTAAAACTGCTAGCGTACCTCTTAGCGAATAAACATATGTGCTGTTAGTGTGCACATCAAATCCAGCTTGATCCATATAAATGTTATTCATTTGAAATTCCGTTAACTTTGCTTGGAAATTTTTTCCACGCAAAAGAAAGAAAAAAGATTTTCTTTTGTTGCTTCTTGCATACAAAGGTTGTTTTCTTGTACGCATAATTCAATAATATTTTTTATTTGGGCGTTTATAGGTCTTTCACCTCATTTTTAATCAGAAAACGACTTGAATGCAGTCATGTCGTTGAACTCTCCTCTGTTAAACTTAACAACAAGATTTTGGACTGTGTGCATAAATAAATTAAAAGAAGTGGAAATGCTTGTTGTAGATTCATTTCTTTCAACTAAATGCTTAAGCATTTTAATGTGCTATTTTCTAACATTTTTTCTTGTTTTACGATTTGCAGCGTTTTTCATTTTCAACTCTCGTTGTAACTTATAATAGATCATTTATTTGTCTGGGAGTTGCTCCACAAACATACAGGTAGCACTGGATGATGTGTTCTTTAACACTTGAGTAAAATTTCTATCAATCATTGTCATAAACAGCTTATGTTTAACTTCGATGACTTGGTCGTCTATTGACAAAAGAGTTGGAATCAATTTAATAATTTTGGTTTCAATTTTACTGACAACCGCTGTAGTTTTTTTGGTTTTTTTTTTTTTGCAAATTCAAATAAAGTTGGTCTGCAAAATTTTACAGATGAGCAAGTAGAATTCTGCCGTATTAATGTAGAAATTTCTTTGTTTACTAGTTGCAGTGATACAAGGGACACTATAAATAAATTAGTATCCGATATTTGTTAGTTTTCTTCCGGTAGAGTTTGTTTATACTCACTTTGCCCGGAGGATCCATCACATCCCCATTTAGTAAACAGCTTGAGATAATTGTAAGTTGTTAATAATAGCTTTATTTTTATAATACGGCAGACTGTATGGTCTAAGAGATCTTGCAGATTGATTTTTGCCCATATGTTTGTCACCGGTATGCAGAATGCAGGTGGATAGTTAATACGAAGGCAATACAGAACTTTAAATTAAATTCTTATCAATTATTCTTTTTCTTAGGTACGCATATTGGGCTTTTGTTAGATCTGTTTCAATACACATACTCAATGCCTCCTCTTTTGCAAAAAAAAGTGAATTACCTGGATTGATTTGTAATAATTGAGTATGTTTTGTAAAATAGTGTTTTTCTTTTCTTTTTCCTTATTTCTGATAATTGCAACAACCAGTAATAGTAAAAATTTTTTTGAAAAGTTTGGAGTTCGATCCCCACCACGTCCCTTGTAGTTGCGCAAATTGTTTCTCCGCGCAACGGCCGTGTTCGATAAAGAGAGGGACCTTAACAAAAGTAGAATAAACATTGAAAAGCCCATAAACAATGCTACATTCAGCGGCGTGTATTGAAAGTTCGAATGAAAACTGAAAAGCCAATTGACCATTTTATGGATCGCCAAATACTCAATAAAACAGCCGCTAGGAGAAAACTCCTAAAACGAATCTCGAATCTGGTTCTGTTTCATGTTGAACATGGATTAACTTTTCGTCGAAAATCTGACATTAAATTTTCAACAAAAAGCCAATCTACGAGATTCTCATTATGGAAATTTTTCAATTAGAGGTTCTCATAATGGAACTTTCTTAGGATTGCTGGAACTGATATCACATTATGACCCAATTATCAAGGAACATACAACAAATGTTAATCAGTCAGTGAACAAGAATCAACGGCTTCAAGAGTATTAACGGTCAAATCGTTTTCAAAATAAATTCATTGGCTTTGTACAGCTGACTTTTGCAGGTGAATTACAAAAAATTGCAAGTCTGCGAAGTATTTTTCAATCATGGTTGATGCTAATCCTGATGTGAGCCATACTGAACAAACTACGTTTGTCATTCGATGTGTATATGAAAAAGAATTTGAAGGACAGTTTTTAATATGTGCAGATTGTGCCAAGAAGGCTGGATCCAATATTGCAGGATTAATTTTGGAAACCTTAGAAACTTTAAAGTTTCTTAGTCACGATGGACTAAAAGACTTAAGAGCATTCGCCCTTTCTCTAATCACTTGAGTCAAACAAATGTGTCTTTAAAAGAAGAGTTTGAATCTTACGCTTTAAACAAAACTTTCAGAGCTTGAATCTTACGTCTAAAACAAAAACTGAGAATAGAGGCGCCCTAAAAAATATGAATTCCTTCAAATGTGTTTTTACATCTAGAATTTGTATAAAAGTCCTCACACTGACTATTTGCTTTAATCAGGTCATTAGAGCAAGAAAGGTAGCTATAGATATTGCGGTGAAAAATGATGAAGTATTGATCAGTCAACTTAAATCTGATTGGGATGAGTGGCCAACAATTTTGGAAGAAGCCTAATTAGCTGTAGGTTCTGTAAAATCAGAATTTTCAATCGACCGAAAAGTGAAGCGCAAAGGTTCTGCTGGGGAACAAATTGAAAGTGATAAATATATCATTAAACCAACAAAGACAGAATAAAACAGGTTTTATCTCATCTTTCTTTTTAATCTGTGATTTGTGGACTTATTGCTTGTTTCACAGCTATTCAAGAAATCTTTGCATTATTCTCTTTTTTGTTAGAATATCAAAAGCTTTCTGAAGCATAGATCAAAAGTCCCTGCTCCCATTTTTCGCAGAAGTCTTCATGTGACATGATTGAAAAAGAAATCACTGAAGAGTTGCTTCACATGAAACAAATGTATACCTGCAAACTTTGGAAAATAACACCTTGCTCCAATCGACTTAATTAAATAAAATAATTGAAATGAAGCGTAGAAAACTTTTTATAAATGTAGTAATTGCACTGCTTATTTTGCTTCAATTTCAGTGACATTGGCATTAAGTAAGCATTCATGTCTATTAGCACGAAATCTTGACTTCCATAATGTGATTAAAGAGTTTGCAAAATTAAAAACAAGAAAAAAAACATTATAAAAAACACAAGCTGGACTACTTATCTATACTTTTATTTCAATAATATAATCAAAGAATTTTTTTTTTGAGACGGAAGGGAGGGGGGAGGAGCTTAGCCCCGCAAAATGAGAGATGCTTGGGTCCCCCAAATACTTTTCACGGACCCAGTTTATTACGCGTTCGAGATGTTCTATCTGAACGTTTATTGTACGCTATATATATATGTATATATATATATATATATATATATATATATATATATATATATACATATATATATATAAATATATATATATCTCTATATATATATATATATATATATATATATATATATATATATATATATACATATATATATATAAATATATATATATATATATATATAGATCAGTGGCGTCACTATAAATTTTCCCCCCTCCCCCGCCAAAAAAGTAAAGAGGCCCACCCACTTTAAATTTTTTTAAAGTATATTTACAAATGAAATATCCAATATTTGATTATTATATTGAGCTAATATAACACGATTTAGTATATAAAAAGTATTTATTTTTATACATTTGAAAAATAATCTAGAATATTTTCTCAAAATAATTATAAAAAAGAACGAACATTGAAATTATGTTTAAGAAATGCATACTTAATAGCAAAAACTATTTATTTCTATGGCAAAATTTTTATTTTCATAATAGCTATACTATCTTAAGGCAGTATAACTTACATTCGTCATTATGTGATTATTTACATTCGTCATTTACATATTGATACATTTACATAGTGATAAGTTACATTCGTCATTATGTGATTCGTCATTATGATACATAATGACGCAAATAAAAACAAATCCAAAGTTTTTTCTTTTGTCCCTTAATACTATTTATTTATAATTATTTTATTTTATCTTAATTAGTTTATTTAAAAAATGAAGCTTTGTGACGAATTAATGTCTCTGTATCCTCATTAAGTGACCTGTTTTGTTTCCAATGATCGTATACTTGACATTCTTCAATATGTTTTAGGCAAGAAGCATAACTTTTTATTTTTTTACTTAGCCCTTTCCAGTCTCGAACTCCCGAACGCCATTGGTTATTTTTATCATTTGAAAAATTCTGAGTCTATAATTTTAGAATAACAGAGCCAAAATTGCTGTGTTCGACCAAATTTATATGCACAATAATAAAACTTTGTGGGAAAATGTCTACAATTTTGTGAAGGATCTTTTTAAATGGTCTTTGTAGTTCACATCTTTCAGAGGAAATAACAAATCTTTTTGTGCTATCATCAAGAAATTTTCTTTTAAAATATCCCATATCTGTTGTTAATGTATTTAATTCCTGAAATGTATTCGGTTCTGGATCTGTTTCTTCATCTTGCATTGCAGTGGTAGTGATTGTTAGGATTTGCAAAAATATCTGCATTACTTTTATAACGGATTCATTATGATCTTTTGAAATTTCATTGTATTCTAAGTTAATTGAAATATTGATTTCTTCTTGTTGAGTTGCTTGAGAAGTACTTGTAACGACATAGGTATTTTTTATCTACAACTACTTCACTAGGTTTCTGTTCTACTGATGAAAAAAATAAGGATATCTTTTTATTGTTTTTACTTAATCTATCATCAGTCTCCTTTTTTAATTTCCTTTTTCTGGCTCCACTCATTTAATTTTTTTTTAGTCTATGTTATTGTAAAAAAAATATTTTATTAGAGCAATTATATCTATGTATTAACCGTATAGATATAAATGTATATAGCTAAATATTTTTGAATAAATAATAGACTTAATTTGTATTTATTCTTTAGTTCGTATTTTAAGTCCGCCCTTTTAATTTTATATCAGATATGTACACATAATCTGTGTTTCTTTGTTAATTCGTACTATCCTCGTACTATAACAAAACTTAGAGCGTACTCAACGCAAAAACATGGTTCTACCTGTATCGCGTTTATATACATTTTTTAATTTAAAAATTCAAGATCTCCGGAATTATTTTATATTGGAAATTTTAAATCGCTAGAATAATATTGCAAGATTTTTTAAACAAACAGTTAAAAAATATTACCAATATTATAAATATAACTAGTTTATTACCTATTAGTTAAACGTTTTGATAACTCAACTTATTGTAATGAAAATTGTAATTATATGATTTTTACTGCTTTGCATGAATGCATTTTTTTTGTTTTTGTTTGTTTGTTCTTTATTACAACTTTTTAATAATTCATTTTACAGTTTTTATAAATAAAAAAAATTAAAACCTAAATAGAAGAAAGAAAACATAATCAAAAGATTTTGTAATAAAAATAATAAAGAACGCGGAAACTCGAAGAAAACCGACAGGTCTTGTCACCGAGAACGGCTGAAGTTAAACACTTATTTTAAATTTAAAATAATATAAAAAGTATATATCTAATTTCTAGTATATAAAAAGTATATACACAAATAATTTCTGTCTTTTTGTAGATATAAATTATGAAAAAAAATAGGCGATAAGTTTGTTTTACATTGAAACATGAAACATAAAATATTAAAAACATTTAGTTCGTATATATTAAGAACTTTCATTTCATATAAAAGAGGTTTGGCATGAGCAAAACGGCCTTTAAAATTTATAAGCCGTGCAACATGCTTCTGTTGCCGATAAAGAGGTTCGAGTTGTCCTTTATTTGTACTGCCCCAAGGCATATAAAAAGAAAAGCACTCACTTTCTAAATATAATAATATTTAACAATTTATACTTAATTTTCCACTTAAAAATCACCTAACTTTATCGACAAATACGAAAGTACTAAATTATATCAGCGGTATTTCTCTAATAGACAACGTTAATATTCACTAATGTTCACTAATATTCAATAGAAATTCTATAATGGATTTGCTATTTAAATTAAGTTCTGTAATCGAATCTCTATTGAAATTTAATTCTCAAATAGAACTTCTGTTGAAACTAAATCTATAATAGAATTTCTATTTAAATTTAAATTTAAAATAAGCTAAAAAGCAAAACATGGGTATTAAGAGATCTATAACTAGTATCAGTATGAAACTTGCTACAGTAAAAAAATATATAATTATCTAGTGCCTAAAGCAAAATTTTTAAAAATTGATCGACCGTTTCAAAATGGCAAAGATAGTTTTAATTTTGAATTTTTTAAATAAATAGTTCGATGCTCAGTGACTGGTTTCTCATTAAGTATTTGAGTATATAGGTTTATTCTGCTTTAGGCACTAGTGCTCTATAATTTAAACAAGCGTTGAAAATTTCAAGATGAAAGCTCAAATAGATCTTCCAAAATCTATGTTTTCGTTAACCTACAACAAGATTTTAAAAAACCAAGAAAACAATACATTAAAAGAAAAATCTCAAAAATTTCCAAGTTGGTATGATTCCTCTCCTTCTATTTCTTTTTCTTTGTCCAAATATCCTTTTCTCTTTGCTCTAATCAATTTTCTTCTTTCCATACTCTTTTTGGTTGATTTTTTATTCATATTTTGAATCCGAAGTGTGTCTTTTTTGATTGAACCTGTAATTGTTTTTGTTCCAAAAGACAACTTAATTTTATAAAAAAGTCGTACAAGCCCAGATATACCATCATTAAAACTTTTTATTGCAGATGCAACTCCAATTTCTAAAGTGGTTTTTGAAACAAAAGTGTCTTTTGGACATCTTTTCCACACAATTTGGTTCAGAGCCTCATTTGGGTTTTGAGTGGATCCATCTAAACAGCAACTAAAAAGATCATCACTACGTAAATCCTTAAAAATTGGACAGATTGCAGTTTTCACTGCAATTGGTAAATTAACTGATGGTTTGTACCGCTTGATATTTTACCAGTAATTATATCAACTATCATTAGTGCGGGGACAAAACTGGTGACGAACTCCAGGATCTTTAATACCTGTACAGTGCCACAATACTGCCAGTACTCATTTTTTCATCATATACAAAGCAGTACTTTTGTTACCATTCCAACTTGAAAGAGAGTTTTGGCGAATAGCCATGCTAAAATAGTTCTGCATTTTGATAACAATATTATCAGTTAATCTTCCCTTCCCGCTAAGTCCTTTGCCATCTGATAAGGTTTTACCTTTCATGCTAACACGAAGTTTGCGGAGCTGTGTGCCAAGTCTCTTTTGAACATGGCCAACACATTCAGATTTTATAGGTTCCAAATCTTCACCATATGGCTATGATTCTTTAACTTTTTTAAAGGATTCAGTATCGCCATTGCCAATGTAATGGGAGTACCGAATATTATATTTTTCAATAGATGAAGAAAATATTTCAACCGCACCAGCAGATTCCATTGCTCCTGAACTTTGGACATGGTTCAATTTACACTCATGCGTTTTGACCCATTTATTGTGCTCATTAATTCCTTTTCAATTTTCCCAATTTAAACATCCTTTACAAAACTTTGAAAAAACCTTGTAATCGATTACCTTTTTGTTTTCTGTCGAAATAGCAGTGACAATGCCATTCAGCGAACAATGGCCACGCTTTTGCCATGAACCATCCAAACTTATTCCACAATCAACAATGTCGGTTTCGATATTACCAGGTTTTAATGTACACCGTAACTCTTTGGCTGCATCACCCATATTAGCAATAGCACTGTCAATATAAAGAGGTAAAAGAAACTTATTAATGTCATCATATGCTGAATAGACTAGTGGTGCAGGCATATTCATTATAGTCGCAAAAGTTTTTAGTGCTACATGTCCTTTACCCAGTTCACGAAATGCAATAACTGATCTTACATTTACTTCGGACGATTTTTTACCGCGATTATCTTTACTTGGAAGTTGAATATCAGGAGAAGAAAAATAACTATGAATCCAGGTACAGTTCAAACATGTAAATTGAAACTTAATGTTAAACCCTCTTTTTTCTTGATCTTGATGACAAACAATTACATCTCTGCTGCTGCATATGGGACATGCACAAACTTTACTTAACAGCTCCTTGAATTTGTTAAAGTTAAAAAAAAAAAAAGTCATCAGGGTCAGTTTTAATATGCAAGAGTTTGCTTATTGATCCATTTAATTTTGAAGAACTAGTTGATGGATTAGACATACCTTCTTTTTCTCCATTGGCTAAAAACAAAACTTGACAAGGCTCATTGTTTATGTTAGATTCTGCTAAAGGAATACTATTATTTAAAGCTATGTGTTGATTTTTTGAACTTCTTCTTTTTCTTATGCTCCTAAAAAAACCTTGTTTTTTTAAACAAAAAATAAAAAAAATACAATGACAATATATATTTTTGAAATCAATGATAAATTTTGAATACAAAACAGTTAAAAAAAAAATCCTAATTTTTCATGTTTTTTTACCAGCTTACCACCTTAAGAATACGTGTAAAATCTCCGCGGGGCCCTCTAAGCTTCGGGGCCCTCCCGAAGGTTAGAGGGCCCCGAAGGTTAGAGGGCTCCCGGATTGTGCTCCCCCTAATTACGCCACTGATATAGATATAAAAAATTGATATATGGCTATTTCCACGATGGAAGAGATAAATTTCGCGTTTAAAAATTTCTTTTTTCAAAAGGTTTTATTTCTTTAATTATAGTGTAAACACCTTAAAATTATTGTTAAAATAAATTTTGAGTAGAAAATGTTTAAACCGAGTAGATAAATTTGATGAATGTTAGCAACTGTTTGTTCTTTTTATTATTCGAAAAAGTGAGTAAAATTTGAGGGCGAGTTATTGCAATATTTTAAACAAAACATATCCATATTTTTGTTTAGAAAGAATCTTTGAGATTACATATATGTCTTGAGTAAAAAAAATTTTACTCTTTAAAAAAAATTCAGGTTTTTTTTTGTCACATACACATCTGCAAAAATTACGTTGCGTCACTGAACTAAAAGCTAAAAAAGTTTAATTATCGCAATGAAATTATGCTTTATGGCGAGGTTTTTTTAGAAATTATATATTTTAATGTAAACTTTTAATCATTACTAAGAAAAAATTGGTCAAAAAGCATTGTATTAACATATAGTTATAGATTAAAAGCTGTTGCGTTACTGAACCCATCGACGGGATAATTAGCGTTTTATAAAATAGCGCGGTAGGGAAGTCAAAATATCATCCAAAAGATCAGATTTCGTTGTGGGTTCAAATTTTTCAAATTCGAATAAATTTTTTCATTTTAGTATTGCGAAGGGCTATTAGTAAATATTAGTAAACTTTTGGATTTATGTTAACATTTTCTTATAAAGTTGTAAACTTTTAAGAAATGGAATCAAAATTAGAAGTAAAAAAAAAACGTTATGCAGAATACCAAGCTAATTATGTTTCTCGGAATGCTGATAAAATGAAAGAAATGTCCAGAGTTAGATCTAAGAGATATCGAGAAAAATTGAAAGCCGATCCTAATAAAAAAGCAGCTTATGCTGCTAAAGCAAAATTAGGAGTTTTAAAAAGTCGCGCTTTAAAAAGAAAACTTTTAAATCAATATCAAAGACCAAGCTCATCTTTTAAAAACGTTCAACAAAGAGGAAAAGCATTGAAAAAAGTTTTAAAAGCACTACCAACTTCAAAGGAGAAACAATCTGAAATTCTTTCTATTCTTTCAAATAGCTCTGCTTGTAAAGATAATTTGGGTCTACCTCCAGCATGTTCAAAGCTGTATGGTCTTTCTGAAAGCGATGTTTTAGCAGTTGTAAACTTTTATAATGAAGATGAAGTTTCCCAAATATCACCTAACAAAAAAGATGTCACTCGAATTCAATTATCTGACGGAAAAGCAAACAATATTCAGATACGTCATTTATATTATACGCTAAAAGAAGCTTTCGAGTTATTCAAGGAAAAGCATCTGCACATAAAAATTGGACTCAGCAAATTTTGCGACCTTCGTCCACGCAATGTAAAATCAGTTACAAAATTTTCGCATAATGTTTGTGTTTGTAGTTTGCATGAAAATATGCGATTTGCCTTAAATGCGTTAACAAAATCAATTCAAGCGCCTTCAATCAAAGTTGGATCTGAAATGATAAATAACTTTGTTTGTGAATCGTACACATACGATTGCGCCTATGACAAATGCGTTTCATGCAAAGGTATGAAACAGTTCGATAAACACTTGCAAACTGTTAATACATTTGGTTTCGAAGTATCCTGGGACGAGTGGAGAAAGCCTGAAACTAAAACATATGCAAACATTGAAAAAATTTCAAAAATGTCTACTGTAACAGAACTCATCCAACACATATCAGCAATGCGTGATAAGTTCGTTAAACACGCATTTGTAAAGAAAAACCAATCAACAATTTTTAATAAACTGAAGGAGGTTTCGATGAGTGTTAATTCTGAAATTGCGGTAATCCAAGTTGACTGGGCTGAAAACGCTAGGCGTTTCTATCAAAATGAGCCACAAGCGGCTCATTTTGATCAAAATCAAGTTTCTATCATGACCCGAGCAGTCTGGAACATTGAGTTAAAAACATTTGCCATAGTTTCAGATTCAACTGATCATACTAAGTCTTCCGTTATACCGTACATTGACAAAATCCTTCACTTTATTCCAGATCAAGTCAAAGAAGTACACATGTTCAGCGATAATGTCACTTCTCAGTTCAAAAACAAAAGCACTATGGCTGCAATGGTTGTGTTTGAAAAACGTTTTCATAAAAAATTCTTCTGGCATTTCTTTGCAGCGATGCACGGGAAAGGAGTGGTTGACGGAATAGGAGCTACTGTTAAGCGAATCGCAGCCCTGAGAGTTAAAACTAGTCAATACGAAATCAGGTCAGCAGCAGATTTTGCGTTAGCATTACAAGATTTGCAAATATCTGTAATTCACATGTCAGAAAACGATACAAGACAACAAAAAAATGAACTTGGATTCAGTTCAATTTTAAGTTATTCAAGAAAAATCAAAGGTAAATCAAAATCACATTATTTTTATGTTCAGAATGAAAACGTTGTTCCGATGCTATTTTCACCTGAATATAATTAAAATTTATTACAAAATAACAAAACTTTTTAAAATGATTTTAATTTCGTCTTTTTGTTTCGTCACTGAACGTTGCGTCACTGAACTGATAGTTTTTTTTCTGTAAAATAAAACGATATGAAAACTTTATTGTTTGTGGCTTTTTTTATGACTACCTTATTGCCAAATGAATAAATTACAACAAAAAAATCTAATAAGTCAAGCAAGAATTAAAATTTCAGCGAAAACTCCATTTAAAAGTATGCTGATAAAAAAACACTTTTTTCCGCGTTGCGTCACTGAACTCATGTTTTAATTTTTGCTATCTAGCAGTGTTATGTTAATACAATTGTGTTTAGTTTATATTATAAAATTTTAATTCAAGATTGATTTAGAGTAATAAAAAATTATTTTTGAGTTATAGAAAAATTTCTATTAAAAAAATCTCTCCGCACGATGCGTCACTGAACTATGGAATTGGCCATATATATACATATACATATAAAAAAAAGTATATATTTCAAAACAACTTTTTTAAAATGAATTAAATCTTGGATGTGTTTTAGAAACTTGATGACAATTTTACAAAGTGGTAACACTAGGAGAAGATCCAGCTGGAGTAAGAGGATGCGGATCAACAAAAACTGGATGTTGAAAAATTAATTTTGAAGCGACGGCAGTAGCTGACTCTTGAAAATTCTTTCCAAAAGATCTGAGAAAGTTTTATCCAGATGCATTTTTCCATTATATGACCAAG
>NC_088921.1:51260000-51475000 GCF_038396675.1 Hydra vulgaris
CGCATCAGCTATGTCTGGCTGTTATAATGGTGTCCAGGAGCACGTAAGAAAGGTGGCTCCATCCGCAGTCTTTGTACATTGCAGTAGCCATGTCCTGAACTTAGTTTTAAATTCTACTTGTTCTGCACCAGAAATAAGGGATATGTTTAGTACAGTTAAGAAATGCACAACTTTTATAAACGATTCTATTAAAAGAAGGGAGATATTAGAAAAGTTTTTGCAAGACTCGGAAAGTTCTGTTTCATGCTTAAAAAATTTTATTGAAACACGTTTTGTTGAGAGGCATGATTGCTTACTTATTTTCTATCAAAATTTCATTAATATTGTAAAATGTTTGGAGCAAATTGTTAATAAACTTGACAGTAAAACTGCAGACACTGCAAGAAGTCTATTAAGGTGCCTGTATGATCCGGTTGTTATTGTAGCACTTTGTTGCGCCAAAAAGTTATGGCAATAACAGTAACATTGTCTAAATTATTGCAAACAGTCAATAACGATCTCATTGGTGCATTAAATGCCATAAACTTTGTGAAAAAGCCACTTTTAACATGGCGCTGTGATAAGAATGAAATATGGATGAATGCTGATTTCGGCCCATTCAACAACGCTAATTATTTAGCAAATGCTTTAAATATAGCTTTAGTGACTCCTCGTGCCGTATGTAAGCAATTCCATAGAAACAATATCCCTGCTGAAAATGCATGCCAATATTATAAAAGAGCTATTTAGTTTCCGCACATAGATTCAGTGATTCAATCTATGGATGCACGGTTTTCAAACCACCAGCAACTAGTTATGAAAATGTCTGCTCTGTTACCATCAGTGATTTCTCAACATAGTTGGACTGATGTGGTTGAAACTGTAAGAATGTTTTCTTTTGTAATTGGGCATCGAGGCGAGGAAACTATTCATAATGAATATTTGGAGTGGAAAGAATTTTGCTTGCATATGCAAAGCCATCCTTCAACATTATTAGCAGCTTTAGATCTAATTCCTGATAGGTATAATTTATAAAATAGAAATACTATATCAGTTTAAATCTCTGTTGCTTATTAACTTACTCTGTTAATTTTATTTTATAGATTGGCAACCATCAAGACTTCTTGGATTTTCTCTACCATTCCAATCACAACATGTACAGCTGAACGGAGCTTTAGCGCCATGAATATTTTAAAAAGTCCTTTGCGTAACGGAACCAATGATGAGCGCGTAACTGGCTTGGCATTATTATATATTTATAATACCATGCCTTTAGAAGTAAACGACGTAATTGATAGATTTGCAGCTAGTAAGAAGAGACGCTTCGATTTTGTATTGTAGATTTTGTACTTAATTTATTTATTACACAAAATCCTATTAGTCTAAAAAAGAAATTGTGTAATTATTTCCCGAGGAAATGTAACTATATATATAAGAAACTAACTCTTCATAGTACAACTCAAATACTATCAGTGGAATCGAAACTGAGTCGATATCTTTTGATTCTTAATTTCCAAAAAAATTACGCTAACCACTTTTGATATCAACATCCCTCCCCCCCCCCAAAAAAAAAAAAATCCTGGATCCTGGATTTTTTAATTACCATCGGTATAAAAAGTTTCAAAAAACGGTCATGGTAAGTCTACTCAACACCGACCATTTCAATAACTTCGCCTCGTTACAATAATTTAAAAAAAAAAAGATAAATATAAAAATCTTTGTTAACGATAAATTTTTGTTTAACTTTGTTAACGATATCGTTACGATAACGTTGACTGTGTTAACGATAAAACGAGTTAACGATAAATGTTCAATTCTTCATAACTTCAACAAATTTCTATAAAAAAAAAAACACAGTGAAATCATATTTTTATAAATTTTTAAAGCTTTTTAACGTTTTTAGATATTTAAAAAAAGATTTTTTAAATTAACAATTGGTAGATTAACCAACTACATAAATACTAATTTTAGATGCAGCGTTTTTTTTATCCATCACTCTCTCTCCTCATATTTTATTTTCTACAAGATCCACACTGTATATTAAAAAAATATAAAATAGGGGTGGGTGCTTTTGCCCTAAATTTGAGCCCACACCTTGTAAGATGTGGGCCCTCTATTTATTCTGCAAAATGCTGAAAAGCATTGTAAGATATGTTTAAAATGAAAAAAAAAGTAATAATGACATGATAAAAAAGTAAAATTATTAAAGATTAACACTGCAAACCAATTTACCTGTTGCTAATGTTTTTTCTAGAGCATGGTTAAAAATAATCAAAATCTGCACACACAAAAAAAATTATTTTATGTGTAAAAGAAAAATTTTTTTTTTTTTAAATTATTTATTGCAAAGACAAAATAGCTATCACACAAAATAACAAAATATAATAGGTATCGGTGCAAACAAATAACGTTATTCAACCAGAAAATAAAATTATTCTTACCTTGATTGCAAAAAACTAATTTCTTTTCAAAATATTAGCTAATGATCAACATAGTAAATTTAAAATAATCAAAGTTTACTAAGTTAAAACCATATTTTAACAGTAGACAAAGTAAACATATGATAGTCGATAGAGCATTAAAGTAAAACTAAAGAAATAGAATAACAACTAAATTTAAAATGTTTTTAATACGTAATATTTGCAGGTGAACATAAGAAATAACTCTACCATCACAAGATGATAAAAGTAAAGTTGTAAAAACGAACAAAAAATTAAAAAAAAGAATTTAGTAAAATGTTAATTTTTCTATAAATATGATCCTTTTAATTAAAAATAATAATGTTTTCTTGAAAAGATAAGGACACATCGATAAAAAATATAACAGTGAAAAATTGATTTTTAAGTTCTTTCGTACTGTAAGTACTTAATAGACCTAAGAATATTTATAAATACTTGTGATAACTGGTGATTATTATGAAAATTATTAACTGCAATTTAAAGTATTAACAAAATTTTTAAAAAATATATATCATTTTGACATGGAGAATCATAAAAACTGTCACAGCAGCTCTTGAATCATTTTAATATTTTGCATGCTTTGCTGACTTAAATTTTGATTATGTTTAGTGTAAAAACAAAATGTACAACTTTTCAACAAATTTTTTTGCTAAACATAACTTAATATTTAATTAAATTAATACTAAAAGAAAAAAATTTTTATTTTTTACAAAATTTATTTATTTACAAACTAAATTTAAAAAATAGATCAATAAAACATATATACTAAAATAAATACATTCAAATACCTCCTCCATTTGTAGATGCAGTTAAGTATTTTCCACTACCCGCTCTAACTTTTCAAACTTCACTTTTGTTAAGGGTAATTCCTTCCCTTTATTAAATTGAGGGGAATTCTTATTGCCTATTCTAGATATAGAAGGCTTTTTTTAGAATTTGACAATTGTGCCCCTCAACTTTAAAGCTTATGTTATTGGACATGACAGAAAAAAACAAACTGCAACTTCTCAACAACTTAGAAAATCAAACACATTTTATTTAAAAAACCTATAAGTAAATGCATAACTTCATTACATTAAGATAAATACAAACTTTAAAACTGAAGATAAAGAGGAATTAGAATTTAAAACTTACAATATGTGATAAGCTATAGCAATAAAATTAATCAAATATTGTTATTCATAATGAATAACAATAATTGATTGTTATTTTAACTGAATATCACCACCAGACAATAACACTGTACTAAATAATTAGATTCACAAAATGCATGATTGAATATCTAACAAAAACAAAAGCAATAAAAAAAACAACACCTTACTTATATCTAAAATAAGGTCATCTTCAGTTTCTATAAAATTAACAGCTTATCGAGAAACAATTTCAACACATCACCTACAAAACAGAATATATTTTATTACAGAGTGGATACCCTACCAAAAGTTCGTAGCGGAAAAACAGGAATTAGTGTTTGTAACTAAATTCAAGTGAGCAAAATCGGTCAGTGCTAAATAATATCGTTCAAAAGTACATTTCCGATTTTACTAAAATCGCAGACCTAGAAAAATGTAAACACATGCGTAATTTCCATCTATATTCAAATTTAAAATTCACCTCATGCGCTAAGTGCTATTCACTGCTCCCAGATAGGGGGTTTAGGTTGAAGGTGAAGGTAGCTGGATTTTTTCTTCACAGAACTATCAGGTGGATATAGCAGATTAACGCTAAACAAAAATTAAAATCGTAGCCGCTCCTAAATTAAAAATTGGATGATTTTTTTATTTTTGATAGCGATAATATTTTTACCGCCATAACCTTGTTATCTATGGTGCTACAGATAGCTTAAATAGACCCTATGGAACAGAAGTAATCTTACAATTTAAAATTATAATGATAATGTATAAATATACGTCTGGTGGAACAGGTAGAGCTTAGGGGTCTTCAGCCCCCTTACTCTTGTGGCTTTAGTATTTAAAGTCCCCCCTTCCCCACCCTTTAACTTTTAAATCTGTTATTTCAAAATATTTAATCTTGATAGTAGCAAATGGCGCCAAATGTAAAAAAAGATGATAAATCACTGCAAACCACAGCAAAATTAATATTATCTTTAAATAATTTCAGTTATATATTACCAGTTGTGTTACCATTTAACAACATTTTAACTTATAGGGTTGAGATTATATTGAAGCGATTAAAATTATTTTAATAAAAGTTTAATAAAAATATTTTTAGCACCCTCCCCCCATATTATTTCTTTCCGCCACCCCTGTGTAAATGTACTATTTTTGTAAAATTTTGGAATCAAATTTTGATATTAAATTTAAAATGCCAAGAAGAATTTTTTTTTTAATGAATTTAAATTTAAACAATAGCTACAAATATTTTTAATAGTTTAAAAATATACTATTATAGTTGTTTCATCAAAAATTCTCATAACTTAGATTTTTTTAAAAATAGGAAAAAAAAGAAATTAAAAGACGTTTATGAGGATATTATAGTTGTTTATATATATACAATTTCTTCATCTTAACCAATTTAAACTTTAATTAAAACTTTTAATAAATTCTTTTTTTTCTAACAGAACTCAACGAGTTGTTAAGGGTTCAGCTACTTCAAATTGGTTACCAGTCACCAGTGGTGATCCACAAGAATCTGTTCTAGGACCTCTTCTATTCATCTTATACATCAATGACATTACAAATGACATTACAGACCTTATTAGCAATCCAATGAAGTTATACGCCAACAACATTAGGGTTATTTCCTCCAACTTGACACCTGAGAGCCCAGCTTTGCTTCAGAAGGATATAAATCACATCACGACTTGAATACGAAGCTGGCGCTTACGTCTTAACTACAAAAAGTGCCTTATCGTATGTTTTGACAAAAGTAAAAACCCTAATCACCAATAATATATCTTGACTAAGCAAGGGATGCAGCCTCTCGGTTCCTCTTACAAAGAAAGAGATCATGACATTTGCATTTTACGCAACCTCCAATGGGACACTCACATTGAAATAATATCATCTAAAGCTAACTCTGTTTTCGGTCAACTCAAGAAATCTTTTATTTATAAAAACGCTCATGTTTGGAAAAGACTATACACATCCCTTGTCAGACCTCACCTCGAGTATGCTGCTCCTATATAAAATTCTCTTTTTGCACGCAACGTCAAAAAACTTGAAAAAGTCCAAAACCATGCCACCACAGCAATTTCTTCTCTAAGAGTGTTATTCAGCGAAGCCAAATTATCATTTCTTTACCTCACCTCACTAAATGAAAGACGCATTCGAGGTGATTTAATCTACAATTTTAAATTTATAAATTACTTATAAAATGTTTATTGGCTTAACCCACAAATTGGCAATCCATCTATCCGAATAACTCAAGGACACTCTCAACGTCTCTTCAAAAAGTTCTTTAGTGCTACAGACCTCAATAACAACATACTATCTATCTCTACTAGGCTTATTTTCTTTCCTAACAGAGTAGTCAACCGATGGAATTTACTCCTACAAACTGCAATTGACTCTCGATACCTAAATAAATTTAAACATTGTATCGATAAACACTCTGGTCAGCACTAATCTTACTATTTATTACCGAATCGCTGCTACAGCTCATCGTCTACCGACAAGAAGCTAAAGGGTTGCTATCTCAAGCAAGATTAAAAAAAAAACTCATTTGCTTTGTGTTACTAATTTAATTTATTTTATTATTTTCAATCTTATTTCAATATTTTCTCACCGCAGCTTATCATTATCATGATATATATATATATATATATATAAATATATATATATAAACATATATATATATATATATATATATATATATATATATATATATATATATATATATATATATATATATATATATATATATATATATATATATATATATATATATATATATATTTAGTATGAGTTAAATGTCATCAAATATACATTGTATAATATATTTAGTATGAGTTAAATGTCATCAGAATTTCAGCAGAATTTCTTTTCAAATGAGTTTTCACAACACAAGTTAGCAATGTACTTAAAAGATAAAAACCTAATATAATATAAGGAACGGTTTCAACCAAACCAAGTCGAAAAAAAAATCCAAACACTAAACCAAAAATTAAACCATAAATATGAGCGATGATGAGAATAAATGCACTTGAAAACTCTTCTGGAACTGGAAAAGTCATTTCTGCAGATTGCTCAAGTCCAATGGTTGTGTAAGCATAAGCAAAAAATCCATAGACCAAAAATATCACTAATGGTCCAAAGAAACTCTCTGTCTTTTTCAATGTCAATATAAATGCTAACCACGTCATTGAAGCACTAAAATTAATAAGAATTGCTAAATGTCGAAATTTTTTTAGTTTATCTAATATTATACCAAAAACTAAACAACCAATAATTCCACAGAAAAGACTAAATACGCCCATCCACCCAATTTTTTCAGTAAAATCATTTTTGTATTTTTCCATAAATATGTTCAAAAATAAAGTTATTGACGAAACTAGTCCAAAATAAATTGAATATGATTGCGACATGGCTAGAAAGTGTTTGTCAGTCAGAAGCATTGAGAGATATTTTTTGAATTTTTCTTTTTTATTGAAGTTTTGTGATGACGGGGTATTATGTAGAGAGTTATGCGATGGAGGATTCTTAAAAAATATCAACGTAAATAAAAACGTGAAAACAACAAGTATAAATCGTGTAAAATAAAACATTTGAAACTGGTTTTTGAGCTTATAAAAGTTATTGTATTCTGTAATCATAAATGTATTTTGCAGAAAACCTAATGATCCCCCAATCATATTCATGAAATAACCAATAGCTGTAGATTTCCCTCGCTCGTTGCTTGGAAACCATTGCGACGATAGCTGACTGGGCATTTGCAAAATAGCGCTGTTCCCAAGTGCTGCAAAAATTTGACCAGTAATGAATAATTTAAAACCGTTTTGACCAAAACCGGCTAAATGAAAACCAGTACCTAAAACATTTAAAGCGGACGCCATAACCAGCACAGATCTTAATCCAATTTTAAACACCAAGTAGGATGAAGGCATTGCAGTAACAATGTAAACAACGAGAAAAAGATTATTTATTAACTGAATATTCAGATCACTTATTTTATAATAACTTTTAGAGATAACACTTTTTGGACTTATTCCTATATATAAAAGTCCAATTACTACGCTGTTAAATGAATAGATAAATAACATAATCCATCGTTGAAAACCATTATAATCTTTTTTTAATGACAGAAGTGATGAAGTTTCCTCCAACCTTGATTTCATAGCTGAATCTTCACAACTATCGATTGTTGGTTCCGAAGACATATTTTAAACCTAAATAAAAAATGTTATAAACTAATGCATCAAATAGCAAATTAATTACAAGGTTGAGTTTTAATTTTTTTAAGCTTTGACTTGAGAAAAACTGTTTGCTATAAGAGAAACAAAAGTGTTAGTATATACTAATTAATTTATATGTATTTTTTTTTTTTATATATCTCCATGTAAAACTATCTCAACCTCTGATAATGTTTTAACTAAAGTAAAACAATATAAGTTTTGCTTTGAAATGCTTTTCTTCACAGCTAAATATTAAATAGGCGGATTATAATTCAATTATCAGATTAAAAAAAAAATTAAAATCGTCATCACCTCATTGTAGAGTTAAACAACCTCTTCGAAAAGCTAAACATCATCACCATCTAAATCTTTAGAAAATACCATAAAAGTGAAAATTGTTTATTTTTGATGATTACTTTTCAGATTAAATTTCTCACTCATTTTATTTCGTTTCGTCTCAATAATAACAAGGAATGATTTTCCTTTCAAACATGTCCGCGGCAACTAAACGACCACAGTGTTTTAAAACTTTAAAATAGTTGTTAAAACTTTCAATATCTCAAAAGTATCTTTTATCAATTTTTAGTTTGCATACCAGTCTGCATCACTTTTGTGAATAAAAAAAATTAATAGGACAAGTGAAATGTAACTAAGGTGAATTTACTATTTTATTTATCATGGAACAATTTAGCTGAAACTTATTTTAATCGAAACATTATGTTACGTGTTGCAATATCTTATATATGTTTAATAAATATTATGCTGCGATAAATGCGAACTAAACAATTAAAGACAATGCATATATTAAAATTTATAGTTAATCGGAAACATTTTCATTTAAATATGACTTATACAAAATCAATTCTTCAAACACAAAAATTATATATATTTTTTTATTATCAAGTTTTTTAATGATTTTTAATAATTCGTAATTAAGATCGAACAAAAGTTTAAGCAAATTTTGCTTCCATTCGCAGTGATAATTCATTCAGTCGGAATCACGTGACTATATCGCTAAATCAAAAGTAACCATATTGAATTAAATCAAAAGTAACCATATTGAATTAAATCAAAAGTAACCATATTGAATTAAATCAAAAGTAACCATATTGAATTAAATCAAAAGTAACCATATTGAATTAAATCAAAAGTAACCATATTGAATTAAATCAAAAGTAACCATATTGAATTAAATCAAAAGTAACCATATTGAATTGGGCGAAAACAAACTACTCCTTTATATATGCAAAGTCAAGAAACATTATTTAACAATAAATTGTTGTACATAATTATTGTTATAATTAAAATTAATTTAATTGTAACAATAATTATGTCCAACAATTACTTTGAAATTTAATTAAAAAAAAAAGTGAAAAGATTTCTGAAAAACACAAGTCTTTTAGCTGATTGTACTTTCTTTTTTTTTTACATACTTTTAAATTTTTTTTTAAATTAAATGATGCCTTACATCGCTATCTACATATTATTTTGGCATTTTTATGGTATTAAAATTACTGGTATTTTGGTATTTATTTACCAATAATAAACTAAGATGGAAATTAAAATTAGCCCTCCAGTAATAAAGTGTCCCAAACAAACATGAACATCAGAAGATTTAGAAAATCATGGCTTGCTACATGCACTACTATCTACAGCTTGATTTATCGTATTCAACCACTTTCTTCAAAATACTTCATCTTTAGGAAGATTAAGGCTCTTGATTTTTTTTTTTTTATGTTGTTAGTGCAACCTACTCCACAACAACCTTTTGCTATTTAAAAAAAATCCACTCAACAAACCACTACTGATTTTTTAGTTTGTTCTCCCCCAATTCAAAATTTTAAGAGAATATTTTTAGAGATTTTAAAACAATACTTTTCAATACGGAGTGATGCCACGCTAACTAGATGGGTAACATCAATAAGAAAAATGTAAAGTTCTTAAAGGAATGTTCTTGAGTGACACATGATGAAGTTTTATAATCCATCCAGAGTTCAATCACGTGACTGTGCAATCAAAAGTATATAAAGTATTTATCAAAATTACTTATAAAAATGTAAATAAATTAAATTATTATAAAATATTATTTATAAAAGTATATTTAGTAGAAATAGTTACATTAACACATTTATAAAATAATGTCATTTAAATAATTGTAATTGGTAATTTTAAAAACATTATAATTCAAAATAATTATAAGAAATAATTTATAAAAAAATATTCCTTATTTAAGGGGTATCCCCCTGATAAATCTAAAATGACAACTTGGTATAACATGCAATGAAACTATTTTGTAGGAAGTCATACAAAATTAATGTAAATTTGTTTTTAAAAAAAATTTCACAGCAAATGTCTATAATTAGGGTCGTCCATAATTTACGTCACGCTCCAAGGGGGGAGGGGGTTAGTGGTGTTGTGGCAACTCAAAGAAAACTTGCTATCAGCAAAAATAAGAATACTTTTATGAAAAATCATAGCAAACCTCAAACCTTATAACTCAAGAAAAACAAGTTCATTTTGAACTAAATTTAAAAAATGTTTTCTATACATATTGTACCAGAGAATGAGCGAAAAAAAAAAAAAATTTACAAAGCTAAAACTCGTTTTTGTTTAATTTTCGTAAACGTTTTGTTAAAAAGTTTTTTTTTTAGTTTTTTTTTTTTTTTGCATTTTAGTAAAACAGTCATATAAATACACAAAAAAATAAAAAAACTGCTTCGTTCATCCTTTAGAGAACATATAAGGAACATTTTCTAAAAAATTTAAGCAAATTTATGCGGTAGTGTTTTAATGGTAGAGCGCTCGCCTCATAAACGAGAAGTTCCGAGTTCGATCCCCACCATGTCCCTAGTAGAACCACACTCAACTTGTTTCTCCGCACAGCGGTCTTATTCGCCGTGGTTCGTGTTTTGAAGTTATAGAGTTGATAGAGGATTGTAACCACAAAAGTAGCCACCTCGACTGTTGTAGCCTTCGCGGCCTTGGTGAACAATTAAAAAAAAACAAAAAAAACAACTATAAATTTTTGGCCGAGTTACAATGTTTAAAATGAAGAAAAAAGACGAAAAAATCAATGTGTCATAAAAATCATTTAAAAGTAAACTATTGTTAAAAAGTTCCTGAAGAATAGCTTTTTGTAGGATAAGATTCAATGTCAATAAGTCCTTTTTTAATAGCTCTTATGGTTTTTCTGCAATGTTTTGCATCATCAGTCGATTATCTAAACTCTGTAACTACTTCTGCGACATGAAAGTTTAAAGAAAAGTTAACTGTATAAAATTCTGTATTAGTTAAAGAACCACTCTACTCCAAAAGACCCTTAATTAAACTCCAGTATTGCTGAATAAACACCAAGCTCTAATATGTTTCTACTGCTTCTATTTTTTGCAATGGTTTGACAAGACATGAATGTTAATACATTTTCCCAAGTTTATTGCTGTGAAAATTCCGTTTATCGAATCGATCCACGTTTCTGCCATGTACCATTTACTGAAAGACAACAAAATGGAAATGGGTTAGTAAGCTCACAAAACAATTTTTCTTTTATTTAATGAGCTTAATTATGCTTTTTGCATAATTTGTTACGCAGCTTTTTGCAAACTTTGTGTGGAATGGAAATATAAGTTTTGCGTTGAATTAAAAACATATTCATACACCTGACTACATTTACTAATGATTCATATCCCCAACCGATATCTCGAAAAGCAGCAACAGCTCTATTATTTGTTTCAAATTTTGTTTGACCTTTAAATTTATTGATATCAACACAGTCAGTGGATAAGTTTCTTTATTATAATTGCATGCTTGACATGTCAAGCTTAACTTATACACATATTTTTTTCTGAATGAAATCTGATCAATAAAGTAACATCATTTGAGCTACATATTTTTGACAACAAAAATAGTTATTAAAAAATAACTTTCAAAGTTTAAAGTTTTTTTTTAAATTTCATAATTCTCATTATCAAAGGAAAAACTTGATTGATCTGGATTTAGCAACCTGGATTTAGTTTTAGCTCTTCGCAGGCTATTGAATTGAGGATTGTTATCCTTTTCAGAAAGCGATTTAACTTCTTTCTTTTTATAATATACATTACAACGTTCCTTTCTTTGTGATAGATTTTTACTATTTTCTAGGGTTCATTATCGAAATTGCAAATTTCGAAAATTTTCGATTAAAACAGTACCGATACTTCTTTTTTTTCGAAATCTATATAAAACTTATGAAAATAATCGAACTAGCCAAATTAATTTCGGAAATAAAAAAGGAATTTCGAAATGTAAAATTAATTTCAAAATAAAAAATTCGACTTCGAAAAGTAAAATTAATTTCGAAATAAAATTAGATTTCAAAAAGTTTAATCAATTTCAGGAAGAAAAAAAAGAATTTTGGAAAGTTAAATTTATTCCAAAAAGTAATTTTAATACATTATATTTCATTTGCATAATAATATTAAAATAACCGGGCGCCTAAATTATTTACCACGGGGTGTTTCAGCAGGTAGACCTTTTATTATATATATATATATATATATATATATATATATATATATATATATATATATATATATATATATATATATATATATATATATATATATATATATATATATATATATATATGTTATATATAGAGATATATGTATATATGGCAAAATAATAATACTTTGGTATGTAATGAATCTGTTTTAGTGTGCAAAGAATATAATTTATTAATTAAAGAGGCACCATGATTCAAAACATCTAAAAAACTTAACCAGTTTCTTGACGAACTAGTGAAAAAAAAACAAAAAATAAATTTATAGTTAGTTTGTTGGACAACAAGGTTTGTTAAAGAGGCACTATCTTAACAGTAAGTGCTACTGTTGCAAGCTATGATATTAGTCTCTTTAGTTACAAATTCTAAATCATTCAGTGACGGGGAAAGATTACTTAAATTTAAAATTCTTCACACCCCTTTTCTCCTCAATGCATTTTTTGTGCGTTTAGTCGAAAAAATTTACCCTTTTAAATAAGCCGGCAAATGGAGACCTTTTAGACCTGTCAGTCGTCGAATTTCAAAAAACAAAGACCTTATTTTTTACTTAGAAAAAATTTTAATTGCACCCAACCACGTGACACCTACTAGCGCCTGCCTTGATGGCAGCTCAATGATTGAATACTGGTGTTTTTTCCAGACAGGAAAAGAAAATAAAGGCTGGAAAGAAAACAACTTGTCATTGATTAAGCTGTTTCATGCATTGAAAAGCTCATCAGATAAACAAAAAAGAATACAAGTGTTTTAAGTTACTAAGAATTATAAGTGAAAACAAATTTCAGTTCAATTCGAACTCTTTTAACATTATTTAATAAAGAAATGTTTTTCGTTATTTGTTTTCTTTAATAAAAACTAACTGCTTCAATAAGCTCAGCGCCAGCTGGTTCCGTAGCTCCGTCTATTAAACCGGTTAAACTAAATAAGCATTCTGATGGCACCAATGTTTCTGGAACTGAAAATATTACCAGTGCAATTTGTGTCAAAACCGAGAACAATTTTTGATTAGCTTGGAAAAATTCGATGGCACTATTTTCGTAGCTATAAAAGTATTGCATACTGTAATCGTTTATTTCTTTTTCAAGTTTATCATTGTTTTCAAATAAATGACAACATGATTTATCTGTTACAAGCTCAATTAAGTTGATTGGTTTTCGTCTTTTGTTGTTAACGAAAGTAGTAGTATTTGCAAACGGTGGCGTTGACGATTGCTGAAATGTTTTTATGTTATTGTCAGTTGAGCTGTTCGATGAGTTTAAAGTGTTATTTAAACAATTTGTTTCAATTATTATATCGATTTCTTCGGATTCTTTTAGATGCATTTCATAAAACCTTTTTATAAACATTTTTGCCTTTGTAATGCATTAATATCTATTGATATCATTTTTGATAAACTCAAATTTACAAAATTTGAAATCAAGAAAAGTAGCTGCTACGAAAAAATCATTAGTAAAAATGTATTTAAAAAGCCCTTTTAGAGACCTTCATAATTCCTTTTGAAAAGTCTTAACTAGTTCTGTAAAAATGGGTTGCGATTCAAGTATTCCATTTAGTAGAGAATACAATGTTGGAAACAAAAATGTTACTGTAACATATTTCTTTCCGCTAAAAAGTTTTGTTAGCTCTTTAATTGGGTGTAACAAATCACATAAATCCTCCAGCACCTTAAATTCATTAGCAGTGGGAAGAAAGTCTTTTATATTTTGATATTCAATGCTTATCATATCCAACGCAGTTTTATTAGTTAATATAGATTCAATCTATCGAATTGGCTATTCCAGCGAATAGCTATATCCTGTACTAACTTTATTTTAGTTTCATATCAAAGTGTTTCTTGAATTTCTCTTAACTTTTTTTGTAACATCTCAGAATGCTTAAATGAATCAACAATGTGCCTACAGGATGAAATTACCTTGGCGATTTCCAATTTGTCTTCGTTAACTTTTTCAACTTCTTTAACTTCACTTTCTGTAATTTCTTTATTAATTAATTTTTCATTACCGCCGTAATCTTTTACTTCGTTACGCTTTGACCCATTTTTTAATTTTTTTACTTTTATATCTTTTGTGTTTAGAAGATCGTTGATCACAAGATTCAAACGATGACCAACTCATGGAATCTTAAGAACATTATCATCAAATCTATTTACTGCAGAGAAACTTTTTGCTCCTGAGTCAGTTACTAGTGCAAAAATCTTATTACTGATTGACCATCCACTGAAGATTTCGTTTAACGTATTAAATAAATATTCAGCTGTTTTCACTTCAGACATAAAACTAAGATCCAGGTTTCGGGCAACCAGAATCATATTTTTGTCAATAAAATGACAAGTCACACCGAGGTAGCTGTTTTTACTCAATGATGACCAAACGTCACAAGTAATTGTAATGAAATGACATCCCTTCAATTCTAGCACTAAAATTGATCTTAGATTGTCTGTAATTGATGGAATTAATTTCTTGCTTACCGTATTCATGCATGGCATTGTGTAGCTTTTGTTTAACTCACTAACTAAATTTAGAGTTAGTGAGTTAAACTGGATGACGTACTATCGAAATCGGCTGATCAGTACCAACAATAAAGTTCACCAATAACTTATTGAATTTTTTATGATCAGTCTCTTCAAAACTATTTTCATTACCGCTCTCAATATCGGATATATCGTCAAAGTTGAGTAAAATTGTTAATTTTTTAGATATTTTTGAATTAATGCAATGATCAATTGACAATTGGGATTGCATTGAACTGGTCGAACTGTTGTAAGGTAGAATCTTATAACATGCTGCCTTTTGTTTGATTCTTTTGGTCTTTTTCGAAATATGTCCAAACGAAGCTTCGTTTTCTTATTCCTTTTTTAATAACGTTTTTGTTTTTGACATGTTTATTCAAACTAAAAAGCAAGTAGTATTTTTACTCGTACGCATACAACAAATATTATTAAATTAGTATCTTATATTATTAGTAAATGTGTAACACGTATTACTTCACTTAGGTTACCGAGCGATTAAGGAGATTTTAGTTTATGTAAAAAAAAGATTGCTAAGGTATAAATATAGTTGCTTGAAATCGTTGTAAATCTTATCTAAATTACCACTAGAGAGTAATTAGCCGTTTACGTTGCAACGATGATTTCATATACTTGCGTTAGAGGCCCTTAGGGAATTGCACATTATAACTTTAAAACTTCGTAATTATATCATTTAGGAAAAGCGCACGAACTTTTATGAAAATTCTAAATCTAGGGTTTAAACTTACGTTATGCAAATTTAAAATTAAAAAGTGTCTTTACAATATGAAAATCAAGACTTTAAAATAAGAAAAACAATATAAATCTAACTTTAATAACACAGCAACTTCACTAACAAGCAACTTCACTAACAAGCACGCTATTTCAGGGTGACATAAAATTTTCATAAGAAAAAGAGGATAATAAAATATTTTAGGGGAGATTTTGCATTTAAATTAGAGGAATTTTTTCCCAATCTACGAAATTTAAAATAATAATAGAGGATTTAAGAAATTTTTTTTATAGGTTTAACATCCATGTTTCCACATTTTTGGGGTTTATACAAGGGTCAATAATGTCAAAAAAGAGATGAGATATAATCATATTTGTAAATTTTTAGAGGATAATAGATAATTTTAAATGAGGTTTTTTAAAAACGAGGACTTTAGAGGATTTTAGAGAAGCTGTGGTCACCTTGTGTATTTAACAATATTTCTATGTTGATATAACCCATAATGCAGTTTTAAAATAGTTATATTTTACATAAAAGGTTCAAATAATAATTACCAATGAACTTGATAGGTTTATAGTTGTTTATTTACCTAACTTAAAGATTAAATATTATAAATTTTTTTACAAATATCCATGCAAAGTCGGTATTCAAAAAAACTACAATCGATCAGCGAAAAAGTCAAAGAAAAAAATGTGAAATGGTCTGACGAACTTGCGAACGAACTTCATAGACCCGTTATAAAACATTTCAGAAAAAGAAAAGTAATTGCAAATGGAATCGATGAAATATGGGCTGCTGATTTAGTCGACATGCAATCTTTCTCTAAATTCAACAACGGTATAAAATACTTACTCATGGTAATAGATGTATTTTCAAAGTATGGATGGATTGTTTGATTAAAGAATAAAACTGTAGTTGATGTTGCAAATGCTTTAAATAAAATATTTAAAGAACGAAAGTGCAGAAAATTGTGGGTAGATAAAGGTCGAGAATTTTATAATAAGCATGTTAAAGCTCTACGTGTTGAGTTATACTCAACTGAAAATGAAGAAAAAAGTTGTGTAGTTGAACGTTGGAATAGAACAATGAAAGAGAAAATGTTCAAATACTTTTCAGCTAATTCTACTAGAAAATATATTGACGTCTTAGATGAAATGGTAAATAAATACAACAACACAAGACATTCTTCAATTAAAATGACACCAGTTAAAGCTAGTGATGAAAAGAATAAGAATATTGTTTGGTTAAACTTGAACAAAAATGCACGATCAGAAACAGTGCGACCAAAGTTTTCAATTAATGATAGAGTCAGGATAACTAAAAAGAAGACAACATTTGAGAAGGATACACACCAAGATGGACTGAAGAAGTTTTTACTATATCACAAATTCAGTACACAGATCCTCCAACATATAAAATAATTGACAATAATGGTGAAGAAATACAAGGAACTTTTTATGAACAAGAACTGCAAAAAACGAATCAAGATATATTTAGAATTGAAAAAGTGATTCGCAAACTCAAAAATAAATCACTAGTAAAGTGGTATATATTCTGAATCGTTTAACTCATGGGTTGACAATAAAGAATTGATAGATCTTTCAGATCCATAAGAAGTAGGTACTTCGAACCCATGCAGAGTAAGTCTGCAAGACTCATAGAAGTTGTGGTCAATTTTATATCTTAAAATATATATAAAATTGTGGCTGGATAAATGGTCGAAAATAAAAATGAGCCAGAACCCGCATTTTTCTACTACTACTAACTTTTGAATGCAATAAAATTCTCTAAAAATATAGAAACAGATTAGAATTGTGGAAAGATGACCAAAATTATCAACTTAATAAAGTTGGTTTAAATAAAACTAATCACCAGTATAACTATTTAATGTTCTGTTAGAGTATTCGAAAGATGACAAATGAAAAACTCAGTATCTGAGAAAATTCTGTTATATGTTTAAAGATAAACTTAAAACAGTTTTTGAAGAAGTTACATTGACAAAAATTGTAACAAGAAAATTTAATCCAAATAAACTACAGCTACTATGCGTTTGTAAAAGTTTAAAATTTCTTCCTTTGATTCAGTGTAACAATTTTCATTGTCCAGTCAAATGGTATCATTACAAGTGTGCTAATATTACAATGTCTCCGTCTTCTAATAAAAAATTGTATTGCTCTACATGCATTTTGCAACATAAAGACAATATAATAAGTTTTCGTGTAACACTACTTAATAAAATTTTTTTTCAAATTGAAAAACATAATTTATGATTTGTTGACAAAACTTTTGTCATAACATATTTTATAAACGTTATAAATATTCAAATTTTTTAATTTGTAGATTATTTTTTCGGATCTATAAAAAAGAAATTTAGTTAAATTAAATTCAAATTATTTTTTAAATTTCATTTGAAACAGACTTCTAAATAAAAAAAATAAATCCTAAAAAAGTTTAATTTTATGCATAATGTAGAACTTTAAATTTGGGGACCCACTACAAACGGGTTTTACGCTTGTGTGAAATTTATTATCAGGCATGATTTGAAAAAGGGAATAAATTGCACTGTTTCGGAAATACGCAGGACTTTGAACAAAAACTTGAACATGTTTTGTCTGTCGTTTTTTGCGCGGGCGCTTTAAAATATAAACAAAGCAACCCGTCTATATGCCGATGTTCTATAAAAGCAAAGAAACTTAATAAAGGTTTTAAATATATTTTATTAAAAAAAAGAAAACACGCAAAAAAACAAATTATTATTTACAAAAAGCTATGCTTAAATAAATAAACTTTTTTTATACAAAAAAAAATTACAAATTTTCATAATCTATCAGCTCTATTGTTTCGAGGTCAGAATTTATATTTAAACTGTCCGTCAGATTAAATTCACGAGATGACACATCACCAGAAGTGTTTGCCTCAAATAATTATATAAATTTGTAATTAATATTTCAATTAGAGATCATTAGAATAAGATAATAAAATAATATTATAAAATATTGAATATAATAGTATTTTTTAAATAATATAAAAAGGTCACTTTACAAATATATATATATATATATATATATATATATATATATATATATATATATATATATATATATATAGCTTCGCCGTCCCGGAACGTTATTCCCGAAATGAACCGGGAATCACGTTATCCCGGTAGGAATGTAACGGTAAAAATGAATCGGGACAAAAATTTTTAAAGTGCGTTAACGTCTTGGTTCAATCGGGACGAGGTTGGTGCGGTAACGGTTGAAACCGGTTCATTTCCCAATCGGGAAACCGCACCAACCAAGATCAAACCGCACCAGTTTTTTTTGTTTAATACCGTGACGTTCCGTTACGTTACCGTACTTTTCCAAAAATGTTATTTTATAAATTTTAAAAATATTTTCAACACAAATTGCGCGTTAAAGGCAATTGTTATTTAACAAGTTATGCTTTAAAACAAATGCAGATAACGCACCCCTTTAGATAGCGCTTTATCTAATTTTGGTTCATATAATAACTAAAGCTGTTAATTACCCGGGCAACCGGGTACCCGCTCCTTGTTTACTGCCCGGGCAGTATTACCAAATGATGGGTAACCGTTGTCAATGCAAAAAAAAAAAAAATGTTTCAATTTACAAATTATTAATTCTAACTTTTTTTTAAGTTTTGAATCATTAATTGAAATAAAACAATTTAACAATATGAAATTGGAATGTAAAATAAGATTTTAACTGAGTATTCTTAGTTTTTGACCGGGCTTGTCGCTTTAGACGAGCCCCATTAACCTATAAAAGCTCTGAATAGTGACTTTAAGTCATAAAAGGCGCTTAAGAAGGTTTGTCCCGGAACGTCACGGTTTGTCACGTTATTCTTGGTAAGTTGCTGTCACGTAACGCTATTTTTTTTTACCGGGACGCCGAAGCTTAATATATATATATATATATATATATATATATATATATATATATATATATATATATATATATATAATATATATATATATAATAAAAAAGGTGAAAGCAACTTCAAAACATAACATTTTTATCTGGTAGAGAAATAAAATTAAAAACAACAATTTATTACCATATAAGTTTCTTTATTTGAATGTATAAAAGAATTAGTTTCTCGGTGAGTATTAAAAACATCTGGCATACAAGCAACGGAATCATGCTGCCCCAACGCAGACATCTGATGCGTTATTAAATTAATACTAGGATTGTCTTCAACATTTACAGATACAATGAGTGGAACTTAATAAATTTTAATACATAGTATAAATATTGCAGAAAAAAATTTAAATTTACCAAAATCTCATTTGCATACCTCCACAATAAGATCCTTGAATTGTAGTCATGCGCCAAACTGATTCATACTGTCCTGATTGAGCAGGAGCGGTCATTAAAATACTAATTTCTGTTACATCTTCAGGATCAATATTTGGAATTGGGCACTGAATAGGATGTTCAAAATTATGACCTTTTACATGCCTTAATTTTAAATTTAATGGCCATTTTTCATCTCCTATAAACATTATAAACATTTTAAACAATCAAGTACTATAACGGTAAAAAAATAGTTTTTTCATTTAAACCATGCATCATTTTGCAATGAAACACCATTATGTAATGAACACTATGCAGATTTTATTTAAATAATTCAAGGTCAAAATAATGAAAAAGTTAAGTTTAGGAAGTTAAATTAAGAATTAATGAAAAAGTTAAATTAAGAATGCAAAAAAAAAAAAAGCTATATTTTTTACAAAAAAAAACAATTCATTGAGGACATTGGTGGAGAAAATATAAAATAATAATAAAAAATAAATTTTATTTATGCTTTTATATATATATATATATATATATATATATATATATATATATATATATATATATATATATATATATATATATATATATATATATATATATATATATATATATATATGTATATATATATATATATATATTTCCATTAATAAATTTAAATAATAACAAAACTAATACTTTAACTAATGAATTTATTAATACTTTTAAAAGTTATTTAAAAAAAAAATATCTATAAACATTGTTATTGAAACATCATGTATAAATATTAGATTTTTGCTGCATTCTAATCAGTAAACAATACATTTCTATCTTTTATCAATAAGAGGGGGTTCTATCTTTCATCAATAAGAGGGGGTTCTATCTTTCATCAATAAGAGGGGGTTCTTCTTAGGTCTCAGGTCTGGTCTTCATACCATTTCTTTTGGGCTTCATCTCTTTTACACACTAGATAAATTTAATTACATGCTTAATTGATAGAGCTTTTTAAATACTAAATAATAATAAATTTAGATTTCACTCTGAGATTAGTGATTTTCTTACATTTTTATAAGAAACATGTATCTGCCTTGGATTACACTAGCATATTTTTATATAATCTTATTGTAATTAAACTAAGCTATATAATAATGTTGATCAGCGTTTAACAACTTTACTTAGTATTTCTTATCTATAAATTTATCTATTATTTGCAGCAATGTTGCAAGATGGCCAAATCAATTAGGCCCAAAACTCAAAATATTGATAAAGTCTGGTTAATTCCTTATCCATGTGAAACAAA
Organism: Hydra vulgaris; assembly: GCF_038396675.1. Lineage (NCBI taxonomy): Eukaryota > Metazoa > Cnidaria > Hydrozoa > Anthoathecata > Hydridae > Hydra > Hydra vulgaris. The sequence goes on from NC_088921.1 coordinate 51,281,160, forward strand.
AAAAATGAAATTTGAATTTCACATAAACAAACTTGTAGCTGAAATGACAAAATGTTACCAGACATGATTAGTGTCAGGGTTGGCATTAATAAACCCGCCCAATAAAATCCAATAAAACCTGCCTAAAAAAACAATAAAACCCAAGCAATCAGGGGTTTTATTGGGTTTTTTTAAAGATATTTAATAATTTTTATGAACTATTATTGAACCAACATTAACATTACAACTATTATATTATTAACTGAATTAATTATAAACTATTATTATTTACTATTGTAACCAGAGCAGATTTATTAATATTCGAATCATTATTCGGAATTTTTTCATTTTTGGTGTTTGAGATTGCAGACATGGAGTAAACTCCAAACATTTGTATGTTTATACTTATGTCAAATAATGAAGTTTAGCAAAACATTGCAATGATTGGAGTTTTGGAATAAAAAAGGTCTTTAACTTCATATCCCCCCCTCCTTCTCCTTCACCCCAATCGTAAGTATAAACATACAAATGTTTGGAGTTTAAAATTGTTTTATTGTCTTGTTGAAAAGAGCTAACTTCCAGACATGGGTCTGGAAGTTAGCTCAAACACCAAAAAATCCAGGATCCGTCACTGAAAAACATTATTACAATTTTTATTCACATATTTTTACAGATTGAGATATCACTTTTTTATCTTTTGTGTTATTCACCTTTCAAGGCTGAGAGGGCCACTAACGTGGAGGCGGTTTAGGGTCGGTAGCAACCCCTTAAAATATTTTTTATTTAAAAAATTCAAATTTTTCATTATATACAACATATTCAGAGGATGCCAGCATTCATTTTCAAAAAAAGTTGTTTTCACCCTCAATATGTTTTGAAAAAATTATAACCAAAAAATCTCGTTAAATTCCCTATTTTTTATTTTTAGTTAAAAAGCGTAATTTTCTGTTTACTAAAATCTAAAATAAAAATTTAATTATAAAATGATTAATAATTTTGAAATTTTTTTATAATTTCGCTTCGTTTGAGACCCAACATGACATACTTTTGAAAAACTTTTTTTTAATAATATTAAGGCCTATTTAATGTTCGAGGGCCGGTAGCAACCCCTTAAAATATTTTTTAAATCCAGCATTTTTTTAATCATATACAACATATTAAGGAGGTACCAGCAGTCATTTTCGAAATTTTTTTTTTTAGAACCACCCTAAGGAGGCTTGTGGTAACAACCCTCTCCCAACTCTTTAACTCTGAAACACAAACTTTTATGAACAAGGCCGCTTAGCGAAGAAACAAGTTTGTTCATTTGAATTTCAAGTTTAAATTTGAAGTTTTGAATTATGTTTAAAAATCTTTTTCAAAATAATTTGAAAAATTTTTGATATAAATTATTTAATAACTTTATATAAAATATATTTTTAATAAAGTTAAAGTAGAAATTTTCAATATCATTAAATTAAAAAAAAAAAAACATTTCCAGATACGAAATAAAAAACCCCAAAAAACCTTTTTTTTAAAAAAAGTTTACCCAATAAAACCCAAAATTACGAAAAACCCAGGTTTTTGCAGACCCTGATTAGTGTCAAAACTAAAAAAATGGTTAATGGTTTTAAATACAGTTTTAAATGGCTAAAGTAATCTATAAAACGATTAAAATGATTTAACAGATACATTCAACAAGACAATAAAACGATTCAACAGATACATTCAACAAGACAATAAAACAATTCAAAAGATAAATTACAAATGTCTATTGGAAATCTTGCTTTTCAATCAAAAGGCTGTTAAAGCAGTTTTCAATGACATTTAGCTAATCCAAACATTGAGCAACTATGATTATGTGGAGAAAGAAATGTGATAGAGAAATTCAATGCAAGCATCACAAAAAATAAGGGGGTAAAACAGTTTATTTTACAAATAGTTAAAAAACAAATGCATAATTTTATAGGTCTTCTTAAGAAACAACATTAATCTGACTTTATCAAATTGATGGTCATAGCTAATTACTTGACTTATGTTAACATTATGCTCTTCATAATGTGTTTAATAGATTGTATTGAACATATGCATAGATTATTCTGCATCACGTAGTTTGCTGTTTAAAAGGAAAAAATCTAAACAAGCGTCTAAAAGTCTTAGAAAGAGTCTGTTCACTATTGAGGTTTTTTTTCTTAAATATAAAAGTCAAATTATTAACATTAGGTCAAATGTTTGAGGACTATAAGAGACCTCTTGGGAAATTATTAAAACTTGGTAAAAATATATTTGAACATAACATGATAGTAGAATGGAAAAATTTTTAATTTTGCTAAATTCTAAAAAAATTAGACAGAACTTAGATGTAATTGACAGCCCTACACACTGAGTGGTTATGTAGTGTAATCTGATGGATGAAAAAATTGGAAAGAATATTGGTGTGGATTAGTTTTAATCTACACAACAATGAGTAATAAGTTAGATGGTCCAACAATTTATAAAAACAAGCTGCCTGAATTATTTCCGAAAATGTTAGAAACCAAAACTCCATTCAATATAATTTTGAAATCATAAATTAATTTATTTGTTAACCATGGCTAAAGAAAAAATTTTTAAATTTCATAAAGTTGCAAATGAAGTAATATAATTGGTTTTGCAAGTTTTAAAAATACTTCAATCATAAAGAAAGCAAGAGAAAGAAAGAAAGAGAGAGAAAAAAAAATTTTAAAAATATATATTAAGTTTTTATGCATCCTCATGGAAGCTCCACAATATAGCATATATAAAAAAATTCACAAAAAGAATTAAAAAACGAATTAACAAGAGCTTCCATCACTGTTCACAGACATAAAAAGTGAAATGAATTTACAAAGATTTCGTTTAAACTTTACAAGCTTATTTACATGAGCAAACCTTTTAAAGTCTTTTTTTAAATGCAAAGCATTTAAAAAAAGACTTTAAAAGGTTTAAGACTTTAAACTTTATTTTCATTGGTTTCTAGTTGCCTGAGAAACCAATTGCAAAGATTTTAGAGATTCTTGGGATGGAAATATTTGCTGGAATAAATTTAATAGATTTTGGGTTCCAAAAGTTTAGTTGTTGGACTAGCAGAAAAACAAATAAAGTAGTTCATTACAAAAAAGTGAGGCTTAGTGCGAGTCTCTTAAATAATCTTTGTTTAAAAGACTTGCACTAAGGCTGTATATAACTATATAGCCTTAGTGTAAGTTTTTTAAACAAAGACTTTAGACAAACAATTAAAACAAATTTGTTCTTAATAAAAATCTTTTTACTTATTTTGATGAATTCAAAATGAGGCAGTCAATTCCTGCTCTATATTATTTAAATAACTTTCTTTGGCATAAAAACATATCTAAATGTTTATTGATTTTATAAAGCTGTTTAGTTTTTTGATTTTATTACCATGGATAGGATACAATTTTATTGTTAATATTTTTTTACTTAGCACATATTGTTGCCCAATGAGACAAAATGAGAGGAAGTAAGGGGTCGTTCATAAAGTACGTACGATCATAGGGGGAGGAGGTCTTCAAAAAGCGTACGAAAGCATATGGGGGGGGGGGGGGGGAGGGAGGGGTTGAATATAAAAGTACGTACGCACTAATTAAAAAAAGTAATTTTTCTTAGAAAAAGCTTGTATTTCTAACTTATCACCACTCACCACTCACAAATACTTATCTATAGCTAGATGTTTTTTAATAAATAACTAGATATTTTTTGAATAGAATAATAAATAAATAATTTTTTTTAAATAATAAAACCATGACCGTCACTATGAAATGACGGTTGAGGAGGGAGGGAAGTATACTTGCCCTTAAAGAAGATCTAATTAAAATTTATTTTTGGAAACTTTAAAGTTCTTTTTACCAAAGGAACTTAAAAATTAGTAAAATTTGTTTAAATTTAACAATAAAAACGTAATAAGTTTTAATGGGCTTGGTAAAAATATTGTGGGTTTTTAGTTTCAAATAAACAGGCAGGAACGTTTAAATGGCACCTCATAGTTACGTTTGAAGCATTTTATAAATGTAACATCTCACATACCTGGTTACGTTTATTAGTTATTTAGGAATAGGGAAAGTTTTAATGATAATGCACAATTATTGTATTTTCTTGCGATATTCAAAAAGATTTGCTTGCGATGGTCAAAACAATTGTTTTGACTATATCCAGCCTGGATAGTTTTTTCACAATATTTTGCATACCCTCCATCTATGTTGTTGTATCGCAATTAAAGTAGAAGATTAATTACCTTGAGGAAAACAAATTTGTGCTCAATCTTATATAAATAGGAAAATTTTTTGTGTATGAGAACATAGTTATTATTTCTTAAATATAAAAATATCACGTTACAAAATTGCATCATCTTATCTAGGGTAATTTTTTTGATAAATATAATAAACAAAGAAGTTTGAGAAAACTGGAGATTATAAATTTTTGAAAAGTATTTCAGCTAAAAAAATGAAAGCAATCAATTTAGTGTTTGAAAATTTAAACATCAAAGTAACAGTGAGTGTATTACTTTGCAATCATTTAAAAGATCGTTTACACAAAATTAAACAAAAAAGACTTGTTGAAAAATTTGTGCAGTTGATCTTTAAGCGCTTTTGCTGGCAAACAGGAAACTTTTACATCAACAAACTGGCAAGAGTGTTTGTTTGGTACCTTTAAAGTATAGGTTGTGGTTAAGGGCAGGGTGATAAAATTTTTTTAAGTAATACAAACTAAAAAAAACAAACTGTTATCTTTATAGGTTTCAAAACATCGTTTTAATATTGTATAAACAAAATTAATAATATAGTCTTTATCAATTAATTAATTTAAATTGTTGGTGATTTAAATCAAAGGGTGATTTCATCCAATCAAATATGTTTTCGATGACATGAATTTGATCAGAATCACTTTCATTTACTGTTAACTGAGTATCATTGTTTTCATCGTCATTTTTATTTTCCTCAGAGGTAGTGTTGATTATGTTTCTAAACACACATTTGTGACGCTTAACACTTGCTTTAGAAGCGTGATAAATTTTGCAGGTTTTGCAAGTTCTTTGATCGATTTTTTGTTGTGAAATTGATGGGCAGTACAAATCAAAGGAAGCTTCCATCATAATTTTTGAACCTTTACATCCCAAGCGCTGCGCTAGAGAAGAAAAGTAAGGTTTAGGAATACTTTGTGCTACCTTTGGCTCAGGAATAAAAATTCCTTCAGCAGCATGAGACATTACAACCTGGTAAAAAACGTCAAGGAAAATATTTTTTCAAGGAACTTCGCCAAGATTTACAGCAACTCGGAACATCACACTTAACGATCATTAAAAAATACTGACTTTGTCTTACGTGATTTTCAATCCATTTTGAATCTTGCTCTAGTATTGGTGACAGTTGGGAAAGTTCAACATATTCAGCACAAACAGAATAGTTATCAATTACTATATCAGACCATACCTCAGCTAGAGTTTCTGCAGCTTTTACAAGTTTTTTTTTTCTAAATCAATGTCAATTGTTTTTCCAGATGCATTTAGATGTGTCCCAAAATGATCATGTGGCAAAACCAATCCTGCTAACTCTCGACTCAGCGGAGCCATACGCTGTTCAACCCTGTTATATGCTGAATAATGAGGTGCATGAGTTCCTGTTAGATAGACATCCAAATCCCATTTTATAAATCTTGCAATTGCAACTTGCAATGGTTTGGGAAACCTTGGATTTTCATCAGGGCCTCCATCACATGCAACACCAAATATAGGCTTTACCTGACCCTCTGGAGTACAAATGTGAAGCTTAAAATTTTCAATTGAAACAAGACGCTCCAAATCACAGCCATGAGTAAAAGCAGTGCTGCTATCATGCTTCATAGATCTAATAGCAATACACGTTGGTCCAGAATATGACACTGCGCCAGCAAATTTGTTTGGATCAATAATACAAGCTGCATAAACAGACGGTATAAGTTTATGTCTGGAAGCCACTAAAAATCATGATCTGGCAAACATACTTGATAATCAAGATGCATCAAAATTGGTGATTATTTTGTTGCAGCTGCTAATCCTAATGGTACTTTGACTTTGTCGTCTAGACTTAAATAAAAGCATGAATCTGGACCAAACATTGAACAAATTTCATCCATGTATTGCATGCACGCAAATGCAAATCCAGCATTGATATGCCTATCACGAGCTGTATATGAGCAGTCCTGATCAATTTCACAGGAACTGTCTTAATGAGACGTATTCCCTCAAGTGTGTTTGATCGCTTAGGCATCAGTCTTAAATAAGTTGCAGATCGCGATAAACAACCCAGTTTTAGTAGACTTTTATTTAAGTCATCAAGTGTCTTACATGAACGTAACTCCTGCAATCTTTGTCGATCGCTAGCAGCGGCTCCTATTGATGCAATTTTAAGGATGGCATTAAGAAGATCTGGCTTATCTTCAATTACAGCTGGTCTACCATTTTTTTCTCTACTGAATTTAGAAAGTTTTGATTTTAAGCGGGGCGTGTCATCAACAATATCATTAAGTGTTCGCTTCAAACTTGCTCTCCGTTGTCTTTGACGGATTGCCTCGCATTTCATTTTTTTAAGATGGGTTTGTTTTATTTTTATTTGCTTTTCAACAAAAATTGATTTTATTTTAAGTTCGCCAGTTATCAATCCTGCACCGCGCACATTTACCAATGTTAACAGCTGCTCTTTTAACTGCAAAATTTCAGTTTGAATTTTCTCTTGTTGGGGAGTAGGTTTTTGCGGCTGATCAATTGGTACTTTTGTTTGTGGTTTTTCACTTTTTTGAATATCAAATTTAGAAAAAGTAGCTAGTGTTTCATTGATTACAAAATCTATTTTGTCTGCTTCATCGGATGTTAACAAAGCTTCTGGTCCCTCATCTGATATTTCGTTTATGAGAGGAAGCTTCACTGCAATAGATTGATTCTTTGATGTTTTAACATTAGAACAAAAAGAAATCAACTGACTTTTGCTTTCCATTGTTTTTCGTGTGAGTTTTTTTAAAACTGATTCATACGTCAATTCTTTATGCTTAACTTTATACTAAAATCGATTAGCTTCTTTCTGTTGCTCCTGTTTACTTGTTTGTGGCATAGCTTTTGGTACTTGTTGGTAAATAATTTTGTACTTTTCATTATTATTCATTTTAATAATTCTGCCTTCAAACTAACTTTTAACTAACTATTTAAAGCACAACTTAAATTTACAAGGTACAATAAATGCAAACGAGGGTTGTTTGTTTAGTTTTGAAATAATTTATAGTATCTTATTTTCATTATAAAATATTTTTTACAAAATAAAGTTTATAAAATTGTAAAAAAAACTTTTAAAATAACAATTTCAAAAATTAATATTTAAAGTTTAACAATACTTTAAAACTTTAGCTTTTAAAGTTGTTACCCTTGACAACACTGTTATCGCGCTAACTAATTAAAAATTAAATTATGAAGAAATTCTAAAATTCTTTTTATACTTCATATTGTTTTTGAAAAGTATTGAGCAATTATTTTAATCAAATGGAACGTTTTGAAATATAAAGAATATCACCACTTTTTGATGACTTAATATTTTTATTCATTCCCGGCGTACTTTATGGACGATTCCTAATATTTAAATTCCTAAAATAATGTTGTGTTTAACTCATAAAGAGAAAAGAGGGGGGGGGGGGGGTATTTCAAAAGCGTACGTACTTCTCAAAAAGGGGGAGGGGGCTAAAAAGTACAAATGGCAACAAGGGGTGAGGGTGGGGGGTGAGGATCAATTTTTCGAAATTTTTGGCGTACGTACTTTATGGACAACCCCTAAAGAAATATAATAAACAGAAATTAATATGATGATTTTTGTGAAAAATTTCAAAAAATCGATAAATAATTGTATTAGATTAAAAAAAAACTATTTTCAATACATTGGAATATATCGATTTAATTATCTAAAATGTACAAATAATTTATTGTCTTGGACAAAATATATCTACCATATTGAAAATGTAATAATAATAATCAATAAAGTCATAGTTCTTTCATTAACAAGCTGTGTTAATATTCCTGAGTTAATAAGCTGTGTTAATATTCCTGAGTTAATAAGCTGTGTTAATATTCCTGAGTTAAGAATAAGCCAAAACATGTATTTTTTTTTTTTTACCTGGCTTAGTTTAATAAACTTTTACTGCAATAATTCTAATATTTTTAATTCTGATATAATTTTAAATACTATTAGAGTTTACTTAAATAACAAATAAAATCAAAAGAGGAAACTCAAAAATGAACAAATGAAAAGGTCTCTCTACTAGTCATCAAATTACCAAACAGTTTCAAAACAAAAATGATATCTAATAAAGGTGGAAAAAAAACTGAAAGAAGAATTACCTGCGCAAAACATAGAAAACTATAAGTCAATAAAAATCTGAATATCAGAAAAGAGAAGCATTTAGATATATCAGTTGTAGAAACAAGAAAAAAAATTATTAACCCTTCAAAACAAGAATTAATATGTAACCCTAACATTTTAAAGAGAAATGAAAAAGTTTGAAGAAACAAGACAAAATAGTTAGAATAAAAAAAATTTCGCAAATCGATTTTGTAAATAACTATTAAATGCAAACTACAAACTTAATGAACATTTAAAATATCACTTTAAAAAGCGTCACTTTAATATATTGACTTTATTTTTTAATTTTGACTTAATGTAATAAGACTTGTTTACCTTTATTTTGTATTTTCCATCTTTTTGAAAATTCTTGATTGGGTGCGACACTATTAAGCCCAGTATGATCAGACTCCTCAAGGACAATAAATGAAGGCAAAGTTTGAGTACTAAACACATCATAGTATGCGCATAAGGCAGCCTACAATTGTAGTACAATACAAATGCAAGCAATAAATGAAAGAAAAGGAAAATAATATATTTATAGAAGTATAAACTTATATATTTCAAATCACAAAAAAATTATTTACTAAAAAGAATCATTAAAACAGTAAATAATTATTTCATTAAACTATTTATACAATAACAAGCATAATGGTTTCAACAATAAGTAAAAATTAATAATTAATAATAATAATAATAAAACTAATAAGTTACTATAACATAAAAATAAGTTCTTATAAACTAAATTTTTGAAGATTAACTAATACCTTAGGACTTATTGTTTTATTTAATTAAAAGATTTTTTTGCAACCCTAATTAAAGATAAAATAATATAAGAAAGATGTGCAGTAAGTAATATTAAAAACATGCGAAAGTAAATAGTAATGTTGAAAAAACAATGAGTAGCTTAAATTTACTCTTTTGGCTTTTTATTAAAAGTAATAACAATTGTTTTCCTCCTTAAATGTATTTATTTTTAAAATTATTTGACTGAATATAACTAAATCACATTGAGTGATTTAAATCTTGAAGTCATTCTGAAGAAAAATTAATATTTATCATGTCTCCGATGATAGTTACATATTGGTAGTTATGTCACCGATGATAGTTACATATTGGTAGTTATGTCACCGATGATAGTTACATATTGGTAGTTACTTATTAACGTTATAAAAATAAGTTTTTAAAAAAATTACACTACCCTCAGTAATAATTGAAAAACAATGATACCTGTAGATTCCTAAATTAAAAGAAAAAACTTTTATTAGACAATGCATAATATTTTGTTTAGATAAAAAACTAAGTATTATGATTATTTATTTATATATATATATATATATATATATATATATATATATATAATATATATATATATATATATATATATATATATATATATATATATACACACTTAAAATTGTAAAATACATAAAACTTATATAAATATATATAAAACTTATGTGTGTGAGCATGCGTTTATATTATATGTGTGTGTGAACAACCTAACTGCTGACCTAAAAGTGTCTGAGGTTGGAGATATTTTGGCGACCTTAATTTTCTAATTCTAAGGACTGGGTAAAGTAATTGTTTTATGAACAAAAGCTAAAATGTTTGAGCTTCACCACATCCGTGACAAACAACTCTGATCTTCAATTTTGTTATGGATATTTCTGTGGGTTAAATTATTTCTCAATTAGACTTTATTTAATTGAAGAAAGTATTTTTGTAAGTTTTCCTAAAGTCCCCTCCAGAGCATTTTTCTATACTTATCTTGAGATAGAAAAACAGCTTTAACAACATCACTCAAAATTTCAAACCAGCCTTAAATAAGATCTATAAATTTATAACCAATTATACCTATTTCAACTCAAAGAACAAAACAGAGCACTCATTTACTATTTTATTGTGGCAACCTAATAACAGCTTTTTAGATGCACTGAGAGCCTTTCAGAAATGTGCAAAAAAAACATTACTTTTATAAATCATTTACAAAAAAATTACAATAGAAGTATTTTCAAAAAAATATCGATGGAAGCATGTACAAAAAAAAACTTTACTGAAATAAGGAAAGCGATAATTATTATTAAGTATTATTTAATTTAAAATTTTTAATAAATAATAGATAAATTATTAGTTTGGAATAACTTGGATCTTTTAATAATAATGCTTTTATAAAATTAAGAGACACTTTTAAATAAAGTAGCAACTTACTTTTAAAGATCATTTAATAAGGAAACTAATTTTATTAGCTATACAAATTTAAGAATTATATAATTTCTTTAATTTATCATAAATATCATAACATAAGTAAATTATATGTACTTATGTTTTTATTCAGCAAGTTTCTAAAAAAGATGGTTATGTTTTAAAATATAGTTATGTTTTAAAATATGCTTACATTTTAAAATATGGTTATGTTTTAAAATATGGTTATATCTGAATGTTTTGTTAACTTTAATGATTTAATAACAAAAGGTTCATTGAAAACACAATTGCTGTTTAAGGTCTTGATTATAAAATCAATCATGCATTGTCTTGAAAGATTTACATTTATCATAAAAAATACATACTTACAAAACAGCATACTTGATGTAACTCTTACACAATATCAAATTTTAATATAAAATTTACTAAACTTTATATAACTTACTATAACTATTTATTGTAAATTTTACAAAATTTAAATAATTTGAAAAATGATTTTATAGTTAAGATTCAATAAAAGTAAATTTTTGCTCCGTTTAAAAGTGTTTTGCTGATATAAAAACATTAGTAAAAATTCAAATTAATTATTTTAGCCTGTATTTGAAATATCTAAAAAGACACGGGTAAGTTTTCGCAACTAAGTATTACAAGTGTGGTATAGTTTATATATATATATATACATATATATATATATATATATATATATATATATATATATATATATATATATATATATATATATATATATATATATATATATATACATACATACATATATATAAACTATAGAAGCACATTTAGGTTGGCAATCTGATGTCATACTGATTTAGGAAGCTGCGAAGGGTTCAGTACATGCATTGAATAATATAGGGAGAACATACAAGTGAGTTGCATGTTCTTCCGATAAAAAATTTTCTAATGACTTTTTTTGCAAGTCTTAATTTCAAAGACTACTTTAAAAAAGCTACAATAAATGTATGGGATAATATCAACAAAAGAGAAACCACAGAAGAGACCAAAGGAGACCTCACTCAATACTAATTTTCATGATATTTGATATTTTTTCGAACTGTATTATGATTTTTTTGACATTTTTATTAAATTTAAATTATACCAAAGAATATTATGATTTTTTTTCCTAAAAATTTGAAGATATTTTGCTATTGATACTCTAATAAATACTTTATTTGTAATTTTAGACTTGAAAGATGTAACTTTTTTAAGGGTATTATTACTGTTATTGCATACTGTATATATATATATATATATATATATATATATATATATATATATATATATATATATATATATATATATATATATATATATACATATACTTATATGTTGTCCGAAAGTTTTTTCCATATTTTGTTGACAGAAAGTAAAAATTAAAATGCAAGACCGGAATTTTTTTTTATAAATTGATAGACTGCCTGCCCCAACCAAACCCTCAGTCGATATAGCAGCACTCCCTTGCGAGTCAGGCTATTTGTCAGTCGATGTAGCAGCACTCTCTAGCGAGTCAGGCTATTTGTCAGTTGATGAAGCAGCACTCTCTAGCGAGTCAGGCTATTTGTCAGTCGATGTAGCAGCACTCCCTTGCGAGTCAGGCTGTAAGATAGTCGATGTAGCAACACTCCGCGCATGATTAACAGTAAAAAAAATAAAAATAAAAACATTTTATTAAAAAAAATAAAAACATTTTATTAAAAAAGAAAAATAAAAACATTGTTTATATTGTTAAAAAAATTCAGAATGTTTTTAAAAACATTCTGGTCAATTAAATTTGCGTTTTTGTGGTTTTTTTAAAAAACTATTAATTTGAAATTAAATTAATGAATTTGACTTTCGTCCAACACGCAAATGTTGGATAAAAGTCAAAAGTAATTAAAAGTGACATATGTGTTGGCGTAAGAATCACTTTTTTTCTTCCGTGCTTCCCAAACGCAACAAACTATAGAACTATATACATATATATATATATATATATATATATATATATATATATATATATATATATATATATAAGGGTGGTGGTAAAAACAACATATTTTAAAAATGTCAGCTGACAACCCCTAAATGTGTTTTATATAATAAAATAATACTGGATTTAAAAATTTTTTGAATCAAAAATATTTTTACGGGTGCCACAAGGCCCTCATATTTCAAACAGGTTCCTAATATTATAAAAAAAAAAGTTTTTCAAAAGTATGTCATGTTGGGCCTCAAATGATGCAAAAATATATAAAAATTTCAAAAATATGAATCATTTTATAAATATATTATTATTTTAGATTTTAGTAAATAGGAAATGACATTTTTTAATTTATAACAAAAAAAAGGGAATTTAACACGATTTTTTTAATTAGAATTTTTTTATCTCTGCTTTTTATAAAACAATGATTATTTTTGAAATTTTTACATAATTTTGCTTCATTTGAGCCCCAACATGATATACTTTTGAAAAACTTTTTTTTTTATAATATTAGGAACCTGTTTGATATATAAGGGCCTTGTGGCACCCGTAAAAATATTTTTTATTCAAAAAATTTTTAAATCCAGTATTATTTTATTATATAAAACTATATTATATAATTAGTTTTACTTTTTTTTACTATTACTATTCTTTTATATTTAATAATAACAAAAATTTTAATTAAATAAGAAATAACTATTAAACATTTTAAACAAATAACACAGTAAAATACATTTTACTATTATTATTATAAATATTATTTTTGTTATTATTATTGTTATTTTTTAATATTGTGATTATTTATTAGTGCTTTATTTTTTTTTTACATCCTTTTTCTCTTTTATGTATTTTATGTAAGTTTTCTTTGTTTATCTTTTTTTTTTAAAAAAAAAAAATCTCTGTCTTATTTAATATTTTGTTTTTTTAGGTACCAATCTATTTTAACTATATGAGTGACACTTATTATATAGGCTAAAAATTTTTTAGCTTGAGCCCAAGGTAAATGTCATATATATATATATATATATATATATATATATATATATATATATATATATATATATATATATATATATATATATATATATATATATATATATATATATATATATATATATATATGTATATATATATATATATATATTTATATGTATATATATATATATATATATATATATATATATATATATATATATATATATATATATGTATATACGTATGTATGTATATATACAGGGGCTATTCTATTATATATACAGGGGCTATTCTAGACCATTTTCGACAACATCAACCATATTTGGCTGCCACCCAAATTAAAAATTAGAGAACTTTTTTTTTTTACGTTTTTTATAGCAAAGTTTTTATTTTTTGCGAAAAAACGGTGATATTTGGCAATATTTCTGCTGAATTTTGCATAAATTTTGTTTTTTGTGTATTTGCGCATAATTATTTTTTTGCATATTTGCGCTAAATTATTTTTTGAAAAAAAATTTAGGACCATTATAATCACTGAGAAAAATTTTTTTTAAAAATAATTGAGACTTATTGCGCTTAAAGCAAAATAATTTGAAAACAATAGCGACATTATTCAGGGTATTTTGCCGCTTGAGCACAAGGTAAATGTCAATATTTTTAGAATTTTTTTTTGTAATCTTATTTTTTTATATTTGCCCAAAATTTGGCTTCTTGTGTATTTGCGTTTTGAAAAAATATTTTTTTTGAACAGCCCTAATATATATATATATATATATATATATATATATATATATATATATATATATATAAATATATATATAAATATATATATATATATATATATATATATATATATATATATATATATATATATATATATATATATATATATATATATATATATATATATATATATATATATATATATATATATATATATATATATATATATATATATGTATATATATATATATATGTATATATATATATATATATATATATATATATATTATATATATATAATATATATATATATATATATATATATATATATATATATATATGTATATACGTATGTATGTATATATACAGGGGCTATTCTATTATATATACAGGGGCTATTCTAGACCATTTTCGATAGCATCAACCATATTTGGCTGCCACCCAAATTAAAAATTAGAGAACTTTTTTTTTTACGTTTTTTATAGCAAAGTTTTTATTTTTTGCGAAAAAACGGTGATATTTGGCAATATTTCTGCTGAATTTCAGCAGGACAAGGGGCACCGCCGCCCAATTTTTTTTCCTAGTATAGCTCTTGATACATATACATATATATATATATATATATAAATATATATATATATATATATATATATATATAAATATATATATATATATATATATATATAAATATATTTATATATATGTATATATATATATATATATATATATATATATATATATATATATATATATATATATATATACATATATATATATATATATATACATATATATATATATATATACATATATATATATATATACATATACAGCGTGGAAAATAAGAAATCAAAGGCGAGCGGTCAAACTGACCGGCTAATACATAAAATTGACGGTCAGTTGTTTTTATTGGGCGGTCAAAATTTTAATTTTTATTTTGGTTTAAATTTTTAACGTAGCAATTACATTTGCATGACGAATTACGTTTGCATGACGAAGCTTTGTAAATAAAACAATAACTTGATACTTTAAAATGAACGAACTCGTATTCCTTTTTTATTTGTATTCTATTTTTTTAAAAAATAAAAAATACACATTTTTATGTTATATCAAAAAAATTTAAACTGAATACTTAATCAAGTATCGTTTTATGTAATACAACTATAATAATTGCCTAAGTTACAAAAAAAAAAGTTTTATATAACTTAAAAATGTTTTTTTAAAGATGTTTTTAGATATACGTTTCATCTGATTCATTATCCAAAGTTTCATCGAAAGACAATTTTAAATCTAAAGACTCGTCTGATGACGATTCTAAATCAATTAATGTTTTTATAGTTGTTTTTTTCTTTTCTTTTTTTGAATAAGTTTTTCGACTTTCTTGTGTAGGCCTTCGCAACGTATCTTCGGCCCATAATTCAATGGCAGGATTCACATCAAATTCTCCACTATTTGTTTCATCAGTACACACCCGAATTAAATTATTGAGCCGTTTTTCAGTTAAGCGATTTCTTGTGTCAGTTTTAATTCTATTCATAAGAGAAAAAAGACGCTCAACCTTTCCATTCGAAACAGGCAATACGAACAACAATTCAAGAAGAAGTAGAACTGGACTCCAATCTTTTTTCATAGAACTCGAAAAAATTTGATACCATACTTTACGGTACTCAGTTTTATCTGGTGCCAAATATTTGACAGTGTAATCAACTAAGTTATGCCAAGCATCTAACATATTATTTACACTCCCAGTGAAGCCAGCATTACGTAACGGCATATTATAAAAGTCATACAATTTTTCGATGTTATCATCAGCAAATGAATTATTGGTGTTATTTTGAAACCAGCTACCAGTGTTTAGGATTAACATTCCATACATATCAGGAACTGTATTTTGTGTTTCCAAACGCTCTTCTATGGATTCGGCAATTAACGATACAATCATTGATTTCGAATTCTTAACTAAAGTTAGTGCGTTTGTAAAGTCATGAAGCTCAACATCCTGGAATGAATACTTACCAGTGTTGTTTTTTACTTTTGCAAGGAAACGTTTGACAGTTGGTAAATCATTAAATTCTTTTTTCTTCAAGCGACTTAACTGTTTTTTAGTTTGTTCAATAAATCCAGATGATGCTACGGAATCAATTTCGTTGCTTTGAAAAGATAAAGATAACAACTTTGCTGGCGATAAAACTTCTATGAATAATGCTATATAAAGCGGTATTCGTCCATGATTCCATTGCTGATGATACCCTTTAAACTTTGCTCTTTCTGCTTGAGTAAAACTGAAATCTGCAGTCATGTTTTCGAGATGTTTCATATATACTCCATATTTGTCTAAGATCATCTCAAGTGCTTGAATTTTATGTGCAATCCATCGTGTTCCTATTTATTATTGCACAAGTATTTTATTTTATAAAAAGTTTTTATTGCTCAAAATACTGTTTTATAAAGAACTTTTGTATAAAAAACCAGCATCTAATAAAGTATATTATTTTATAAAGTATTTTTTATAGTTAAAATTGAAAAAAAAATCCAATATACCTGATGCTTTTTTGGGGCGAATACCTGCAATGTCAAATGAATTACCCTCTTCAAGGATAGCAACAAGGTTTCCTAACTGTCGTAACTTTTTTGGGGATTTTTTATAAATGTTATACATTTTCAAAATGATGTTATTGACATCATTAAACGCTTTCATTTGTGCAAATTTATTTTTTAACGCTAACTCAAGGCGATGTGCAACACACCAACCAAAAGTTACCCATGGAATTTCTTTCTGAAGTAATACATTTACACTTGTTCTACTTCCTCTATTTACAGCTGCGCCATCAGCACCAAAACCAACTAATTTAGTTTTAAAATTTTCGATACCTTCTGATTCAAGGGATTGACTAATTTTATTGAAAACTCCTTCAGATGTTCCATGTTCAAGATCAGAAATAGAAAGAAAAGAACACTCAACGCATATCTCGGTCTTTCCTATTGGAGTAGGATCGAAACTGATAATAAATATAGCTTCTTTTTCAATTGCAGATACATTTGTTGATGCATCAATTAAAATACTGAAGTAATTTCGTGTTTTCAACTTATTTCTGAGAATATTTGACAAACTCAATCCAATGTAATCAATAAAAGTTCCACAAGTTATTTTATTTCTATATGCTTGGCCAAACTCTACACCATGATTTTCTTCCAAACGTAGTATTTTAGGGTATACGCTAAGCGGAAGCTCTTCTTTGGCAATAAAGTATGCTACCTCAAATTTTTCTTTTGTTAAATTTAGATCTTTCGTGGTCATGGTTTTCAGGCCCGATAAAATATCAGTTTGCCGCATTTCTTTCTGCAGGTTGCTTAATTTATCATTTCGTTCGCTTACATCCATTCCTTTACTTTTCATTGCTAATTCGTAGGCTCTTTGATGTGGCAAACCATTTGCATGATCCACTGCGGCACTGTGCTGTATCCTACAACTACCTTCATCGCTTCCCCATTCTGGCGTATATCCTTTATAAATATCAATTTGTTTAGTATACTGACGACATACAGTGCATTGTAATGCTGTAACATAGTTTCCATTATATAATATCTCTAGCCATTCATTTGCATTATATTTTGCAAGAGTAGTGTTTACCCATTTTTGAGCTGTTGTTAGCTGTAATTTTCTACTATTGAGTTTTTTCTTCTTTTCAACAGGTGGTTTTAATTCCGATCCTGCTTGTGTTAAAAATGAAAGTGTTGTTTGTCTCTTTTTAGTCGCCTCCATTTTGAAGTGCTGATGTTTGACGATTCTCTTACAATTTAGTAATATAAAAAATGTTCAAATTCGCAATTGTTAATTTGAAACTTATTTAAAAAAACTCATTCATTGCTATGACTTCAGAAATCGAGGGAAAAGGTTACGAGAAAAATGAATGAAAAAAAAGGAGAAAATGTTCTTAGCTACATACATTGATTTTAAATAATGGTTAAATAAGAACTTCAGTCGTTACCGACGTTGAAAAAGAAAAATGATTGCACATTTTATATCTCATTTGTATCATTTTATATCTTTCATTCATTTTTATTTAAAATCATTTTATAAACTATTAATGTTATTTAGTTGATAATAATGTTAATGCCTCTCGTCGGCAGATGCTGAACTAATATTTAATAAAATCATGACAATCGTTTTATGAATTACTATCAAAATTATTTAAGTTACTTAAAACGAAACTTTATACTACAGTATATATATTTTTTAAATTTTAATAGTAGAAAAAAAAAAGCAAACGCGCATTTGGTAATTTTAAATTTATCTAAATATTAAAGTTAACTTCTCAGTCACTCAGCGTCAACCGAACCAAGAGTCTTTAAAATAGAGAACATAAGAACCTCGACAACTTCAAATACGAACTTTCTATTTTCCGGAGTGTTAACTAATTGAAATCTAAGAAATTTATTTTCATCACAGAAGGGCTTGGTGTGCGGCTTTTAGTCGATAATTTGTAAGTTTTGTTGACTACGGATAAATTAAACTAAAAATAAAAAATAAAGGTATTTTTTCATTGCAATTGGCAGCAAAAGGTAAAATTTAAAAGCAAAAGGTAGAAAAAAAGAAAAATAAGTAAAATGATGTAAAGAAAATATAAATAAAATGTAGGAATAAAAAAATGTTCTTAGTTAATATTATATTATTATTAAAACAATAATAAAATAAGAACTTCAATCATTTATGAAAAAAGCAGTTATGGATTTCACCACCACTAAAATGAAATTAGTCTTGATAAGTGAAGCAAAAAATATTAATAGTTTACGTCATTTATAATACTCACTAACGAAGCGATTTAAAGTAGCGTACAAAGGATAAAATTATTTTAAAAGCTTTTTTCAAAGATTTACATTTTATAAAATTTTGGTATATGCATTTTTAAAGGCATCCTGATAATTTGTCAAACATTATATAACTCTTTTTTTTTCAACCGGTCAACCTTGACCGGGAAGAATTCGTTTTGAGAGGTCAAAATAGCAATTTCAGTCATTTCGGGCGGTCAGTGACCGTTGACCGCCCGTTATTTTCCACGCTGCATATATATATATATACATATATATATACATACATACATATACATACATATATATATATACATATATATACATATATATACATATATATATATACATTCATATATATATTTATATTTATATTTATATCTATATATATATATATATATATATATATATATATATATATATATATATATATATATATATATATATATATATATATATATATATATATATATATATAAACAATTTTAAAATGTATTCTACAAAATAGAGTGCTCAATGTTCTTGGAAAACAGAGCAATTATAAATTAGTAGAAAATCACTTAACAAAAAATCACTTAGAAAAAATAAAATAAAAACTTTTGTTAGGTGATTTTCTACTAATTTATATATATATATATATATATATATATATATATATATATATATATATATATATATATATATATATATATATATACATACATACATATATATATATATATATATGTATATATATATAGATCTATAGTTTGTTGTTTTTGGGAAGAGCGGAAGGAAAAAGTGATTCTTACGCCAACACATACGTCACTTTTAATTACTTTTGACTTTCGTCCAACATTTTCGTGTTGGACGAAAGTAAAAACCATTAATTTAATTACAAATAAATCGTTTTTTAAAAAAACTACAAAAACGCAAATTTAATTGACCAGAATGTTTTTAAAAACATTCTGAATGTTTTTAACAATATAAACAATGTTTTTATTTTAATTTTTTTTAATAAAATGTTTTTATTTTTAATTTTTTTAATCAATTTGTTTTTATTTTAATTTTTTTTTACTGTAAATCATGTGCGGAGTGTTGCTACATTGACTATCTTATAGGCTGACCTGCAAGGGAGTGCTGCAACATCTACTATCTTTTAGCCTGACCCGCAAGGGAGTGCTGCTACATCGACTGAGGGTTTGGTTGGGGCAGGCAGTCTATCAATTATTAAAAAAAAATAATTCAGGTCTTGAATTTTAATTTTTACTTTTTGTCATCAAAATATGGAAAAAACTTTCGGACAACATCAACATATATATATATATATATATATATATAGAACAAGGGTTCTATATATATATATATATATATATATATATATATATATATATATATATATATATATATATATATATATATATATATATATATATATATATATATATATATATATATATATATATATATATATATATATATATATATATATATATATATATATATATATATATATATATATATATATATATATATATATATATAAAGACTTTTTAGAAAAAAAAAATTTCCTGTGTCATAAATCAATGAACTTTTGTTAGAAAAACATTGAAAACATATTCAATTCCTCTAGGTTGTAAAAAAAAGGTGACCCGGCAATTAAAACTACGAATCATCATTTATTTAATCTTGTGGCTTTGCTGAAAAGTATTTAAAACTTGTATAGAATAGAAGTGTTTAGAACTTTAGAATATTTTGGAAAATTCCAGAATATTTAAGACGACTTTAGAACATTCCGGAACAATTTAGAATACTATAGAACAATTTAGACTTTATATATATAGCTGCTTATCTAACTTTATAGTTATTACAGAAGCAACACATGGCAACATATAAGCCTAGCAATAGCAGCATTCAGAAGAACAAGGATGTCTGGACCAATAATTTGGTAAAATTTGAAGACTCTCATAAAAGAAGAATGGTCCCTTTGGAAGAATATTCACTGGAAGAAACGTGCAGAATGCCTCTCCAAAAGCAAATTATCAGTCGCTACCATTTCCTTGGACCAGAAGTCAAAGGAAGAAAGGAGCGAATAGCGGAAATTTCTAAAGAAGTCACCAAATTGTGGAAGAATAAACTGAATTTTTCTCATGTATCTGATCAAGTTATACAAGCAAAGCTTGATAAAATACTGAAATGTTACCATGAATGTGTCAAGCGGGAAAGCTACAAACCCCTTGATGAAATTTTTGATATTACTAAAGTGGATGGAACATGGTTATCTTTCGAGGACAAGCGATTGTACCATCTCCAAGTGGAAAGCAAAGAAACATTGGGATACTCTACAGGCCAAGCGCCCAGTAAAGAAACAATCCATCCCTCTAAAAGACTAAAACTTTCTAAAAAGTCATCCAGCTCATCATCTTACTATCCTGGTTTTAGTGATTAACTCTGAGGCTGATGACAGTGAATATGAAAATGATGAAGAAGATGAGACTACTCCTACACCAAGCAGAAAACATCATAAAAGCAAAATTGCAGTCAACTTGGTGACCAACACAAGAAAATGAACAAACAAAGCTGCTAACACATGCAAGCAATTGGCTTGTGAAGGCATTGACATCCCTACTCCATGCCAATTAGCTATTTACAAGTCAACAATCAAAGAGGCAATCAAGCTGAAAAAAAGAAATGATTGAAAAGCTGCATATGGAAAGTCCTTACACTTTGATGGCAAGCATATCAATGGAACCAATTATTAGGTGGTCATCCTTAAAAATGAAAGAAGAGAAATCAAATTGGATGTCCTAGACTTAGTAGATGGCAGGGGAAGAGCTATTCTCAAGGAATTTCTAAAGTCCTCAATGAATTTCACCTATGGAATTCAATACAGATGATTGTTGCAGATACCACCAGCACTAACACTGGAAAAAAGAATGGTGTCATTGTAATATTGTAAGGAATGTTCACAGAGAAACGCATCAACAAACCTCAGTTTATCAGTTGTCAACACCATGTATTAGATAGAATCCTCACCTCGGCAATGGATGAAGAGCTTGGAAGTAAAATACAATCGCCAAACATAGAATATCCAGTTGTATCTCAACTGTTGAAGGAGTACGAACAACTGAAAACACAGTTTGATAACGGAATAGAAGTAATTTTCAAAACATAAGGCTGGAGAGATGATATGAAATTTTTATTTCATCTATGCGGTAGTTGTGTGCTCGCTTCATAAGCGAAAGGTTCCAAGTTCGATTCCCACCATGTTCCTGGTAGTACTGCGGTCAACTTAGTTCTCCGCACAGCGGCCTTGTTTGTCAAGGTTCGTGTTCTGGAGTCATAGAGTTGAGAGAGGGTTATAACCACAAGTAGCCTCCTCATCTGTAGTGGCCTTCTCAGCCTTGGGGAGATAAATTAATATAAAAAAAAATATCACTTGAGTGTTCCGATTTTTTGATGAAAAGGGACATTTTCCATTGATCAGGTTTCAGAAATTACTCAACATCAATAATGCGAGGTGGAATTCCAAAGCTATACTTGCGATCCTGGCCTTCATTTTAATTCCTTCAACAAGAACAGTTATGCAGAGAGTCATGTCAATTTATATTATATGGCTGGCCAGACCATTGGTTTACAGATCAACAGTACAACAAAAACAACTTTAATAATTTGGCTGAAGTACTGAATCCATACAAAAAGGTTTTAAGCTCTTTGAAAAATCACTGGAAGCAAGAGCCATCCATACTACAGATCCCCAGAAGTAATCAATGTGCAGAGCACACAATCAAAGTAATGAAGGAAATGTATTCGCCATACAAAAATAAAAACAAATTGCACTTTCAAATCTTTCTATGCAACAAGCAAGAGCAAGAGCAAGGTCAACAGTCTGAGTCATTGTTAGATTGAAAATTTATTGTATTACATGACTTTGACATTCTAAATACATTTGAATACATAGAAATACTTATGTCAAAACCAATTTTTCAATGGTGGGGTGAACTTTTTTCAAAAGATATGCAAATAATAGTTCATTTCGTGCTTTTTAGGTAAAAGTTCATCAAACTACAGGAGCATGGGGTTGAAAAAAAGTCATAACCCTAATATATACATATATATATATTTTTGTTTATATATATATATATAAATATATATATATATATATATATATATATATATATATATATATATATATATCAGATATCCCACAGCAAACCTTGCTTTAAACCATTACACTGAATATTTTTTATGAAGTTAGCAGTTTATTTTACATATGCATACAATTTTTCTTTAATAGCAACGATGCAAACAACTAGTATTTAAATTGAGAGTTAACAGAAACAATTTGTTTAGGAGTAAAAAAAGGGTTGACAGATAGGTATTAAGGTAAACCGCCTAAAATTTTGGCATTAAGATATAAGTAAAAGTGCCATTTTTTTTGTAGAATTAAAGAAAAATAAAAATTAAAAGAAATGCTTTATTAAAAATAAGTAAACATAAACAAAACTAAAACTTTCCAGCAGTTTATTTCTTCTTTTTTTTTTCTAACTTAAAAACAAAAATATCTGAATATGTTTGCCATTGGTGGTTGTTGCCATTCATTATTATTTGAATATAAACAACACTAAAATTACTATTATCAGTAAAAAAACTGTTAATAATTTTTTTTTGATCAAAACTCACCAGCCATTTCAAGTTTAAATCTAAATTTCATTTCCACTAACTTCTGGGGATGGCACCCCAGAAATTACTAGAAATTAAGAAGAGTGTTGGCCTTCAAGGACAAACTAAATGCAATGCTAAAAAAAGAATGATTTTTTGTTTGAGATTTTTTGAATATGTTAAAAGATAGAATTTTAAAAATGCTTTTAACAATTGCTAAAAGCATTTTCAAAGTTTTGACTTTGATTAAAGGAAGAAGTTCAAGTTTGTCAACACTTTTTTTAAATAACATATATGATAATAAATGTACAATTTTATTATTCAGTCTTATGACTGCTAAAATAGCAGTCATATAATACTTGTCATATAAAATATAATACTTGATAATACTTGATATAATGCATGACTATGATAATAATGTTTTGACTGCCAATTTTATTAAATAAAAATAAAAATTATAACACAATAAACATTTTTAAAAAGTAATGGGTCATACCAATTTCCCATTTCTAAATAAAAAGAGCACGATGAAGGGCTTATTTGATTACCAACAATCATTTGAAACTGCTTAAGGAGATCTTCATGATCACTTGTAACCAAAACATTTAGTTTATTAACCAAATCAAAATCAACATCTACTTCCATATTGATAATAACAGTTTAAAATGCCATGATATTAAAAAACTGTTTATCAAAAAGCATGCATAATCATACAAATTTGAAATGATAAATATGTTTGACTAGAAAAGAAAAACGTTAGAATTTTAAACAAATTTGAAATAACTGGTAAATTTTAAAAAGCAGTTTTTTTATCAACTGTTTTATTACAATCAATTGTTAAATTTTAAAGTTTTTAAATTGTTAATTTTAAAAGTTTGTTGACCATTCAAAATTAAAATTTTGAATGGTCAACAAACTTTACAATGGTCAAAAAAATTAAAAAAAAAACAATTTTATATATCGACCATTATAAATTTACAAGTTTAAATGTAATAAAAAAATATATGTATATTTTATTATATATAAACTTCCTGAGTAACTATAAGTGAATATTAAAAGTTTTATTTTAATATAACTTATTTATACTTGACAAGTACAAGTAACTTGTAACTACATTTCTAAATAACTTAAAGAAATGCATGACTTTTGAAATATAAAAAAAGACCACAAAAATACTAAAAAGTGACCACAGTAAATATCTTTTAATCACATGCACATAATTATCTTTTGTGGTTCTTTAGTATAAACTTAGTATAACTTAACCAGGTTATTTTATACCTTAACTTTAGTAATTAAATCCGTATATATATTATTCAGACTCATTTAAATTAACTATAAACGAGTTTATGCCTGAAATTGTGACTGAGGTTTTAAGTCGATTTAATATATCAATCAAACATATTTTCAATGAATAATAATTAGAGGTTTATTAGAGAGTAAAATGGAAATAGAAACCTACCCCACCCTACTTTAACATGAATCTTCTTATCACCACCCCATCTTTATCAAGGTTTTACCGGTCCCGAAACCATCCCCATTATGTTATTCCACATTCTCACCACGTTTACATTAAGTTTGATCTATTCAACACCATCTACAACATGTTGCTGTTTAATTAAAATACTGATTACGCCAAAGCGTAGCTACGGTCTAGCGTATTTTTAATTTGACGGTCATATCATATAAATTGCGATTTTTAAAAGCTAACGCGCAGTTTGTAATTTTTGAGAAGAATTTTTAAAACTGGAATCTATGTTTTTAAAACTTCGAGACCGGGAAGCATATTTACATACTCCACAAGGCGATAGCACACATGCGCCCGCGCACGATTTTTCGTACTTTTTTATAAAGAAACATATTTTTAAATTTTTGAAGAAGTACTTACTGTACCTATATATTGTTTTCTTTCTGACTATATTACTAAAACAAAAAAAAAATTTGAAACGCTGTGGTCGTCCACTTAAGTGTATAAAAAAGAACAAACCACAAAAACGTCCACGAAATTTGGCTTTAAATATATCCCAAGATAGAGCAAACGCCAAAAGTCATGGAGAAGGGCATTAATTACATTCAACTTTTCTTTTAAAATAAACCCTCACGATCTTTGTATAGTTGTGTACTTTAATTAAAAAAATGTTATTCTAATATATGTGTGCTATCGCCTTGTGGAGTATGTAAATATGCGACCGGGAACTGGAGCGCTGAGCACTAGAGCACAAGATTTTACTCATAACGCAAATAAATATAACCTTCATTATTAACCATTTTATTATAGTTATTTATAAATTTAAACAATATAAGTTTCATAAACAATGTTCAAATTAACAAGATCATCGGTTTTAAATCTTTTTAGAACATTTTCAATTAAGTTATAAGCCATGCTTTGACGCGAAAATTCAATAACCCTTTATATTGTATTCTACCAGTCATGATTTAAAAAAGTATAATTTGTCTAGAATACTTTGTTAAACCATGATAAAAGTATAATTTATAAATACGAAATTATAATTTGTCGGGAATACTTTTGTTAAACCATTTCTTTTACCTCGGTACTTGCAGATTCTTGACGGGGTTTAAAACCGTTATGGGGTTTTTTCCATAAAATGAACTGCCTCAGCAGTTTTATTTTATGGAAAAATTAGAATAACATTATATTTATTTTTTCTTTAATTTTTATGAATTTGTAATAAATTTTTATAAATTGCACTTTGGGTACAGAACGGAGTAGGAGCAGGGATGTAGTGTTGGAGCAAAGCTTGGGCGGAGTACCATCAAAAATAGGACTACTCCAAAGTTGTGCTTTATAACTTTAGGCTTTTCTTAAGAAAGATATTGAGTGACTTGAAAAATGCAATCCAGAATAAAAGTTTAAAAACTTGAAAAAGAATATTCGAAGTATTAAATGTTTATAAATATTGAAAACTCGTTTGACGAAATTGAAACATAATAAAAACTCAGAATCTTAAATATAAATTCTTAAATTTTTCGAAAAGAAATTGAAATTGGAGTGGATTCTTTCGATCGTCAACGCTAAGGTCTTTCACGGCTTCAATAAATTCTTGTTGCAAATCAAATTATTAACAATGAACATAATTAGCCATAGCTGAGCGAAGTCAAGTTTTTACGAGCCGCAGCATACTAAAGGAACGCTCATCGATAATAATTATACTTATCATTCGTTCGTGCGATTACTGACACAAAAAAGACAACATTTATGGATTAAGTCGCATCATAACTAAAATTAAATTAAGAAAAAATTAAGTTAAGAATGTCTACTTCTATAAGAACGTTGTGAATACTTAAAAAAAAGGAAACATCTTTTTTTGAATCCTGCAATTTAATCTTTTGTTGAATCTTTTATTAAACTTTTTGTTAAGTCTTTTAGCATCTTAAAAGGTTCATTTACATCAAATTAGTTCCGATTATAGTAATAATAATTGCAAAACCGATGATATGCTAATTATCTAATATAAATAACCATAAATATTTCGGGTTATACTTAGAAAGTGTATGAGTTAGAGCTTAGATAATAACTTTATAGTAACCATTTCATTTATTTAGTGGTAGAAAAGTACCTAAACATTTACTTACATGGTATAAATATAACAGGAAAACTGAATCCAATTATAGGTTTAAAATTTTTCATATTTTAAAGTCTAGTTATCACAATTTAAAAAAAAAAATTATTTACTAACAAATTGAGTAAAAACATTTCTGATTTTAAAAAGAGTAAATAAAGTTGTAAAAAAAAAAAAAAAAAGCATTAAGGAATTTAAAAACTGTTTTACAAAATAAAAATAACTATGTTATGAAAACATGATCATTGATCATGTTTTCATAACATTTATATGTTTGATCATTGATCAAACATATAAAAAATACATTACTAAACATATAACCTTAGAGAAAAAAGTAGTTACATAGAATAATAAGATAAATGTTTAAAAAATAAAGAGATGTTTCCATGGGTGGATTTAGAATTTATTGAGGGAGATGCATGATTTTTTTCAAATACAGCTCCCCCTATATTCAGTTTGGGCAGCGGTTCTCAACCATTCCGATGCCGAGACCCCTTGATATTATTTACCAAGTTGTTGCAACCCCAACAATAAAACTAATAATGTTGTTTCTAAACTAATTTAATTTTTTTTCAATCACTAAAACTAACTATAACTAAGTCTTAATTTGCCACTGCTTGAAATAAAGCAAACTTTTACAAATTACAATATTTAAGTGTGTATTTTTATAATTATAAATAACACACAACCGAAGCTATTACTTTAAAAATTGAGGTTATAAAATCATAAATATAAATGAGTGCATAAGTAAAATTAGTATTCAGAGTAGAAGTATCGCTTAAATTTGAAATGATAAAAAGTACACTGCAATGACTGTAATCAGAGAAGAATTATCCAATTCCGGATTAACCCGGGGGCAGCTGTGTTAGCCCCTTAAAAATAGGATCCCAGCAGGAGCTTACAATTTTTTAAATATATATGCTAAGGGCCCTCTATATCACCTCTGCAAGGACATAAAAAAAGTTAAATAGTGTATTTTAAATAACAACTTTAGAACTAGATTCACAGAGCAAATGTTTAAAACATTTTGTACAAAATCTATAAGGAAATTATTTTCTAAATGACTAAAAAAGATTCTACAAGCTTAAATTGGATATTAAGGGTTCTTGTTGTCAGTCAAATAAAAATGCATCTAATATGTCCCGAAAATAAAACGACATGCAAGCGCAACTGAAAAATAAGTTCCCAAACGTTGACTTTATTTGTCGTACAGCACAACTTTTAAATTTAGTTGACGGAAATGCTATTAAAGCCTGTGAGACGGCATCTGATTTCAACTTCTATACTTAATAATTCACGGTTGTAGATAATTTGTTCTGGTCTTGTGTGTGATGCAGAAAAAGAATTTACCATCAAAGTTTTGAATTCGACAAAGTGGATAACAAGAGCCATTTCTACTAAAATTTTACATGCAAATTAAATTCATACTCTTGAGACGCTAGAATCAATTGTTCTGGATAACAACTTTGGATTTTGTTTTGTTGACAAAGCTTTGGCACATAATCATTTTACTATTTCATGCTACTAGTATCAAACTTTAAAATAAAAGTGAGATTTAACTCTTGATATGCGATTGCTTCAATTTGTTTTGAAATATGTGGCATCAGTTTGTGAAGTTTTTTTTGACATTTTATAATTTTCTGGAAGTTTCTCAAACATTATTTCTTTGCAGTACAAGCATGAAAACACAAAAAATAAGGTGCCCAAGGTAGGAGTTTGTAAGAATAGGGAAAACAAAGTGGTTCTAATTGGCAGAGGCGAATTCAAAATTAAACACTTCACAAAATATTAAACAAATTATATTTAGACGATCTAATGGAGAACCCAAGCAAATTGTCAGGCAACCTCTATTGAAGTCGCGACCAACAGTAAAGGAATAGGGGTGTTTATTCAATGATCATTTTAAAGGGCATTGTCATCAAAGAGGATTTATGCAATAAATAATGTACTTTCATGTTTTTTATTATAATTTTATAGAGTCTGTGTTAAGTGCGTTTGTTTTTACGAAGCTTAGAGGGCAATTCGTTAATCTTCAATATGTTAATAAGGTTCTTAATTTTTTATCTGTACAAATATATATTAATATAAAATTAATAATTTATTATTTATTTTTGTGTTTGGACTACTCACGTGCGTCTCATAGAAAACGTTTGGATGCAGGTTAGTAACAACTGCAATTGTCCTTTTTATCATTAAATAATTGGTTAAAAACTATTTTTAGCAAATCATTTAATGATTAAGAGAACAGTTGCATCAATTGCTACAAACTATCCGAAAGGTTTTCTAAAATGTTTAAAGACAATTGGCTAAAACGTTAAAAATAACTTTAAATAATTAAGATTGTCATGAGATGGAGAACAATTGCATCAGTTGCTTTGAAATACGAAAAAATTTTATTAGAAGTGAGTTTACATGAAATAGTAAAAATTTAATTAGTGAACTTTTCTGAAAGAGCTTTCGGGTTCCATTTTTGTCTTAAACTTACTTTAAAGTCAGTGGCGTCACCCTTGATCCGGTTCTGGTTACTTTGTTAGATGGTGAGATAATAATAACTAAGAATAATAAAGAAGAGGATAAATACTGTGATGATATTTATCATAAATTCATAATAAATTTTGCATGAGATAAATCATGAAAGTTGTATTAATTAAACCAGCAAAAAATAGCGTATCTAGGCTGCCACGAGCCGCCGCAAATGAAAGTAAGTTTAATTTTAATTGAGTTTTAACTTGCTGAAGCAATGCTTTAAATTAACTTTAAAAATAAAAACTTTTATTTAGGCAAATGTTTGTATGGAGGTGGTACACAGAAGTAACATAAACATTATTAAAAGTTTACAAAACAGTATTATTATTTTTTTCTTGGTCAGAAGTAGCAGGTTAAGATGCAACTAATATTTTGCAGAACCGACAAGATAATGTTGAAATGTTTTCGTTTTAGCAGTAAAAAAAAGGTGGTGCTGTTATATTAGCTTGGACCAAATGTAATGCACAACATCCGAGAGACAGCATGAAAGTTGTTAACATCCGAGAGGCAGCAAAAAAGTTATTATGTCTAAATGGTTTAATTCCTTTTTTTCCAGTGGTAAAAAAAATTTCTTTTTTGTTCCATTTATTGGAAGTTGTTTTTTTTTTTTTTTGCATTATCCCGAGAATTTTGAGATTTGACAAATCAGGCAACCCATCCCAACCACTTGCAAGAATCTAAACGTGACCCACTTTTTTCCTGTGAAATAGAACATGGTAAAAGTTTCCCTATGATCCTCATACTGAATATTAAAGAAATAAAGGTTGAATAAATTTATCGTTTAGCGAAAAAACATGCTTGTTGTTTTTGTGACTGCATGGATGAAATGAACGTTTGCATTCATAATCAATTTTTATTTTTTTAATTAATCTCATTTTTTCGTTTATTGACGATAAACATTCAATTTTAAAATAATTTGCTGTTCGAGGTAAGAACCAAGTTCTTTGGCTAACCGAACCTTTGGCGAACCGAACCTTTGGCGAACCGAACCTTTGGCGAACCGAGTACTTTGGCTATTTTTGCTTTACTAGCCATTGTACCTCTAACGCCGAGGAGTATCGAAAACGTCATTTAATAATTTGATCAGCGCTTTCGGATTCAAAAAGCTGTAAGAGTTAACAATCTAACTCTTCTTTTTTGTAGCGTTAGGTAAATTTCGTCATCTTTAGAACAATTTCTTATTTCATCATCTACGCGAATAATTTTCTCATTTTTTTTTATTTCTCACAAACTTTGTCTTCTTCTTCTGAATAAAGTTTTATTTGCTGCTCTCTGGTTTTACAGACATTTAGTTTGATCATGGACGTTTTCTCTTTTTATTAGGTAACCAAAAAAGTTCGTGCGGTTTTTGGTAATTGAATTGTTTTTAGCATTTTTTACAACACCCACATCGCACAAGGCAAGTAGCTTTGTTGCGTAATAGAACGCGTGTGTCACGCGCAGTTGCTGCATATATAGTGTAGGCTTGTAACGAGCTTACAGGAAAGGTTTTGTGTAAAGAAAGGATGGCAACCCAACCAACGATTATTCGATCTTGCTTACTTTACGAGTTCAAACTTGGAAGGAATGCAACACAAGCGGCCAAAAACATCTGCACAGCATTTGGAAAAGGTACAGTAAGTGAACGCACAGCACAGAAGTGGTTTTAGCGATTCTCTTCTGGAGATGAGTCCATCGAAGACCTGCCGCGTTCTGGACGCCCATTGTTGGTTGATGAGGATGAACTGAAGGACGCTGTCGAGTCTGACTCCAGCCAAACTTGCCAAGAACTTGAATTGAGGTTTGCTGTGAGTGTTGAAACCATCCGCCTGCATCTGCATGCGATTGGGAAAGCGTGGAAGCTGAGTCGGTGGGTTCCGCACAATTTGTCGATCGACAACAAGAAGCAACGGCTTACGATTTGCACATCACTCTTATCACGCCACAATGTTGAGCCTTTTCTTGATCGTTTATTGACATGCGACGAAAAATGGATTGTGTACAACAATACGAAGCGTTGCTACCATTGGTTGTCCCTCGATGACCCTATCCCAAAGACACCCAAGCCCAATCTCCACGAGCGGAAGGTTTTGCTCTGCATTTGGTGGACTACAGCTGGTGTGGTGCATTACGAGCTGCTCCCAACAGGCCAAACCATTACTGGACTGGTCTACTCAGCACAGCTGCAACGAGTTCACGACCTGTTGCTTGTAAAGCAGCCTGCACTGGTGCACAGGAGAGGAGTTCTGCTTCTCCACGACAACGCGAGACCGCACACCGCTCGCGTGACTCAGGACAAGCTCCAAAGCCTTGGTTGGGAGAGTTTGCCTCATCCACCATACTCGCCAGACCTCTCCCCTACTGATTTCCATTTTTTCCTTTCCCTGGGAAATCATTTAAAAGGACAGCAGTTCCGAGACCAGGACGCGGTTGAAATGGAGTTGAAAGCTTTTATAGACTCAAAGGACCGAGAATTTTTTAGAAGTGGAATAAATAAGCTTGTTTTACGTTGGGAAAAGGTTTTAGATGCTAATGGTGACTATTTTGATGAATAAATGTACTTACTTTTGTCGTTTTGTGTGTTTTTATTATATACGGAAAAACTGCACGAACTTTTTTGGTTACCTGATAATAAAAAATGTCATCTTGAAAAAGCATGTAGCCGACTTTATAAACAAATCAAAATATGTACATGTTGTACACCTAAAACAAAATTTTTCTTTAGAACTTCCGGCTGGTTTTGTATAAACTTCCAATGTAATACTTTGTACAATTTAAATGCTGAAATATCACACAGCTGATTTCATGATACCTTACATCTTGTGCGTTTTTTTTTTTTATTACTTTTCCATTCATCAAATATTTTCAAAAAATAATCTTGGCCAGTGACAAAGCCAGAGGGGGAATACATTCCCCCACCCCTACCTGAATCTGAAAGTTCTAAAATATCTTCGAAATGGAGAATCTTTTTTTTTTTTAAGAAACGCAAATTTGATACAAAATAAAAAAATAATTCAACTGAATTTTAAGAAGTAGGCTAGAGGAGGAATAAAAGAACTACTTATACACAAAAAAAAAATAGAGATTTAGTTTGCGCTGAGAGACGACGTTGTTATTAATGTTGTTGTTCCTAAGTCAGGAGGATCTGAAAACTCTAATGATGACAATACTGCTAGGAGGTTTTTCTTAGTTTCTAGAGTGTTCAGAATGAGGAGGAGCCACACAAACAGCAAAACTTTTCACTACCTGAAGAGGCCAAAGAATCCCTAATAGACTAGATTATGTATATCATCACCACGATTTTGATTTATATAATTACCTTTATGTTTTTTTATATTATTAAAGTTAAATGTTATTGTACTTCATATGTTTATATTTGCAATTTTAAAGAAATTAAATTTATAAAATACATAAAAGTAAAGAATAAAAATGACCACTCCTAGAGACCAAATATCCCCCTGCAAACTTTAATAAAAAAATTGAAGTAACTGTAAATCAAAAGTATTCTCAAAGAGCAAATATGAATAACACTTATAAACTGTCTCGGAAACTTAATAAATATACTGAGTATAGCATTGCCTATCGAGTAAAAAAGTATGGAATACCTATCAAAAAAGATTCAAATGTTGGGTTCAATTAATTTTCAAACAAAAATGTAAATTTTTAAAACTTTCGAAACATTTGCGCTTTAAAGTTACCCAAAAGTCATTTGACTTTTTGCTATATTATTATATTTACAATAATTCTTACTATTATGTTTATTAGCGGTATTTATTTTAGGACAATTTGTTATAAGGGGGAGGAAGGGGGTCTCCATTTCGTGGCATAACATTTATTTTTTTAGCTTTAAATCTAGAGAAGACTTTTAATTAAAAGGGTATCGGACTAAACCAAAACCCTCAGTTGATGTATCTACATGTTGATTGTAAAATCAACTACGCCTAAATCTTACTTAATTGGTGTGTACACTCCGTTAACGGTAGTAGTAGTTACAGCCTGTTACGGCTTTAAAAGTCTATGTGCAGTACACTTTCTTCGCTTTGACTTTATATGATCCAAGTGTGGAACTTTCTTTAGTTAGTGCACAAAAGTGTGCTGCTACAAAAAAAACAACCTTTGTGCACTAACTAAAAAGAATTAAAATAATATCGATACCAAAAGGTGAACGTGGAACCCTCGGTTTTCAAGCCCGAAGCAGAATCCACTCGGCAACGCCAATGTTGCATGTTACGAGAAAAATGTATTCATAAAATAATATATTTGAATGTGTAATAAGTTGTTATGTGTTAAAATGTACTATATATTATTTCGCATGTATTATATATTGGAAGAATAGCTTTTTAAAATTGATATCATGTTTAGGATAGCGATGTTAATTTATACAATTTTACACGGAACTAAAAAGACTGAAAAGTACGAATGTCAATTAAGTGTTACGATGCGTTACGAGGAAGAGGAAGGGGTTGAAAAATGTCAATAACTACGTGACGTAATTTATGGACGACCCCAAAGTAATCGCAGACAACCCTAACGGACAACCCTAAAATATTGAAAATGATTTAAACAATGACAAATTAGAAATAAAGAATATACAATACATATATTTATGAATGAAAAGAGAGAATAAATCCAAGAAGAGATCGTGATGAAGAAAATGTCTGAAAATAAAATATATGAAACTAAAAACCACATAGATAACGTAAAAAAAATGCTGTAACAAAAAAATTCTTTTTTGGTCAGATGGTTAATCGAATGTTTGAAAAGATAACTAAAAACCTGATAAACCTAGAAAATTGCTTCCGATAAATAACTTAAAAGCTGATGGTGTTAAGGAAATACTAAAACTTGGGAAGTTTGTAAAAAGATTTTCAAAGATGAGACTTTTAAAGGAAAAACTTTGAATTGTTTACTAAAAAAAATATGCCCTGCTGACGGTGCTTTGAAGATTGGTGTTAACGCATTGGGCAATTTCAGCATTGAATGAAATCGTTGTCTCTAGTTTGCAAAGTCCCAGAGTATGATATAGTAAACGGTTCAAACAACATAAACGTTTAATTAATGGCACGTTTATTGAATATACTTAAGTAACAAAGATTAACCGCTAAAAATGTTAAGAAATGCGAGAACCTTTCGGAAACACCTGTTCGTGTAAATTTTTTGCTGACAGAATATTTTGTTTGTATTTGTAATTTAATAGTCTCAAAATAGTTATTCGTTTTTTCCTGTTTTTAATATACGCAATCAATGATAATGCATTGATAATATGCTCTTTCAATGATGATCTTCCAAAGGCTCTTTCAATGATAATATCTAATATAATATCAGTTTTATGTTTTTCAGTAAATATACTTTTAATTATTTTTTTACAATTTTCCCTAAATAAATTACAAGTAATAACTACCCCTAAATAAGTATACGTTTACAAATATACAAAACCTTAGCCATAAAACTCTTATTGAAATTAAAAATTTAATTTTTCAAATGTTTTTTCCTCTGATTATTAAAAAATATTTCTTTTAACATTATGCTCTTCAAAATAAACTGAGATGAAATGAACTATCAAACAACAACGGGTTCCAGCATCTGATGGTTCGACTGTAAATACTAATAAAAACTAATTGTTTAGTATATTGGCGATGAATACTCGGTTTCTGCTTATTTTCCCAGAGGGTGAAAATATAGATGTCATTTTGTTACTGACGGCGAGTTGTTAATATAGGCGTAAAGACGCAATTCTCATTGTATTGTACAATTCATTTTCAGACATATTGAAATGCTGAGATTGTAATTCGATGCGTTGGAGAGACTTGCTGATAATAGGCTTTAGGTTTATGGTTAGGATGTTGATTTGGTTAAATAAATAGTTAAGTTAATAATTCAAAAGACGTTGTTTTTTTGTTTTTATTTTTATTTTTTTAGTTTTATAACTTTTTATTATCATCTTGATTATATAAAATATTAACAGCTGGATAAAATTTTAAAAAGTGTTTTCTGCCAATTACAAATTTGTCCTTGTAGTCTCGTGGATATTCATCATTGTGTTAAATGAAACATAAGTTTGTCCTTGTTGTTTGGTGGAAATTCACCATTGTGTTGAATGAAACATAAATTTGTCCCTGTAGTTTGGTGGAGATTCATCTGTGTGTTGAATGAAACATAAATTGTGTAAGAGATTTGAACGAAATGTAAGAATAATCTGAAACAATATTTTTGTGTATAAACATAAAATTAAATTAAAATTTTTCATTTACGTTGTCTAATTGTTGTCATATACGTCTAATTGTTGTCATATACGTCTAATTGTTGTCATAATGTCTAATTGTTGTCATATACGTTGTCATATACGTCATTCAATTTTTCATTTACTTCATTCAATTTTTCATTTACTAAACTTTGTAAAAATGAAAATGACCAACTTTTGATTAAAAATTTTATAAAATTTAAGCACCCAGCATTAAAGAGCAATAAGTTCTTAAGAAGAAATAATTGTTAAAAAATGTATGAACTTTTTTTTATGCACTTTCTTATCTATAGGAATCAACTTAACTAATTTTTTGCAGATCAGAAGTCTGATCTGCAAAAAATTAGTTAAGTTGATTCCTATAGATAAGAAAGTTATTCAAAGAGTCTCAAAGCCCATATGCTTTGAGACTCTTTGAATAACTTGTAAACATAGTTTTGGGAAAATTCTATTTACATGATGAATGTGTTGCTTTTCAATTTTAATCTTTTTACCTTCATTTCTTAAAACTAATCTTTCGTAACAAATATATAGTACATAAATAGATACAACAACAGTTCGAATTCTGTAACTAATCCTCTTAATTGTTGTTTTGTGCATAAAAATGATTTCTTTCTATTTGCCCTTGATCAAACTGTTAGTTAGGCATATTGGAACAACTTTTTTTTTAAAGGTTTTACATTCCTTGTACATGTAATCTTTTTCAATCATATCGCAACAAGTTGCAATACATATATTTCCGTCATGGTTTCACAAAGGATTTTTATTGATGAAATGTGTTAGTAAATTTAATATTTTCATGCTTCGAACATGCGCACGTTTCTCTACCTTTGACGTTCGGTTCAATTACCCACACTGGCCTGAATCGATAAAAGGACGCAAATGAAATGCTGGATGACATATGCATTTAGGGAATGACCAAGTCATTTAGGGAATGCATCAAAACTCCATTTAAATTTTTTGGGGGTTTATTTTTTCCGACACAAATTCTAATATTTTATAATCCTTTAAAAATAATTGAATCTGAATTGATTCTTTCAGTTGAGTTCCACGCACGGTTCTTTTTCTATTATATTCAAGAGTGTTCGAAGCTCTAACTTTTTGTAAAAATTTTGTACTTGAACAAGCTTTGTTTGCCATTACGATTAAATTGTATTTTTTAAAAAACAGACTTGCCACCCACTTTGACTGTACTTGCTTATTTCTAATTCCAGTGTTTTATTATTATTTTTTTTTATTAGCGAATCATAAGTTCAAACTAAGAATAAATAGTTATTAAATTTTGTATTTTTTTTTACTTTTAAATTTAATTTATATTAAAAAAAAAGAAAAATACTCATATCATTGTGATAAATATGGTTTAATATAACATATATAAAAACAAATGTTACTTTATATTATCAAGTATCATTTATTTTTGCTCTCGAATTTTTAAACTCTCATGCTGTTTTAATATTATTAGCAAAATATTACATATAAATTATTTGTACATTTTAATTGTAATGTACTTAATATTATGCTGCGATTATAATTCTGTATGCATGATTGAAAATATACACATTTTTTGTATATGCTATTTTAATTACATTTTTCTTAGATTAGTTTTAACATATACTGAAACAATAATTACAATAAATATATTTTTTCATATGTAACTTTATTATATTTTTATTATATTTACAATATAAATGTAATAATTAATCAAGGTATAATTTGATTAAAAATTGCATAAAAATATAAAAACAATATACTTTTCATTAGAATGTCATAGTGTGATTTCGTGTAAGGGGTGATATCATTGTGTGATTTCAATTTAACAATATGGTGATATCATAAACTTCTCAGAGTATTATAGCACATTTTGAAACAGAATGCGATTGTTTTTTGATGTCATAGGTTGTTCATGTTATCAGTGCCGGATCAAGCAGGCGTGGGGACCGATGCGAGTTTAGTTTGCGGGGCCTTTAAATGAAAACCTGAAAAAAAAGTAATAATGAGTATAACAGAATTTTATTAAGTAAAAATCTACATACTCAATAGTGACGTTCTACATGCTTCTAAGTTTTTCTCAACAAAACTTTGTAAAGCAGTTTGCTAATGTCTTGCTTCTTGACTTTCAATCGGCATGATCACTAAACTATTTAATCTATCCTGAGTTATTTTTGATCTTAGATAATTTTTATAAATATTGATCTAGAAAACGATCTCTCATCTGAAAGAATTTTTGATGGTACTTTCTTAACTAAATAGTAAAAACTAAAATCTTATTTGACTTGACTAATTACCTCGGACTAAATAGCAGGATCATCTGTTATATTCGGTTCTTCATTATATAATTTTTCTTTACTTAGTCGTATTGGGTTGAGTTGTTTCCACTGTAATGTTTAATTCAAAAATCTCATACTGGGTATCTTGTTTATTATCTTTCGCAGTTTTTATTTTTCTACATCTTTTAATTAATTTAATTTTTATTTTTATCATTATCTTCTTTTTTATCTTTGTTTTTGTTTTCATTATTTTTTTTTTTCATCTTTTTCGTCATTTTTTTCTTGATCTTTATTATCATTTTCTTTTTCGTTTTTTTCCACTTGGTTTTTTTGTCAGCATGGTCTGTTTTTAAGCATTTATTCAAAGCACTTTTGAGTTTTCCACTTTTAGCTTTTCTTCTTGCATTTTCTTTTTGTACTGCCACTTTCATACTTTCTTCCTCTCTATCTCATTCAGCTGGTTTCTACATCTTGTCAATAAAATGAAAGATACCTTATGTTATAAAAGACACTTTGAAAAAAAATATGATTTCTTTTTTATTATTAAACATTTTCAGTAAAAAAAGGTACAGTTTTTTTTAAAATAAAAAATATTAAAATATATACGCGATATTGATTGACTGGCTCAAAGTTAACAAACAATATTTAAGAAATTAACCTTTGAACAACATTTTGTTAAGACCATTAATTTGATTCGCTTTTTTCAAATTTTCAAACATAAAGATCAATAAAACTTTTATTAGCATAATGCTGTTGTATTGCTTTAATTCTATACACATTTTTTTTAGAAAACTTACTCGTTTTTTAAACTTGTGATTTGAGTAGAAAATACTACATTATGTCTATAAATAATCTAAAATTTTGCGTGAAGTCGGCTAATGGTTTGAGAATTCGTGAAAAATAATTTTAAATATTTTTAACATTGAGGTATTCTAAATTTAATAAGCTCCAAAATTAAATTAAAAACAATTTATTTGTCTTTTTAATTCTTTTAATAGCATTCTAAAGCTCTCCGCGGGGCTCTTTTATAGCACGGGGCCCGACACGACAGCGTCACTTGCGTCGCCTCTTATCCGGCCTCGTATGTTATGATATCAAATTTTAACTCAATTTGAAATAACTGTGTGATTTCATTTTGATATCATACTGATCTCATAAGCATATCACGTTATGATAATATAAATCTCGTAAGATGAGGCCATTATGATATCAAGTTGATGACTGGGTTATTTTTAATTTCAGTTACTTTTTTAATTTTTTTGTTTTCTTTAAAAGCAGCGAAACTAACCAATTCTCCAAATAAAAGTTTTTCTTTAAGTTCAGTCGTAATTTTTTCCATTTTCGGCAGTTAATTTACGTATGGATACATAACATACCTAGCGAAAATGGAATTTGAAAATGAAAATTCAAACATATGTGTGAATTAGGTAGAAAAGCTGTTTTTGATTTGTTAAGCCGTTGATTTCTTTTTTATATTTAAGTATGCAAGATTTTATTTTAAACTGCTCTTAAAATTAAAAACCTATGGGGCCCAGATTCAATTGGATGGCCTATTAATCATTGAACAAGTTAGATAAACAATATAAATAAATTAGTTCAAAAAGACTTTTTAAAAATATTTTAATCAAGTATAATCACGATTTATGTTGAACAAAATTTATTTTTAAATGATGTATTTCTCATTCATTCATTGTTATACTAATTATTGTATTATTGTTTTGGTAAGCGCTTCTTTGTCAGATTTAAAGCTAATCATAAGTCGTCTAAAATTTAATGCCAACAAATACATCAAATGCTAAGCCATTTCTAAGATATCTCGATTGCATAAGAAACAATAATTTATTTATTTTAAGACAATACAATATATGTACTACATCTGTATATATGTATACAATTTATGTACTGTATACAGGACTTATGTGTTAAAATTACATGTTTGTATACAATTCATATCTGGTCATATACACATGCAGTGCCGCCGAGAGGAGGGAGGGGGAGGTGTGTGTGTGTGAAAGAGACAGATTTTACCGGAAGGCAGATATCCAAGGGGCGCCAAATGAAAAGAAGGTACCTAAGTCCTTCATCTATAACATAGAGAAATTTTGATAAGGGCGCCAATCAGGGTTGCTATCCAAGGCGGCGTGACGGCTCTCGTCGATCCTGTATACATGTAGTCAACTATACAATATGTGTATCAGTACATTTTGCACATATATCGATTAAGTATTATGTACCAAAGCTTTATTAAAAATATCTAAATTTTGAATAATTTGTTAAAGACAAAAGTAATTTGTAAAACTCATTCCTTACCAATTGTAGAAAAACTGGAAATTTAAACCGATTTGTCAAATTTGTTGTAAAAGAGCAACTTCTTGATTTGGCTAAAACTCAAGTTATATTATTAACAATTTAGTTTTCTTTGCCAATGTTTTTACATATCTTGAAATTAAATAATAATCTATATAATTGTGACCTTGTTATTAAAATTATTACAAGATATATAAAACAAATTGTTTGAAGAAATTTAAATTAATAAAGATATTTTACTCTTATTTTAATACATTCTAATATAATAGATGTATAAAAAAATATATATAAGTTTCATTATACTTTTCGGTTATATTACATTATGTAAATGACAATGCGGCTAGCTGATAACCTTTTTTTATCTACTACGGTCATATTTTATAAAGCAAAAATGATATTCAAAGTTATGATGATGGCAATAACTTAAAAAAAAAAGCAAAAAAAAATA
The DNA here is from genome assembly GCF_038396675.1 of Hydra vulgaris. Taxonomy (NCBI): domain Eukaryota; kingdom Metazoa; phylum Cnidaria; class Hydrozoa; order Anthoathecata; family Hydridae; genus Hydra; species Hydra vulgaris. Next base: position 51,322,182 of record NC_088921.1, read on the forward strand.
AAGCAATTTTAATAAAAAAATTGTAAAATAAAATTACATTTTAAAACAAAATAATAACGCAAAAAAAAAAAATCTAATTTATTTTGATAATAGCATTCAAAAGTCAAATTTTATATTGTCCAATTAAGAAGCATTACGTTTTATTTCCTATCAATTGAATTGTGTTATTTGTTCAAGCTCAAAGAATTATTTAAAATGCTGCGTTGTATGCAGATATAAGACTTCTCGGTAAAATGGTAAACAAACTTTTAATAAATTGGAGCCTCGATAAAGTCAAGCAAAGTATATTAGTAAGTGAATGGTTATTGGTTCCTTATTTTGCATTATACTTTTTTTTAACCACGATTAATGTGCTAGTTTGGCCGCTGTTGTTTGCTGAGAAATTCTGTGTAGAAAAGTTTAGGACTAATAATAGTGTGATTTGTATTTATGAGCTACAGTCAAGCAATAATGAAGTTAATGTTAACTTTGTTGTTAATAACTTGCTTAATTTCATGATTATTACCACAAGTATTTCTGGTTGTATTTCTTTAATATCGTATTTCATCGTGTGGAAAATAATTATTAAAAAATCCAAAAGACTAGCTCTAGTTATACCACCTTTCTGCATTTTAGTTCAATCTTTACTATTTTCATTTGCTATTGAAATAAAAGACATAACAAAAGCGCAGTATGTAACGGCAGCATCTGTTTGTATTCCTGCTATTCACTGCAACTTTCAAGGCGTTTTTTTGCTCTATTATCGACTTACAGAAAACGATGAGAAAACAAAAGGCTTGAGAAAAAATAATTATGTTTTATATAATGCTCATGTTTCATTCACGTTTGTTGCTATGGCTGTTGCTGGTTTATCTATTTCGTTGATAATGGATGTCAAGAACGCTTTTATTTTTGTGTTTCAGTTTACTATATCAACTGTTTTTCTTATATATTCAGTAATTATGAAGCCATTTCCATTTAACTGTAAAATAGAATGCAATGCAGACTACGATACAGATGATAGTCAAGAAGAATACAATGAAGAAGATTCAAGCTACTCTGAGGATGAATTTTTAGCCCGCAGTGCTCAACAGGAAAGTAGTATTTTTAGTAAACAATCAATACTCAACGAAGCTCCTTTGCTTTTTACGGAAACAGCTTATAATAAAGAAGTTTTTATTCTGATTTTAATTGCAGCATTTACAGTTGCCATTATTGGGGACAATACATTAGGTGGATTTTACTTGTTGATGCACCGCTCGTTATCACTGAATTTGACTCAATACGGTTACTGCATTGCTGCTCAAGCCGCAATAAAAATCATTGGATTTTTGGTAATAAAATGCTTTATAAACATAAAGGGGTTAAGTCACGGTGGTTTATTAACATTATCTGCAATTAATTATGTTGTTTACTACCTCATAGTGTCTATGATTAGGTCTAAAAATGGCATTTTAATCGCTGTAATCTCGAATATATTTGGTGGGATGGCTTTACCAACTATATTATCATTTATTAAAACTAATATTAGTTCATCTTCTATTGAATTAGTGCTAGAAATGGGAACTTTTGTTAGTATTTTTACAACTGTATGCTTTAGTTCATTGCAAGAACTAATTTATTTAAAAACAAGATCGTTTTTTCCAGGATTAGCTTTTACGTTTACAGTGGGTATACTTTTAGTAGGTTTCGTGATTGCGTTTTCCGTTTACATTTCAACAAAAATACAGAGTAAAAGAAGAACTAAAAAATATGCTGATAAACTTTTAAACGAGTATAATTAAGACAAACGAACTTTAATGAACTGAATTAAACAATGATTTTAACGCAACATTGAGATAAAATTGATGCGATAAAAATTTTCAAAACATAGGTGGTCCTAAAAAAAAGAAAAAATACCGCTACAACTATTTCTTACTTATTTAAGTATACCGCATGTAGTACCGGTTTCACCCAAGTTTTAATTTAACTTTTTTTTTATTTTCATATTTTCATAAATAGAATAAATATTTATGATTATTATTTAATTTGAAAAAATTTTAAATATTTTATTCGTTTAAAAAAGATATAAACTATTATTTCAACGGTTTAAAAAAATTAAGTTTGCTATGAACGTGTAAAATATAATCTTAGTATGCCTTTTTGGATGTAAAAAAATTTAAATTATAAACATTATAACAGGTGAATTTGTTCACCTTATAAAATATTTGAGTATTAATCACAAAAGTTGTAAATTAGGAGTTTATCATTCATATATGTCTATATATATATATATATATATATATATATATATATATACATATATATATATATATATATATATATATATATATATATATATATATATATATATATATATATATATATATATATATATATATATATATATATATATATATATATCTGTATGTATATATATATGTATATATATATGTATATATATATATATATATATATATATATATATATATATATATATATATATATATATATATATATATATATATATATAGTAGTAGTTTCATTTATTTCGCCGTTAAGAGTATATATATAACGTACAAATATGATAAAAGAAAATGGCTGGAGCAAGAAGAAGGCATCAATTAGCCTTATCACCGAGCCCCATTACAATCGTATTTTACAAGTCTGAAAATAATAAAAATCTTTACAAAACGTCAAGTATAAGAAGTTAAGAAACAAAAAAGTACTAAAATATTAAAAGTAAACCTAGTTAAGAAAGATATAAAATGTATAAAAATATGTGTATATACATACGCACATGACACATACACACATACACATATATACAAATTGCCTCGTATTGTTTTTTTTTATAGTAAAATGAATAAAATTCCATCCACAACAACATAAAATATATAAAAGTGTCAAAAATAAAAAATATATAAGATAATTTACAAAAAGATACTGCATGTTTAGATTAAATGAAACAAAAAAATAAAACTTTTTAAACTTCAAGACTAAATATTGAGAAACAAGTTGAATACGGAGAAACAAGTTGAAGTGGCTCGCAAGGCACATTTCTTGTTGCTCCAAATACAATTCTGCAAGCCAGGTTCGAAACGAGCTCTGGACATATTTTCGCGTCACGGTAAGGAAGGAGGCGTGTCCAGGTTCGAAACGAGCTCTGGACATATTTTCGCGTCACGGTAGGGAAGGAGGCGTGAACTTCCTGGTTAAATGCACTTCCGCGGTGCTCTGTGACAAGACCATTAGGACTTCTTGGGGCACCTAAAATAAAAAAAATAAAAAATAAAAATTCTGCAAGCATGTTTTTGTTTTGAATAAGTTTTTTTCAACTTTGTGCAATTTGTGCTTGCCCATACAATATTTCCGTAAGTTAAATAACTATGTATAAAAGAAAATATATATAATTTTTTTAAAGACCTAATGTTTAAGAATGGTTTTGCTTTATACATTATTGCAATATTTCTTAAAAGTTTTGTTTCAAGAGAGTTTATATGAGTCTTCCAAGATAAATTTTCAAAATAACACCTAAGAAGTTTACAGATGTTTGTCTAGTAATACTTTTTTAAATTTATTTTCAGATCAGGTAATTTTAAGGAAGATTATCTGTTTTATTTTGTTTATGAAATAGTATATACTTAGTTTTTATTACGTTAAGCGATAGTTTATTATATGTAAACCATTCCTTACTTATTCCATACTTTGTTAAACTCATTATTAACCACTATAAAAAGCGTTTTAATATCCCTATGTGAATAAAACAGACTAGATTAGAAATAGAATAAAATTTAATAAGTTTGATGTAAAAGATAAATCATTTGTATAAAGTGAAAATAATAGCGGTCCTAAAATCGAGCCTTGAGGAACTCCGCATGTCAATATACTTTTGGACGTTTTACCTGTTTCATATTGTATAAACTGTTTTCTGCTTAATAAATATTCGTTAATCAGAGTAAGTTATTGTTTTTTATTCCATAACATTTGAGTTTTTTAAGAAGAATGACATGGTTGACGGTGTCAAAGGCTTTAGACAGATCAATAAAAACTCCTAATGTCAAACAATCATCATTGAAAGCATTTGTTACATGGGTTACTAGCTCGGTCAAAGCGTGATCGGTTGATTGATTTTTTTTAAAACCAAATTGCTTGTTGAACAACATGTTGTTTACCGTTAAGTAGCTGTTAAGCCTATTATACATTATGTGTTTAAGTAACTTAGAAAAGCATGGCAGACCGATATTGGTCTATAATTTGAAGCATTTGTGTCATCACCAGATTTACAACATGCACGCTAATTTAATCAAAACCTGCACCAGTGTTGTTTTTAAGACTATCTAGAGTAGGGGAGACCGGGGCCGGAGTTGGCCGCAGGGGTAAGTTGACGAACTGCGTTTATCTTTAGAGCCATTCATCAGAAAGTGACAGAAATTACTCAGAAACTTCTTTATTGACCATTTCATCATTCACTGTAGTATTGTCAGGATTCGCGCGTGCGCATTGGAGATATTGAGATTTATGCGTTTTTTGGACAAAAACGAAACTTTTAGAACATCGCTTCCTTTTTACTTTACAAAGAAAATATTTAGTCGTATGAAAAAAAAAATTATTGTAAAAGTTCCAGTCACAATTGCTTTACTATATCCAGTCAGACTTTTTTTTCAAAGCTGCCGTTTTTCAGGATCTATAAACTGTTTATTAAAAAAAAAGCTTTCGGGGTAAGTTGACAAATTTTTCACAGGGTAAGTTGGTTCATAGCATTTACTATGGAAAAAAATATTTATTTTTATAAATTATTATTATTTTTTTTAATTTTCAACAATATTGAAAATATTTATTCTTACAAAAAAATTAAAAAAAAAATTTTTTTAGTTTTTTTTTCCACAGATAAAAGGTGGGCTACTGTTTGGCTTTTATACGGACTAATATTTGGTACCAGCTAAAAGTAATATTAAATTTTGGGATAAATTGTTGCGAAAATTAATTTTAAAAAAATTTCTATTAATTTTGCACTTAATAGTGCATTAATAATCATTTTTATAGTTTCCGTCAACTTACCTCGTGGTGGGGTAAGTTGGCGCAAACTTTTTTTTTTTTTTTTGAGGGTCCGGAAAGGCCCCAAGAACTTTTTTTTGTAAATGAATGCAAATTTTATAAGATACCCTAATCCATACTCTTTAAGACTACACTTTAATCTTTTTAAAAAAATGTACTGTTAGGGCTACAGAGCTCATAGAGTAAAAACCGAGCGAACTAGCTCCGGTCTTCCCTAGATCGCAACTCATAAATATCTAGTTTAGATCCATTACTTTATCATAGGTTTTTAAATATAAATCATATGAAGAAGAACTTGACGGAATTTTTTCGGCTAAGTTAGGCCCAATATTAACTAATAAGCTGTTCAAATTTTCGCTAATTATTTTTTTATCGTTTATAAATTTACCATCTGCTAAAATTTTATTTGGCAGATTATTTTTTTCATAATTTTTTGAATTGCCAATAATTTCTTTAATTACCTTCCAGGTCTTTATAATATTTCCATTAGTTTTTTCTAACAACTTTGAGTAATAAAGTTTTTTGGAGTATTCTTTAGTTTTTTCAAATATACTTTTATAATGTTTATAGTTTGTTTTATTTTTTAAGAACTTTTCATACAACTTTTTTTGTTTTCGAGGATTTTAGTAGGCCCTTAAACATCCAAGGACATTGGAGTGACTCGGTATTTATAACAATTTTTTTCTCAGGAAATGCATTTTCATACTGATTACAAAAATAATGAAGAAAGAGTTCGTAGGCATTGTTTGCCTCACTTGATTTCAGTATAAGGTCCCAATCAATCTTATATTTTAAAAGGTCTTAGAATTGTTGTATGGAGTTTTCATTGATCTGCTTCTTTTATATAATAGTTTTTGAAGGCTTGTTGTTAATTGTAATAATTGTTTATTGTTAATTGTAATATTTATAGTAATTAGAAAAGTAGCAAAAAGAAAAGTAGCAATATATATATATATATATATATATATATATATATATATATATATATATATATATATATATATATATATATATATATATATATATATATATATATATATATATATATATATATATATATATAGTATATGTACATATATATATAAGTATATGTACATGAGCGCAAATCTTTTATTTTTTAAAATGGTCAGGACTAACACGCAAAACTTACGTTAAAAAAATATTATAATGTTTGAACTTATGAATAGTTTTTAAAAATGAGGAGTTGGTAATTAAACATTATTTTTAAACTCCTATTTATTAATAAAGTTTTTTAAAAGTTTCTTTACGATGTTTTTGGGTTTTTTTTATATTAACACTGCAATTTCACCAAACTTAATGCATTTTAACATTCGTTAGTATGCACTGTTTGTTTAGATAATGTCATCAATTAAGTTGGTATCGTTAGCAGAGACGAGATCAATTTCATTTTATTAAGTAAAATTCATATAGTCTTATTCCAGATTCCCACTTACAATTTTTTTCAGCTAATAGGGTAACTGACTTGATCTTTTGTTAATTGTGTTATCAATCAGTCTCTATGCTTATTTATTAATCACATTGTCTTTCTAATGATTCGTAAACAATTGGTGATTATTTTTTGCTGATTGGTTCATAGACCACTCTCTCTACTGATTGGTTTTTATAAACTACAAATAATTTTCAGTTTATTTATAAACTACAAATAATTTTCAATCTATAACTATAATAACAAACGCAAATATGCATTTCATGCTCGCACTGAGCAAAGTGATGTCCAGAAGTTTAACGAATGCTCTATCACGATTCTTAAAAAAAAATTATGGTCCGCCTCCCCAGGATATACTTTGTATCTTTTACTATCAATAAACAAAATGTAAATTTATTTTATAGAATATATACTATTTAATTGCTAAAATTATTTTGCCTTAATATTCTTAAGCTTAATTTTTCTTATTTCTTATTATTTTTCCTATAATCTATTTTATTTTTCATATAAAAAGTTCATTAGACTTGATTTAATCGATTCTAAAAGCTCCGTCTCCAGAAAAGCACAAAAGGACGTTACTAGTAGTAGTGTCCGACGTTACTAGTACTTTGTCGAATAAAATTCCGGTTTACGAGAAATTTCGAGAAATTTTCAATAAAAAGTGAAAAATTCGGAAACGGTAAATTATTATTTCTCGTTTCCTAGTTTTTTCGTAACGTCGGAATGAATAAAATATTTATAAATTTCTGTTCGAGTATTATCGAAAAAAATCATTGTTTACAATAATTTTCATTTTTGACGACTATGTTTTTAAATACATTTTACTTTTTTTTACCTTTAAATTTTACAAAAATTTTTTTATTGTTCTTTGTTTATTTTTATGATTTATTTTTATTTTATTTTAATTAATAACTTTAGTTGAATTCACTTCTTAATTTTTTTGTGGTAAAAATTAAAATTTGATGTAATCTTTGTTTAATAATTTCTAGACAATTATTAATTCTAATTTAATTTTATATAATCAGACAGTGCAGAAACTTCCTGAATGGCCATTCAGGAAGTAAAATTCGTTATAAAAAAGCGTCTGCCATATGGCAGACGCTTTTTTATAACGAATTTTATAAATAAATTTAAAAAAAAAAGAAAGATAAAGAAAAGAGAATAAAATAAGAAAAATAAATGAAATAAAAATGAAGAGAATGAAGAAAAGAAAAAAAAGGATATAAAAAAGCAAAAACTAAAAAAAAATTAAAAATCAAACAAATTAAAAAAAGAAAAAGATGAGATAAAAAAAAGACAAAAAAACAAAGTTATAAGAAAAAAAACATTCGAAAATGGAAAGTAATTAAAAAGAATTTTTAAAATATATAAAAATTGCTCTAAATTGCTCAAGACTTTGGAAAGTTGACCAAACTGATGGCTGAACGGGAGGAGAAAAGGGCTGAGAACCTCAAAGAAATCCTTGAGAAATCAACTGTTGGCCTTGACGAGGCTCAAGACAAGGTAGCCCAATATACCCTTTCTCAGAATGAAAAAATAAAAGCCATGGGGTCTCAGAAAACTCTTGCAGAATATGGCCTTGGAAAGTACTCCTCCCAACACAAGAAACAGTTGGGGGCTGACATGGAAATTATGAAGTTCATTGCCAGAACAGCTTAAAAATTTGTGAGTTGTATTTTAAACAAAAGTACAATTTTAATTGCGTTAGATTGAGATAAAAATTACCAGTAATTTTTAAAGAGATATATAATTTTTTAACAAGTGCAATTAAAAATCCTTTTTAATGAGAACGTTATAAGTCATATATTTTTAAAAAGTTCAAAAAGCATTTTATATTCATTTCAAATAAATCTAAAATGTTTTAATAACTTGGATAGCATAAATCCAGAAAATGCCTCAGGTTTTGTAATATGGTTAGCATTTTTCTTTTTTAAGGATCGGCCTTTGAAGTTGCAAGTAACCTAGCCTTAAGAGACTTTGTCAAGTACCTCAATCCTAGGGTGTCAATCAAGGACCCAACCACATTTAAGAAGTACAATTCAGCTGTCATGGGTGTAATTAAGTCTGAACTGGAAATGAATCTTCCAGATTGTAGAGGTGTGGCACTGACTACTGACTGTTGGACCTCCAAAGCTGAAGATCCATTTATTTCACTTACCCTTCACTACATCAGCAAGGAGTTTAAGTTGAAAAAATTTATTTTGAACTTTGACAACTTTACTGGCCGCCATATATCCTACATGATTGCCAAGGTAATTACTTTTTTATTTTTTATTCCAAAAATTTTAACGCTTTTTAAAAATATTTTATCTATTTTCAAAAATATATTATGATGTTTAAAAACTAAAATGATCAACTTATCGTTCAATTCATGTTATTAAAAATTCTTGAACAAATTAAAAATTTTTAAAAAAATATAGGGTCTTGATGAAATGATGGCAGAATATCCTGTTTTGAAAGATGTCAATCAAAAAATAATTGTTTATGATGCAGCAGCACCAAGGAAAGCTGCAATCCCATTACTGACTGTTGGTGGCTGTTCTTCATTGCTGTGTGGTGACCACCTGTTGGACACAGCCCTCAGCAGGTTCATCAACAACATCAAAGAGCTCAAGGAAATGCTTGAAAATGCGACCAAATTGTCAATCAAAGTCCACAGATCATCACTGGCATGTCAAGCTATTATGAAAGAATGTAGAGAAATTGATTGTGATTATGTCAAAATAATCTCTCCTGCTGCAACAAGGTGAAACTCCAACTACATGATGTTGGAGTCAATTGTGAGGATGAAGAGGGCATTGATCTAACATAGAGAGAAAGGAAACCAATTTCTTGAGGTGCGGGATAATTTTTTTATGCTTTCAAGAAGAAGAAAAAAGAAAAAAACATTTTTGGAAAATTATTTTGTGACAAATAGGAATACTTTTTACGAACACCTAATTTTGAAAATAGGCTTATACTTTAATAGAAATATTGAACGTAAATAAATAATAGCCAATACTTTTATTAAAGTATTTTTTACTTTAGTTTCGATTTTTTTTCAGGATGTTATTCCATCAAATAACGACTTTGAATTGATGCAAGGATTACTCCCAGCTCTTAAGTCATTGAAACTCGTCAGTGAAAAGTTCTCAACAGACTGTGAACCTGTCATGCATGTTGTCATGATCACCATCTACAAAATGACAAAGTACTTTGAGCCATTCAAGGCTGAGCCAGAAATGCACTTTGTTGCTGTAGTTGTTAGATAATTTTGCAAAGAACTGGTGGAACAGATCAATCAACAAACAAGATTTAATGACATGGGAAAGCACACCACTGCCTACATTATGAGAACCTGTTTCACCCTCAATACCGTGGTCTTCTTCTGAATGAGTACAAACTGCATGAGGAGGTTTTCAGCAAGTTGGTAGATGAGCATCCTTCTACCCAAGCTTTTAATGAGCAAAGACAGGAATCTACTAATTCGAGTGACATTGATATTATGGTAGATGACAATGAATTTATGGAGGAAGTGGAAACATTGTGGAAAAATCAAGAACCACACAATATTAGGTAAATCTATTTTACAATTAAATATACCCCAGATCGGAAAAATTTTGAGCGATCAAGTTAAGTCATTTTTTCTGATAAAATATACATCGGATCTAAAAAAATTGTTTATTGCATGAAGTAAAAAGTTTTACTACTTTTTAAGATATATGAAAATAAACTTTTCTCTGATATAATATAACCAGAGAAAAAACCATTGTTTAGATCTAGTTAAAACAAATTCAATTTTAAAATAAGTATTTTTTTTCATCCAACAAAAGCCATCTCTGCAGAGAGAGTTTGATGCTTACCAAGCAATGCCTCAAGCACCAGACAGACATAAGGTGGACCCATTACAATGGTGGAAAACAAACAAAGGACATCTGCCTCTACTGGCAGAATTGGCGAGTGAATGGCTTTGTGTCCCAGCAGCTTCAAGCAGCAGTGAAAGGCTCTTTTCACAGAGTGGAAACATCATCAGTTAAAAAAAACAGACCTTGGATCCTTTCACCTCCAAGAAATTAACCCTCATCAAGGTCAACTACGAGTTGGTGGTTAAAAAAATACAGGTCAAACTATTGAATGATGAGGAGAGAGAATAGGCCGACGCAATGATTGAAGAGGAAGTCAAAGAGAAGGAGAACAGCCCCAAACCACCAAAAGCATCATTAACCCCAAAACCTCTAAAGAGAAATAAAACATCAGAACAAGGTTCACAACAGAAAAAAAGAAGAATGTCCATTAGACCAGAGGATTTGTTCCAAACCCAGTCAAAAGCCAGAGAAGGTCAAAGCTCAAATGCGGAGTTCCTCTAAGTGATATAAAAGATTAAAAAAGTGATAAAAAAGTTGAATTTTAGCTCCACTGATTAATTATAACAATAAATAAAGTTTGTTTTATCAAAAAATATTTTTTTTATTTCTGTAAAAAGCTGTGGAATTAAAAACTAACAATTAAAACTGTTAATTTATGCCTTAGACTTTTTATATCCTATAAGCTAATTACTTATTTTTTACTTTAATCCACAAAAATGTTGTGGATTAAAGTAAAAAAAGTTCGACAAAAATTGATAAACTTACAATTTTTTGACAAAGTATGACTGCCGAAACTTTATGAACATTCTCAAAAAATTCGATAAGTTTCCGACTTTCGAGAAAGATTTTATTTCTTGAAACAGATTTTTACCGTAAGTCGGAATAAAATTTTTATTCCGTTCCGAACTAGTTTTTATCGAATCGAGAGTCCGGACACTAAATAGTAGTACTTAAAATACCAAAAGATAATAAGTCGTATATTCCAAAAAGAAAATCCAAAGTCAAAGTAAAAAGGGGCAACAAAAATAAAAAATGGCTCAACGACGATATAAAAAAAACTATATTTACTACTGTTATTATAAATAACTGTGTCGTACTAACAAAAATGCAAACAAAAACATAATTTACAGAAAACTGAAAGTGTTTTTTGTTGTTATTATAGTGCTCCAAAAAGTCCGTACGGCACCACGGAATAACAAGAAAGTTTACCTCTTATTACTAACCAATATTGCATATGAATCAGAGCCGGCTTTAAACCACAGAACTCTAGTTCTGAAGCCTGAACTCTAATCACTCTACCACGCTTTTCTAAGTTACCAATAGTAACAAATTTTTGTATAGCCACTCAAAAAGGAAACTTTGTTTTTACAAGAAAAGTGAAAAATATAAATTTCGTTTTGAAATGGTCTTTCATGTTTTATTCTATTATAAAAAATAAATTCAACGTGAACTCTCGATAAAGCTTTTTACTCTTTAAAAAAAAGATTTAGCATTACTTGGAGCATTTAGACACTAAATCGTAGGGTTAAGCTGTTTTTGTTTTAGATAATTTAAAAATTACTCAAATTATAAAGTAGAAAAATATAAATGAATAATAAAGATAAAAATATAATATAAAAATATGCAACGTTTTATTGTGAAAAGTCATTATGCAAAGTCATAAAAGGCATCTTTAAAGGGGGTAAAAAAGAAGCCATGACCGGTCTACCTTTCTAAATCTTCGTAAAATTCTGCTAAACTATTCACAAGATAATTAGGAGTGTTTCCAAATTTTTTAGGCCTATATCTATTTTAGAAATTTCGGAAAATACTAACACATTTAAAAAAAAACAATACTGACATTTTAATCAAGTAAAGATAGTAGTTTTCAAAAAACATAAAATAAGAAAATTCAAATTATAACTAAAATATAATTAAAATTTCATCAAACTAAGTCGAAAATTGAAAAAAACTTGCGTTCTAAATTAATACTTGCAAAAAAGTGCAATCTTTTTTTAGTAGCTAAACCTGGCTTGTTACTAATTAAGTCAATTTTGTAGCTCAGTTCGCTGAATTGTCTACAATGACGGCCCATCGAAAAATATAGGGGTAAACTAAACAACAATTCCAAGTCATTTTAAATTATAAGATTGATTGGGACCTTATACTGAAATCAAGTGAGGCAAACAATGCCTACAAACTCTTTCTTCATCATTTTTGTAATCAGTATGAAAATGCATTTCATTAGAAAAATTTAATGTTAAAATTAAAAGTATTTTTATATTCTTTAATTTTTTAATAAATTTCTTTAATTTCTTAACTTTAGAAAAAGTTTGTAAAGATTTAGATGAATTAATAAAAAAAATTAGTTAATATTAATATAATATAAAATTAATTTAGTATCAATTTATTATAAATTAGTTTATTATAAAATTTAAATTATAGTTTTATTAAAATAATACCTACCTAAATTTGATGTTTGCTTTAATGGTATTTTAAAATATAAATATCAAAAGGTTTCTTAATAACTAACTTAATTGCTCGGATCACTTATCTTTTATAATTACTTATCTTTTATAATTACTTATCTTTTATAATTAATTATCTTTTGATATTTATGGCTTTTTTGCATATTTTCATGTCACATTATATCACGCACACGTCAACTGAATTAACATAAAACTAGGGGAGAACTGGTTGAAATGGGATATCGGATGTGATGGAACAGCAGAAAATTTAATAACTCAAAGTTTTATTATATCTGTGTTAAGTTTAAGATAACTACTTCATGTTATTGTGTTTTTTGATTTTCAAATTGTTTTTTTTCAAATTATTCGTGAGTATGAAAAAAATCTAACAAGTTTCCTGGATTTTGAAAGCATTATTAATGTTAAATACTGTTTGCATGTATTTTTGTGTTATAATTTTTAATTAAACACTAATGTTTAATTTAATTACTGAAAAAAAAAAGATTAGCATGAGGTTAAGAAAACTATATAAAATAAAGGTTTTCTTACACCTACTAGTGATGGAGTGACTTATGACAGCAGACTTGGGGTGAAATGGAACACTATTCAATTTTATCACTTTTTAAATTTACTGTTTTCACTTTTATAATTAATTTTTCTGTAAAAAAGAAACTGAACACAAAAACTCTGTTTATGGTAAGATTTCAATGTTTACTTTATGTTACTATGTTTTTATTTTCATAGAAAAAAATATATAGAATTTCTTTGTCTTGAAATTTTACCCTTATTGTTAAAGACATCTTTCACAGTAAGTATTGTTTTATTGACAAATATTTTTTCGCATATTTTAGCATATTTCAGTTTAAATTATTTTATTTAGGTCTTCACTATAACTCCTTTTTAAATTTAATCTCATTATAAGTTTCATTGTAGTTTTTACTTTATTTTATTTCATTGTAGTTTTTATTTTTATTTTATTTCATTGTAGTTTTTTTTTTTTTTTTATTTTATTGTAGTTTTTATTTTTATTATCTTAATCTTAAGCTAGATTTAAATGCAATAAAAAAAAACAGAGAATAAAATTTCAAAATCAAGTTTACAGCGGAAAATAAAAGTTAACAAGGAAACTTCTTAAAATAACTTATACTTTGATGAACTACATAAATATATTTTTAATAAGACACAAGAAGATGAACTTTCAATATATCTTCGTCAAGCATCTAATATGCATTATGGACTTGATGTTAGAGAAACAAAGCAACTTGCATATCAATATGCAATTAAAAATGACATTAAAATACCAGAAAATTGGAAAAACTGTGAAACATCTGGAATTGAATGGTTTTATTTATTCTTAAATCGTACAAAATTATCTATTCGTACGCCAGAAGCTACCAGCTTCAGTCGAACAACTAGTTTCAATCGCAAAAATGTAGATACTTTCTTCAAAAACCTTGACAGTGAGCAGAAGCGCTATGACTTTTCTGCTGATTGCATTTACAATATTGATGAAACAGGTCTGACAACTGTTCATAAGCCAGTGAAAGTGATTGCTGGTAAAGGAGTAAAGCAAGTAGGACAGGTAACTTCTGCTGAAAGGGGAACCCTTGTTACAATGTTGGGTTGCATTAATGCCCTTGGAAATTTTGTTCCACCGTTTTTGATATTTCCTCATGTCCATTTTCGTAGCCATATGCTTAAAGGTGCACCAACAGGTACAAAAGGTGATGCTAATCCTAGTGGATGGATAAATACAGAATTTTTTTTGAAATGGTTTGATCATTTTGTGTAGCATGGACATCCTAGCAAGGATTATTAATTACTTTTATTAAAGTAGCAGATCCCCATAAAAATCAAAAAAAATTCGACTTTTTTTTTGTCAATTTTAATGATGAACTTAACAGAGTTTTATTAATTGTGTAAAAACTGTTTGTTGTAAACTAATTTAGTTTTTGAAATAATCATAGTTAAGTGCACTAAATTTTTTTAAACTTTCCTAGCAACCACCATAGCAACGAATTTGTTTATTGATTTTTTAGCTTTATAGTCAAGTTTTTAAAGAAAACTTAGCTCTGAAAATATTCTGTTAGCTTAATATTTTACCAGTACTCAAAAAAATTTAAGATAAGTTTCACAGCTTAAAGTTTACTAATAATACCACATATTTTGGTTATATTTGATTGCTTGCTTAAAAACTATTTTCATTAGAAGTTTGTTTGCATCTTTTAAATAAAAAATAACTTGTTGCACAATTAGAAAACGTAAATATAAATTCTAAAACAGTTATTACACATCAAAAAAAAAGAAAAAAATCTACAGCCTCATTGCCGATTGCTAGTTTTTCAAGTATTAAGAAGTTTTTTTTGAAAATGAATTTAAGGCAAAAAAAAAATTTCACTGCAGGTATCAACAAAAAAAATTCTTCAGCTGATACCTTATACCAACTAAAGTTAGTAAAAGTTATGAAAAAAAGGTTTGTTGACAAAAAATGTGAAAAAGAGGCATCATATTTTGCTAGTGACTTTTAGAATAATAACAATTTTAGACTTTTTTTATTACGCAATCTTTATAAACGTTTTTCTAGCGTTTTATTTTTTAAATACTTTGCAACACATAAAACACGTTTTC
Source organism: Hydra vulgaris (assembly GCF_038396675.1). Taxonomy (NCBI): domain Eukaryota; kingdom Metazoa; phylum Cnidaria; class Hydrozoa; order Anthoathecata; family Hydridae; genus Hydra; species Hydra vulgaris. The sequence goes on from NC_088921.1 coordinate 51,337,565, forward strand.
TCAACTTCTAATAAAGATTTTGATTTGGAATTTTCAGGAAATGTTCCTTGTTGTGTTGTCTGGGGTTTGTACCACAATAAAAGTTCGATTTTAAATTTTTTTATCTTTTTGAGTACTTCATTATACTACTTTTTGTAAAAAATTGAAAAACTTAAAAAATAGTTATCCGTTTTTCACATACGTGGTAGAAACCCCAGTTAATAGTACTCTAAAAATACACTGAAAATTTGGATAAAACTTTATAAATAGAAAAAGAAATTTAGTTAATTTAAAATAAAATTAATTGCAATTGTTCCATAACAAAAATTTAAGCAATTTTAATTTAAGGGGATCTGCTACCAAAATAATGGACAACCATAAGTCATATATTGATTGAATTGATGGATAAAGCTAAAGAAAGTAAAGTTGTGCTCTTGATATTGCCGACCCTTTGCAGCCACAAACTCCAATCACTTGACAGATCAGTATTTGGACCATTGAAAAAATGTGTGATTCATCGTTAAAGGCACATCCAAATATTCCTATAACAATATATGACATTTCTGAAAATTTAGGATTAGCTTACTTCCCGAAACATTCGAAATGGTTTTAAAGCAGTATTTTCCCGTACGATCTATATGTTTTTAGTGATGTAGACTTTATGATCTAATGAATCTGATGGGCCAATTCCAGCAAATGTCTCTACCTTATCAGGCAGTTTGTCCAGCAGTATTTCTCAATCGGTACAAAAACGTTTTCTGTTAGTCTAACTAATGTATCCGATAAGACTGCAACTGAGTTTTACAATTTAAGCAATACATCTGATAGGCAAATAAAAACAATCCCAACATCACCATCAATTGTATCTGAAGTTATAAATGACAAGAAACAGTAAATCAACACTTCTGCCTACCATTGGACAGCAAAAGAAATAAGGCCATTTCCAAATGCGGGCGAAAGAGTGGCAAAGAGAAAAAGTGCAAAAAGAAAATGTTATAGGTCTCTGGCATTGACTGACACACTAACAAGATATGAACTAGTCGAAAATTTATCAGGATGTAAAAGAAAGAAGGAATATAAAGATAACTAAAAGCAAAAAAGTTGCCTCCTGAGACATCAACATAATTTTGACTCGATTTAAACATCAAGGGACCTTCTAGAACAATATCTTATTTTACTTAAACATAAATATATTTTCTGTATTGGCATGTTATATATGGAGAAGAATAGACAGAATAAAATAATGCTCAAAATTATTTGTCCCATTTCACCCCAGCCGTTGTTCCATTTTACCACGATACGGGGTGACATGGGACAAAGTGTCACATTAAAAACCAATGCTTTGAACTTAATTCAATGGTTAAGTAATGGGTTTTGCACTAATTTTCCAAGACAATTCAGTAGGGTATAATTTTATCCCAATTTGTATGGTCTTGTAGAAAATATAAAGCGTAACACACAAACAAAAACTTCTTTCCCATCTCACCCCAGTCTCCCCTATATTTTGCGTGTTGTCTTACCGTTTAGCAAACTTGGTAGTGATGTTCATTGTTACTTTGTTAGACAATACATTGTTAAAGCGTGCATATGCTGTGTAGTTGTAAAAAGTATATATGGAATAGAAATCTCAACTTTATTGTATCTGATTTTATGCCCCAAACTTTTATGTATTTGGTTTTATTTTTTTTGGATCGTGTAACTTTAGCTTACGTAAATAGTACTAAACAACTACGTTCATAGCATAGAAACCCCTGTACCTGCATTAAAAAGCATAAAAGTAAAATTAAAAAAAAATACAAACATAAAAATATATTTGCCCAAACTTTGATCAAACATTTAGGTAAATGCTGTTATAATTATCTCCTGAAGTTGAAAAGTTATTTGAAGAGTTGAAAGAAGTTGAAGAAAATATCTTGAAAATGTAGCGGTTTACGTTTGGAATAAAAATTTAAAAACTAAACAACTAGCAGTTGAAATTGCAATAAAATATACAATATCTCATTGATTCAACAGAGATGTTGGTATGGCTGAAAAAAAGGTTTTTTCAACAATCCATGAAATGCAACTTCAGTTTTATCTTTGAGATTATACATATGGTGAATATTTATGGTGAGAGTTAAAGGTTTCTGTAAATAAAAAATTTAACTGTTTTTACAGTAAATTTGAAAATTTCTGCCAATTTACTCTATGACGTAAATATTTACAACAGATATAACTGGTAAACCAGGTATAAAAACCAAATTAAAAAAAGCCTCAACAATGAGAGTATTTAATTCGATGATAATAATTGGATAGCCACATACTTCATTTATTAATTACTTAATAAGTAATTAATAAATAAAGTACAAAATTAGAGATTTTTTTATTTATTTATTTTGAATAGGACTCAATATTACCTTTTCTTAATGAATCTTTAAAAATAAGTATTAAAAAGCTAACGTCAATGCTAAATCTTAAACGTTAACCTCTAACGTTAAACGTTGATATTCTATTTTACTACTTTGCTAATAAAATAACTTTTTGCAGATCCTGGAATGACAGCAAAAATTCCAACAGTTTTCAAAGATTTGAACCCACAGCGACGAGTTATTACCCATTAGAAAGAGTAATCGCTATCTTTTTTTAAAATTATTCATTACTGACATTTTTTCAACGTATTGAATATACCAGTACAAGAATTTTTAATGTTAATTCATTTTAGCGCTGATATTTTTGATGCTATTACAATAGAGATTTATAAAAATTTATTTCATTTTTTTTAAATTTTCCATTCAAGATTATTTACATTTTACTGTTTGTATATATTAAACTATATTATTCACATATTAGTATTTATTAAATAAATTAAAAAGGTTACAAATAATCTCACAAGAAAGAAAAAAAATAACCAACCTTCATGTTGAATATAATTTCATTTGTTGGGCTCATTAAAATTTGTTTCTCGTTTAAAAATTAGCAATGTTTTTAGTATTTTCAATAAAAATTTCTATATTTAAGTATTAAGAAACCTATTTTTTTATAAATAAATAAAAAAAGTTTTATCAATAAATTTCTGTATCGAAATGGGCTTTAATGCGTGCGGTTACGAGTTGCGAAGGCTGCGTTTTTTTCGAATCCAATGAACGTATTTTTGATATCAATGACTCGGATTCAGCTAAATAAAAAGTTGAAAATCACGAAAACCAAAAAATAATTAACTTTAAAACTTAAAAAACTAATCGAATTTTAAAAATTAGAAAAAATATAAAATAAACATTTTTGCACAAACATTTTGGTTGAAGATGTTCATAAGACTTGATTGCTTTTCGTAAATCTGCAATCGCGCGTTTTTGTTGTTGGATAACTTGGTCGTGATTTTCACTCAGACATCGCTCAGCAATGTTTATCTTTTGCGTACTTATACCTTCTGTTACCTAAATAAGAATATCACACATTGCTCAATTATTAAGTCTCTAGTCTAACACATATAAGGTGACACTGAAAAAAGAAAACTTGGCGACAAAGCAAAGATTAAAAAACATAGAAAAAGGAAAACATCAAATAACCTTTTAATAATTTAATTAAATTTTAATAATTTTTAATAACCCTTTTAAAACAAATAATTTACATCAACTTCTTTCATTTGAATAAAGTATACACTATGCTTTCATTTTCATTTTCTTGTTTTAACTAATGTTTCTAATGTTTTAATGTGATTAGCCACAAAGTGTTTATTCAACATCGTGACACAGTCAAGACCAAGTTAAAAATTAAAGACTTTTACAACAAGATTTCAGGAACCTGATAATATAAGTCAATTTACACAATTTTAGAGTTCTGGAGACTTTCATTTTTACATATGAAGCTTATATATTACAGGATGAAGCATTTGAAGCCTGTATGCAGAACAGCTCCAGTTTCTATACAATAAGGACTACAGCTTTAAAATTAAAAGACTCTAGGACTTTAAAATCCTAAATTTAGACAATACTTTTCCGAACCTCTGAAAAACCTTATAAAACTCCTATCCCTAATCAAAATATTTTATCAAATAAATTTAAAAATTTTTATAATAAACTAATAAATTTATAATGAAAATAAACAAAGATGAAAAAAAAATTCAAAATCATTATGAAATTGTTTTACATTGAATAACCTACTTGAAAGTATAATATATTAATTTGACAATTAATGTATTACACTTTTTTATATCACTCAAATACACCTGCAAAATAAAAACAATAATCTAAAGTAAATACAAAAAGTGTCACACTAACTAAAGAAGCAGGTGGCTTATTTATTTCCCGCATGTGTTCGGCTTGAAGTGCAAGTATTTTACTTTGCTTAACAATTTGTGTATCTTGTTCAATTAACTTTTTTTTCTGTAATTTAACTACTGTTGACAGTTCTAAAAGCTGTTTTCGATGTTCATCAAGTTGTTTGTTTTGACTTTGGATTTCATTCTGAAGATCTTCGATGGTATGTTTTTGCTCTTCAGATAATTCACCTTGAGCAAATGAAAAAAATAATCAAATATAATGGTAAACACAAAAAGTATAAAGACAAATTTAAAAACAAAAAACATAATAAGTCATCATATAAAGTATTGAAAAAATAAATGGATGTTTTTAATTCAACCCTTTATGTGTAAAATTCGTGCAGAAACACCATTTAAATCGTTGTTTAATGTTTTGGCCAGTTCTTTGTGTTCTTGACATTCTTTTTCTGACTTCAACAATCTTTGCCTAAAATGATTGCTAATCATTATTTTTGTTAAAAACAACAAAAACCATAAATAAAAAACTCCCCGCAAATTTTCAATGTGATTGTTTCTTTTTTAGATAAAGTTTGATTGGTGTTTATTACTATTTATTGATATTTAGAATAAATGTTACTCCCTTCGTCCGGAATTATGGTATACATTTTAGCGATTTTTGTTGTCCGGAAATATGGTATACATATGCGAAAAAATAAAATAAATCAAAAAATGTACACAACAAGTATATTATATTAACTTTATTTGAAACATTATAATTAAATAAAAATAATTTTTTCACTGGAAATTTGATTTAGCTTTATTGTACGCTTCTTTGGAACATACGCAGTAGCAACTTCATTGATTGCACCGTGTTTTAGCTTATTCTCCTTTATCTGCTGTAATAATTTTTCTAATATACCTTGGCGTTGTTCTTTGGTTAATTGTTTATATTTGGAATCCCTATTTTCTAAGTTTAACAAATTTCCTTCAAAATTATCCATACTCGTCTTGCAGCGGTATTAATTTTATTTGTCTCAAGAAACACTGATGTTTGAGCGTTAAGTTTTTAATTAAGAATGATATTGCTTACGTCAAATATTTCAGGTTATATTGTCATGAGTATTTACTATAACAATATAATGACAGTTGCCAATTTACTTTTATAATCACGATAATCTACGATTTTTGTTGAAATGTATACCATATTTCTGGACAGAGGGAGTATTTAGCTGAATTAATCCTAGTTTATTATTTAGATTTGTGTTAATCAATCTTAGCTTGCCATTTAGATTATTTAAACCTACCTCAGCTCATTATTTTGATTGGTTAAATCTAAAATCTCTTGTTGATAAATGACACTATTTCTACTGTCTTGTTTGTGCTTCTTTTCTAAAATAAAATCCAAGAAAGAAATAGCATATATTAAAATGTTAAGAGGAAAAAAAAAAATTCAAAGGAACTTCATCAAACATCATATTACACAAGCTACATAAAAAAAGACACAATGTTTTGATTAAAGTTCAATTTTAGCATGCAAAGTTAATCAAAGCAAAACAATTACTTAATTTTTAAAACTCAATGTTAAACCTTTTTTTGAATGCTTCATAACTGTTAACTCCAAATCATTCTTCTCTTTGCTTAAAGCATCAATTTTGTCTTCTAACTGCTGGATCCTCATCACATATTCTTTTATCTCTGACTAAACATAAAATTTCGGAAAATAAATTGTTTTATATAATTTACATTTGAAGTACAATTTTGCCTAATGTTATTAAATGTTATATTTCTTTCAAATTATTATCTATTGTGATAAAAATTTGAAACATATGTTGTGATCGGTAGTAGTAGAGCGCTTGCTTCCTAAGTGAGAAGTTCCAAGTTCAATCCCCACCAAGTCCCTGGAAGTACTGTTATCAACTTGCTTTTCTGTCCAGCAACCTTTTCTATCAAGGTTGGTGTTTCAGAGTTAAAGAATTAACAGAAGGTTGTTACTAGAGGGTTTTCAATTATTATTTTTTTAAAAAGTAGCCATTATGACTGCATTCATCGAGAATACTTTAATTATTATAATTATTTTTATTATTATTACATAAATAATCACAATTTTTGATTAAAAATTTTAAAGTTAAAATTTAAAATAATTTTTTAAATTCAAAATAAGAATTTCTCAAAACTTTTACATATATTAAAAATAAGTAAAGCAAACAAATAAGTAAAAATAAAAAAAATAAAAATTACATTCAATTTCACTAATTCATTTTCATATTTGTTATAATATTTTTTCTTCAAAATTTCTTTTAGATTGCTCAGTGATGCTTCAGAATCCTTCAACGATTGCTTCAGAGATTCCTGCATAACATAATGTAAAATGTTTAATATACACATGTACATTAGGGTGTCCCAAAAAATGATGAAAATTTAAAAATCAAAAGACTATATCCTCCAAACTATGTGATTTGGTCTATAAAGATAGAATATATAAAAGATTTTGATCCAAAGTTTGCAACTTTGCTAGATGTGAAATTGTAAATTCAGAGAGATTTATATTTTTTTACGGTTTTGCGCGCATATTAAAGAGACAATTTTCCTTCAATAAATATAAAATCCCCAACTTACAAATTTATTTAGCAGAATTAAATAATGAAATAAACAACCGCCACAGAGAGAAAAAATAAATCACAAAGTTAAAAATCTTTTTTTATTAAATTAAACGCATAGGAAAACAGTTATAAAGTATATGCTTTTGTGAGTTGATCTTTTGGCATTTTGGCTTGTAGTTTTTTTCTATGATCTTTTGCAACAAGCATTATATTTTGCCTTTGATCATCATTTGTAGATGCCTTCACAAAGTCTTGTATAAGCTTGATGTTTCTTTTTGCGCAATCGTTAGTAGTAAAGAGATATTTTACAAATAAACAGAACTTACGAAAACTTTCAGTATTGTCCCAAGATTTTACTCCATCGTAAACCCATTGCTCAACTTCGCTTTTTGAAATTCCAATAATTTTAAAAAGATACCAAGACTCTAGACCAACCAGAAAAGATAATGTTTTCGGAATAAGAACTGGAATAATTTGAGGATACCCAATATGAAATGTAGGCAAAGGAAATTTAAGTGGGTTATTAATCATTTTTATTTTTTAATTGTCTTAAATGTCGCGATCTCCAATTGCTAACACAAAAGCTGAGGAGTTAAGTACCAAGAGTGCTGTTTCATACTCTTTGTTAAAGACTGTCCTAACTGGTCATTGTATTGCTCTTGTATTTTAAGACTTGCCCTGAAAGCATTAAGGTCATTCTTAGGTGCTTTTGAAGACTGAGAGCTTTTTAAAAACCATGGTGCATAAAGAATGGCAGTAAAAAACTTCCTTTCTGTACCTCATTTTCTTCCTTTTCTGTCATTATTTTAACAACATTTTTTGTCATTTCCAATGTAAGGAGGTAAAGTCCGTCTGCCATAAAACGTGCCTCATGACAAGCGCCAGGTTGATGGAATTTAAAATTAGTTACATTTCCATCAAGATAAAAAACAACAAGCTGGCAAAGGTTTCTATAATCACCTCTTGCAAAAGTATTTTTGAGCAGAGCTTTTGAACAAAAGGTAAGGGCATCTTTTGCAAGAGTGTACAACACTGAATCAACTTCTAGGTTATCCCAACTCATTTTTACAATATTATTTAGAGAGTTCACTTCTGTACAAACTTCATTCCACTTTTTTTTTGACTTTAAATATAATGCTTTTTGTCTTTCCTGTGAGAACTTCCATGAAGTGAGATATATGCAGCTCTTATATGTGATGCCTGTATAACAACCATATTAAAGGGAGATTAAGTTTTACGCTTAGCAATTGAATTGCTCCAGCATATTTCCTGTGTTACTACTGGTTGTATCGCAGCAGCAAGCAAGCAGTTGATTAACACACTCGTAATATTCTAATAATTTTATTAGTTCAATTGTCTGGCGTGCTCCAGTACCATTTTTTAATTGGACATTCCCAAGCAATATATCTTCGCAATCTGGAGCGTCTGGAGAGCTAACGCTCACAGCCAATCTGTCATAAACAACAGATATTTGAAGGTCTTCTGAAATTTCTTTAACTAGTTTAGTGCCAAAATGTAGAACTAGTCTTTTACCTTTTAGAAAATCAATTTTTTTCTTTCTTAGAAGGTCCCCTGTTGACGGAATTATCTGAAACCATTTTCTGTGAACAGAAGACCTAGAGATGTTTATTTCTTTAAAATTAACATTAGATTTGGAAATAATGGCAGACATAATTGCGGTCTGAGGTCATATTCCAATACTAATTCTTGCTGCCACAATTGATGTTGCTTCAATAAGCTCATCAGGAGTAAGCTCTATGATTATTTTAGTCATTTTCTTTAATCTAAAAGTGTTTAATAAATAAATTTTTCATTTAAATTTGTTGTTGAGTTATTATGCCTCTATTAATAATAAAGTTGTTCTGGAAATAAAATAAATACTTGATTATAGATAAAAATTATTTTTAATAACATACTAGTTCACAATTACCTTTTTTTTTTCTTCATAAGTTTTTCGTCAAATTTATCATCTGTTGAAGAGTCAAATTTGCAGTCGGTTGTTTCAAATCCATCTAAATTTTCACTACATATTATTATATTACTATCCAGGCTCCCCTGAGTTCTATTATACTACTATCCTGGTTTCCTTGAACTCTATGAATCTCTTTTTGTTTTTGTTTTTCTATAGTTAGAAATCTGAGTCTCCTTTTTTCAGTTCTAGCTCTGTAAGCTGTATCATATTTTTCCTCAATGAACATATTTCTTTCATTTATTTGGTCCTTAAAGAATTCTAGATCATTTTCAACTATTTCTAGATCATTATTAGATGCTCTTATTTTCTTCTCAAAACCAATTTTTGAAATATTAAAAAGATTACTTAACTTGAATTTAAATTCTTCTACTAGAATGTTATGTTTTGTTTTATCTTTAAACTCAAATGATTTCATTTTTAGCATTTTAGTGTATTTTTTAATGAACTTCTTTAATTTGTCCCTATGTAAATAAAAATAAGTAAATAATAAAAAAAATTATTTTATCGATAACAATTACAGTTAACAAAAAACGAAAAAGGAACTGAAAAAATATTCATTATTTTAAAGGTTACTTATTACCTGACTTAAGCTCCTTTCTGAATATGATCTCCAAAACCTGCTTTGATTCATACAGAAATTACTTCCGCAACAACACAATTGATCCCAAAATGATTAACACAAACTCCTTTAAAACACACAAGTTCAAATCCTAGACGTTTTTTTTTGGACACGCAATGTGAAACTCTGACAGCCTGAATCAGTAGCTTTTTTCAGAGTTTAAAAATAGGTAATATCTCAACACATTTCGCACAGAAGGCAGTTGGTTTGTTGGCAATTTGTATATAGGATAATTAAGAAGGTAAACAGTTCTTCTAGGACTAATAGAGCAGTTGTATTTTCTCTTTGCACCTTGCTTTATTTTCGTTTTTAAACATTTCATGTTAAAAACAAATAAAAATCAATATTGTGAACACTTCTGCTCTAGTTAAAATTATTTAACGAGTAAATCTATTAGAAAAGTTTATAAAGATTTTTAATAATAAAACTTATCTAATAAATCTTTCTGTATGATTTTAACAAAAACGCTTTTTTCATAACAATTATTACAAATATGAAAGTAACAAAAATACGGAAAAGATTGTTATAGATATCCAAATTTTCAAAATATATAGGGTGCGGAAAAAGTTCAGAAACTTTTTTTGCTTTAAAACTTTTATTGAGTAAAACAATGTTTTATTAATATTTTTATACTGTTGAATTTGTTATTCCATTCTCTCTTGAATGATGTATTAAACATTCCTAAATATTTTATTTTCAGATGCCTATCGAACATGAAAACATTCGTACGTCTATAATTTCCCTGCATCAGCAAAATAAACGTCAAACCGAAATTGTGGGTTTACTCAATGTCAGTAAATTGTGGTGTCTAAAGAAATTAAATGTTTCAAGGAGTTGGGCCATACTAAGGACCGTCCTCGTAGTGGAAGACCACGCACTGCCAACACTCCTGCCAACCGCAAACTGATCCGAGACCAAATTCAATGATTAAAATCAAGTTTTTAAAGCTTCAAAAAGCCCAGGATCTAGATGACAAAAAATGCGAAATAAGAAAACAAAGATGTCAAAGGTTGTTACGGGAGCACGATGCTCAATTTCAACAAAAAGTTCTTTTTTCAGACGAAAAATTCTTCAGCGTTGAGCAAGCCCACAATGTCCAAAATGATCGTGTACTTGATTCAGGGTCTTCTGAGGCTAACAAAAAAGATTGCATCGTTTCACGCACCCAGAAGCCAGCTGGAGTGATGCTTTGGGCCGAAGTGTCATTTTTGGGCAAAACAAAGCTCATTTTTGTCGAAAATGGAATCAAAATCAACGCCAACAACTATGCCACCAACATTCTTCAAGCCGTAGTGTTGCCTTGGACCCAACAAACCTATCTGAACCAAAATTGGATCTTTCAACAAGATTCTGTGCCAGCACATCGAGCAAGAACAACGCAAGAATTGTGTAAAAACAATTTTCCGGCATTTTGGTCACCTAAGCAATAGCCGCCGTATTCGCCCGACTTGAACCTACTCGACTACATCATCTGGGGGATTCTAGAGGCAAAGGTTTGTTCTAAACCACACAAGTCGGTAGAGTCATTGAAGCGTGATTTGGCGAAAGTGTGGAGCAAAATTGACGAAAAAATGGTGCGCGCCACAATTGATCAGTTCCCGCGGCGTCTCAGAGCTTGTATCAGAGCAAATGGAGGAATTTTTGAAAATGAACTTTTGTAATTAAAATTGTATATATTTTTTGATGTTCTTAGGTTATTATATTTTTTTCAACTAATAAAATTGTAATACAATCCTTTATTAAAAAGTTTCGAACTTTTCCCGCACCCTGTACATCTTGCAACTGTCGACTAGATGAACCATAACATATGGGTATTTTCTTTTTCTACAGACCAAACCCCAAACATTTGAGGGTATAGTCTTTTTTTTTTTGGGGATATGCTAATGTACATACATCTATGTGAATACATACATACATACATACATAGATATATATACATATATATATATATATATACACATATATATATATACACATATATATATATACACATATATATATACATATATATATACAGGGCTTGTGATGAAGCGAGCGCGATAGCGCTCCGCTCGTAAAACTTGCCCGTAATCGGTATTTTCAAACGTTCTAGGCGCGATAAACAACGCTCGTTCAGCTTATAACGAGCCTATAAAATAACGCTCGTCCAATAGTTCGGGATTATTTTTTTATTTTCATAAAATATTTAACAAAGATTTTTAATAAAGATATTCTATTATCAAAGCACTGATATATAATATAAAAAGCAGTACGTTGTTCTCTTTTGCACTAACATAATGAATGAGCAGTTTGAAGTCGTTAATAGTCACTAATTTCAATCATGGAATGTGCACGTGGAAACACAATGTGAATATAAAAATGCACAAATAAAATAAGAATAGAAAATTAGAAAACCATTATAAGAAAATTGAAACTGCAAAGTATTTTTAATCTTGTGAAAATATCAAGTAAGATTTATTTGATTTATTGTTTGTAATATTCCACACATCGTTTATAATAAAAATAAATATTAATAATAGAGTAATTTTTAAAATTAGTTTTTGTTCATAGTATAAGTTTTTTATTAACTATTATTTATTTTAACTCAAATTGAAAACAATTCTGTTGTTTAGAATGTTCGCAATCAAGGACATTCGAAAAGGAAACAAAGTAATAATGTCAATATTTATTAAATAGAAAGTTATTATTCTTATTTATTATTATTTTAAATCATTCTTGTGTTAATTTTTTGAGATAAAAAACGTAATTTAAAAAAGAAATTTTAGAAAAAAATTAAATAATTAATTTGAATAAAAAATATCAAGAAATATAAAAACCATTAACCGTTAATTAAGTTTACAGCGTAACATTTTAAAATACATATATCAAAACAACAAAGCAAAACTAAGTCACTAAATTATACTTCAATACTAAATCAATAAGAAGTTGCGTTTTTGTTTGATATATTTTTTTTAATGACATAAATATTTAAAAACAAAATCGCAATCTGACAATATACAAGAAGTTTGGAAGCATAAAAATCTACTTCGTTGAAGTAGTTTCATGAGTGTGATACTAATTCAAACATTTTTTGACGAAAGAATTATGTAACAAATAAAAAAAGATATAAAAAATAAAAAGCTTTTTATGAGCATCGCTTTTTGCAATTTTCATGATCGCGCTCGCCAACGTTATCTCGAGCGCACATAATAAAAACATATTCTAATTTTACAAGCGCGATATAACACGCTTGACGATTTTCTTCATCACAAGCCCTGTATATATATATATATATATATATATATATATATATATATATATATATATATATATATATATATATATATATATATATATATATATATATATATATATATACATATATATATATATATATATATATATATATATATATACATATATATATATATATATATACACAGTCCCTGGCCACAATATTATGATCACCTACAATTTCGTGCAATATTAGTTATTATTTTATCAATAAAACATGTTTCCTTAATAATATTTCAAAATCATTTTACATACATTTTAACTAACAATTACTCCTTTTGATTGCAAGTCATAAAAAAATATTAACATTTTGTCATTCCTCCTTTCAACAAAATACTTTTAATACAGTTTATTGCTGCTGTTTCTTCGTTGTGGTACCAATGATAGAGTAATTTTTTCAATCAAATCCCTTTTGTATGTTAAAACCTCGGAAGAGATATCCTTATTGAGAATGTTCCACAAATTCTCAATTGGATTCAGGTCAGGAGAGTTTCCTGGCCAATCTAAAACGGGGATATTTATTGCATTAAGAAAGTTGGTAATCCTTTTAGCTTTATGACATGGAGCACTATCATGCATAAACATAAATGTATTGTTATTTGGAAACCATTCTTGTATTTAGGGGATAAGTTGGCTCTCCATAACCTCTTGATACTGTATTTGGTTCGTCATCCCATTGACAATATATAGCCTTCCTGTGCCTTAACCACTAATAACTGACCACACCATAACTTTAGTTAGATGTTAATAATCTTTACCACTAATAACTGACCACACCATAACTTTAGTTGGATGTTTAATAATCTGGTCCATAGTTTTGCAAATTAAATAATTTATAACTATCATATTACATAGGAATTTATTGAATTTAATTTAACGATAAATCTATTTTCAATAATATCATAGAATATGAACTAAAAAAGTTATAAAATATTCTTCACCTCATTGCTTTTTGACTGATTAAGCTCGTTTTGAAGAATAGCAAACTCTTCTTGAGCAAATCTGTGCTTTTCTTTGAGTCGATTTATTTTCTAAATAAAAAGAAAAACTTTAGAACTATAATAAAGCTATAAAAATACCAAGGGTGTTTGTGGTTTTATAGAAACACAAAGGGTGTTTGAGGTTTTATAGAAACACCAAGGGTGTTTGTGGTTTTATAGAAACACAAAGGATGTTGTGGTACAATAGAAACAGCAAGGGTGAACCCTAAGTATATTTTTGCTTGTCACCAATGGTCAACAATATATAGGAATTTTAATGATAATTATGAGCATTAAACATACTTTAGCTACCAATGCCATATCTTCATTTCTTTTTTCATATGAATCTCGTTGAGTTTTTAAAGCTTCTGTGACATGCTCAGCTTCTTGTTGTTTTAATCGTCGACGCTCATTTTCAAATTTTTTTTCTTCACTTTCTTTTAAATCTTTCAATGCTTTTTCAGTATCTTTCTTGTGTTTTTCACTCAGTTTTTTTTTAATATTAACATATAAATCAGAAGTATCATTTAATCTATAAAAGAAATTATACACACAGTAAATCTAAAATCAAATTCTAAATAAAATCTTAAACTTAAATCTCATTTTATTAAAGAATTTTGAAATGCAAATTATGATAAATTGTCTTTTTGTATGTATACTGTGCCAAATAAACAAGGCTTTAATTTGAGTGAATGTTATGGATTTGAATCATAATAAAAAAAGATTAAGAGATTTATTTTTAAAACAAAAAAGTATAAACACATATTGTTGCTAAATTTTGGAAAATCAATAAATGACATGGAGGGGTAGTTTAATAAGGACTAGATGAGGAAGAAAAGTTCAAAATCAATAAACAGTATATTTAGAACCGCAGAGTATAATTGTAAAACTGCTGAACATAGTTTGCTGAACATTATCGGCTTAAGACAAAAATTTCAATTTGCCATGCTTTAAACATTAAATCTAATTTATAATTTTGTTAAATGTAATGGAAAAAATCTGTTGTTTGAACTAGACTGATAGAATAATTTGAACTATAACTACACTAAATGTGAACTACACTAAATGTGAACTGGACTAGATGCAAATTAGCTAGATGCGAACTAGACTAGATGCAAACTAGACTAAATAAAAACTAGATATAAACTTGAATGTTTGAACTAGACTCATAAAAACTAGATTATATAACACTTATGAAAAAAAATTCTTTTAAAGAGGATAAAAGTAATACAATTACAGAAAAATGAACAGATGTTTAGAAAAAACAAAGATAAAACTAAGGAGAAAACCATATTCACAAATCATAGTCAACAATAATTTCATTGTTAAAGTGTAGCTAATAAAACATTGATAAAAATTTTCCCAATGTTATTCTAGTAATTCCCAACTGGTTTTTTACAACCTTGTT
Source organism: Hydra vulgaris (assembly GCF_038396675.1). Lineage (NCBI taxonomy): Eukaryota > Metazoa > Cnidaria > Hydrozoa > Anthoathecata > Hydridae > Hydra > Hydra vulgaris. Next base: position 51,352,633 of record NC_088921.1, read on the forward strand.
AAAAACAAATTGGTTTTAATGAAGGAATCCAACCCATTAAATATCCCTAAGCAAGACTAAATAAGCAGCAAACAAGACCAATTGAAACTTTTTTGAACGTTTGACAAAAGGTTGATGAGGGAGGTAGCTTCAAAAGAGCAGGTCTCAGAGCAAGTGGCAAGCTTCAACAGAGCAAGTCTTGATTAGTTGCATCAAATTAAAAGATAGTGATTTTAATTTTTTATAGTTGCTTATGACATTAAACCAAAACTGAGATTTATTGCAGATGATGAAGTTTTTCAGGTAAAAAATAAATGATTTTAATTTAAAACACTTTATTTAAAAAAATACTTTATTTAAAAAATTTTATTTAAAATTTGAGATAAAGATTTTAAATTAAATATTTAACCAAAATAAAGTTATTGTTCTTAAAATATTCACTAATTTTGATGTTTGAACCTGTTATGTTTAATACTTTTGAATCGTGAATCTTTTTACTATTTGATTTGATTTAATTTACAATTTTTAAGATATAAAAAAGTCATTCTTTTTTTTTCATTCTTTAAATTGAGTGTTAAGGTTATCATGCTAAAATAGAGATAGCTCAAGACTCAATGACATCAGTTGACTCAATGACCTCAGTTATTTAGAATTAAAATTTGTGACAGCAATATCTAAATATAAAATATTTATTTACTGTTGACTATATTCATCACAAAGATGTATTATGACAAAAAAAAAAAACTTTTTTTTTGTCACAGTAATTTATAAACACTTTCTTCTTCTCTTTCTAAAAAAAAGGATTAGGATTTAGGTGGGCATCAAAAATTAGTCTGTAAAATATATTAGCATTGTACAGACCTAAATCCTATAAATATTCTAAATTATGCTGTATATAATTATTTTATCATAAATACCTTTTTTCGAGCTCAATTATTTTATTTCTCTGATCATTTATCTTGTGTTTAAGATTTGTGATATAAACAGAAGGATCTACACTTAATTTTTCTTCACCAATAATCTCTAAAGAGTGTTCAATATCTCGTTCCCATGCATACTCTGAAGCAAGTAATGAAACAAAGAGATCCTAAAAAAAATTTCTTATTGTAAAAACTAATTTTATAGTCAAAATTAAAAGAAAAATACAATAAAGTACTAAAAAATTATAAAGAAATAATAGAAATAAAATTATAGAAATTAAAATTAAAAAAAACATTAAAAACATTCTCAAACAAACCTTGATCCATTTCAACTGGTCATGTACATCAATACCTTTAAGCCAATCATGTTCTTTAAGTAGATTTTTACAAAACCTTCCATTTTCACCAAGCCTACGTTCAATACGAGACAACGATTCTTTCAATACCTCAACTTGTTCAAAACTAGCATAACATTTTTCTAAATTCACCTTAAAATATATAAATAATACAAAATTCATAAAATAAAAATATTATTGTAATAGCAAAGTTTAAATAATAATAAACTTTTACTATTAAACAAATTAGTATTAATAAAGCTTAGATTTACAACTTTGGGATAAAAACAAAACTGGCATAAAATTCACTTTTTCAATAAATGTTTCCGAAAAAGAATCTAAATTTCACTCTACATTAACAGTTCATTGTATACTTAAAGTTACTAGAGCAAAACATAAAAAAAAAACCTTTTCTTGTGAGATTTGTTTCAACTGGGTTTTAAAATGATCCCGATCATGTTGAATATCACTTATAAAATTACAGATGCTGTCTACATCGGAAATTGAGTAATACTTTTTTCCATCGGCAACAGCCAACTTGTTAACTTTTTGAATAACATCATCTTTCTATTAATAAAAAAACAACTGTCTAATCATAAAGACAAGATTAAAATAGTACATACATAATATTGATGGGTTAACTCTAAAACATTGTTTGTCCAAATTTGGGCTATATTGAGTTACGAATGTTGAAATGTCAATCTTGATGAACAAAGATAAATACAAGTATTTTATACAGAAATATTGAAGTAATGCAATAAAAAAACAATTACAATATGTTTTTAAATATTTGAATTTGTATACAAGTTTAAACTTATAAAATCATTTTTTTCACAACTGTCTAAAATGGACATGCAATGTTTTAGAATAAACCCATCCATATGAGGGTTAGAACTTGAGCAGGTTTTATTTAGATATGAAGAACTTTAGCAATGGCTTAAAAGGTATATATATTTTTTTTATTACTCTTGGCTTGCTCTTCTTTTTCAGTAAACTGTATGGATTCCATTTGACATTTATAAACGTTAAGTGTGTAAAATATATTATATATTGTGTAAATATTAGAACTAAGTTTTGGAAAAAAAGTGTAAAAGATTAAAGTTATCTTTTTAAAGTTTTCATAGGACATATAATTACAATGCAGACCTAAATACACAGTAGTAAATTAATGGATAAAAAGATTCAACTAACAAACCATTTTAATTTTTTCCAAATGTTGTATATTATCATTTGCTTCTGACAAACTTTGTTGACAATTTTTCAATGTTGAATCTTTGTCTTTCAAAGCACGGTTAAGTAAGCTAACTTTCTAAAAAAAAATATCTTAATAAGGAAATTTGATTGAATCCACAAAAATTAATAACAAATATTTTTAAAAACCTTTTTGAAAAAATAAGAAGAAGCAACTAATATTAAACAATTTTTTTTTACATTGAAATTATTTTTAATTGTTAAACATTTTATACCTAAGAACTTACAGTGTATTTTAGAACTTACAAGCTTGCAGTATACAACTATACAATTTATATTAAGTTACAAAAAAATTACTAAAATATATTTATTGGTAAATGATGAAAAACAATAAAGTGATAAATATGAAAACAATAAAATGATACAGTTAACAACAATTTTTAAAGATAGTCATCATCAACTTTAAGTTATAATAACCAACCCTCCATTCAATTAGTCAACTCAAACTCATCAGTAATACCTCTCATTATTTTTCAGTTCTCTCAGTCATCTGAAACTTATTAGTAATATTCATAATTATTCTTCAGTTCCCTTAATTATCTGAAACCTATCAGTAATATCCACCATTATTTTACAGTTCCTTCAATCATATCAAAGCAATCAGTAATATCAATCATTGATCTGAGAATAGCTATTTTGTAAGAGCAAATTTAAAAAAATAAAATAATTCTTGTTTAAGAAATTTACATGTTTAAGTGTTGCTACTTCTTCTTCTTTTCTTTTTACCTCATTCTCCATTTCTTTTAACTTGCCTTGGTGATTTATCTAAAAGAAATCTTTTAAATCAGAAATTTTTTACCAACAATTTGTGTAACAAATATGAAAACAAGTTAAAATTGTTATATTTTTTGTACACATTACTTATTAAAATTTGTAAACAACTTCATGAACTAGTAGTTTTTAAAACTTGACCAAATGCTTTTAATTTTAAGTTTTAAACTTTTTGACAAGAAAAACCATGAGCGGTGGAATAATAAAAAAAAGAAAAATTTTTTGTCCTATGAACTGTGGACAGTTCATAGGACAAAAAATTTTGTGTGCAGTGAGAAACTTTGTGAGATTCAAAAACTGATTTACTATATATTTAAATAGTGTGTACAAATAACATTATCTAATTAAGTTTTTTTTAATTTTTTCTCATGATCTTTTTTTAATTATTCTTTTTTTATTATTGATGTAGCTTTTTCTTTTAAATATTTCAAAGCATTAATATTGTTTGCTTGATGCTCCAATTACATAAAAGATATACTTGCCTGATGTTTTGATTGGATAGAATATATGATTGATTGATGTTTTGATAGAACATGATTGTTTGATGTTTCAATAACGTTTTTTATGTTTGTTTGATGTTTCAATGAGATATAATAAATATTTGTTTGATGTTTTAATGAGATAAAATCAATGTATGTTTGATGTTTCAATTAAATAAAACATCTATTTGACTGATGCTTTGATTACATATAATATATGTTTGCTTTAAGTTTCAATTACATGGAATACATGTTCACTTTATTTCATATAATATTTTCATTAAGAGAGAATTTCATTCTTAATAGCCACTGTATTGAGAATTGCCACTGTATTGAATCAACTTCCTGCATCTATCGTGCTATCTACATCAGTAAAAGGATTCAGAAAACGATTAGACGAATATATTAAAAATAAACATAAAGCCACTGGCTGATATAGAGTGTGCTTATTACACACTTTCATTTAAAATTATAAACATTAAAATTTTTGTTATAAACTATTTTAATTGTTATTTTGTTAAATTTCAGCAATAAATTGTTATTGTTTAAGATGCAATTACACAAAATATATGTTTGCTTTAAGTTGTAACTACATGGAATATATGTTTGCTTTAAGTTGCAACTACATGGAATATATGTTTGCTTTAAGTTGCAACTACATGGAATATATGTTTGCTTTAAGTTGCAACTACATGGAATATATGTTTGCTTTAAGTTGCAACTACATGGAATATATGTTTGCTTTAAGTTGCAACTACATGGAATATATGTTTGCTTTAAAGTTTTAATTATAAAACTTTAAAGCAATGTTTATTACCTATCCTTTAGAAATTTGTTAAAAAAATAAAAATATACAATATAACAAAGGTATTTAATTGCAAATGTTAGCAGTAAAAGTCATCGAGAAATACTTTAATTGGAAATTTTGCTTCTGGTTATTTGCAATTAAAAAAAAATGTTTCAAATTTTAAAAAATAAAAATCACTTTAATAATGGCTTTATTAATCAAAGGACCAATGAAAATCTTTCCACCTCCACTTTTCCTTTACCTCAATTGGTGGCTGCCTCCCAAAAATTATAATTTTAAATTCAAAAAGAAATGTCAACGTTTAATAGCAAACCATAAAGAGCAACTTTGATAACAAATTTTCAATAACTTCACTTAATAAACTTTAAAACTATTTGTTATAAAAAGAAAAATTTGAAAAATGGAAATTTTTTTGGCAGCAGAAAGCAAAAATTTAGTCTTGAGTTAGGAGGCAGAAGCCACTGTAGGTAAGGGGGTGCTAATGGCTTCAATCTGTAAAAAAATTTGAGAATTGAAATGAATGTTACTTTGTTGCCATGACACATCAACTCTATCTTGAGATTTTTTCAAGTTTTACTTTTTATTTATTATCTATGTTAACAAAAGCATTTTACAAGACAGAGCCTATAGTTTCAATTTATTAATGTTCACAGATATAATATAAATAACTAATTTAAATTTTTAAATAATATTTTTATCATGATGTTATTATATACCATGATGTTTTCACTATTAAAAAAAAAAGCATTTTGAAGAATTATACAAAATAAACAAGTTTTTATACAATTGCTTTTTTGAAAAACTTATAGTTTTTTTTACTTGAGCTGTTGTTTTGTTGATTTGTTGATAAATTTAAAAATTTGATTTGTTGATAAATTTAAAAATTTTTGATTGGGTAGCCAATAATAAAATAACTTTTTAGTAACAGTTAAGCTCATTTATTTACATAAGCAAGAGCTAAATAAAAACATAAAAAAATAAATTAAAAAAAAAAAGAGTTTCACAAACCTTTAAAGATAGCGATGCAATTTCTTGTTCTTTGTTTTTCAATTCTTTTAGGTATTTTTCAGCTTTTCTTTCAATATTTTGAATCACCAAATCTTTTGAAGCAACATCTTTCTTTAACAAACTTACATCATCACTTAACTGACGTTTTTCTTGAAAGCTGGAGTGTAGGTCATTCTCAAGCTCCAAAGTTCGGTCTTCAAGGTAACTTATTTTGTTTTTTAGCTCATCATATAGGAAACTTGATCTTTCACCATAGACAGGCTCCTGTAAAAATCAAAAATATGCAATATCTAATATATTTAATTATAACTAATAAAAACAACTTTAGTAGTCTTAATAGTGTTGATGTTCTTAAACTATTTTTTATGAAATAATGTTAAAATACTTTGTAACATGAAACGGTTTGTCATATATATATATATATATATATATATATATATATATATATATATATATATATATATATATATATATATATATATATATATATATATATATATATATATATGACATATGCATTAGGCATATCGCGATTGCAAATTGCGATTGCTTTTCACACTTTCGCAATTAGTTTTTTCTATCTATTATGTCACGCTAAATTTATCTTTTGAATAGAAGTATGATCTTTGCTCTCTTTTGCGGAGATTTTACTCAACATAAAACGCTTTTGAATTTAAATTACTTTAAATCTCTGCGTGGAAGCCAATATTATTTTAAAGTTATATTTAGTTTGATTTTCTGTATGGATAAAGTACATCACAGTAAATTTACCTTTAAACTAAATCAAAACAACCAGTTTATTACTACAGTAACTTCCAGTCACTCAACTATAAAATTTATTTAATATACTCAAAGACTCTCAAAAATTATCCATACAAATGTTTCTATTTATATTGTATATGTCGTCAACACATAATTTAAGCTTATAACTAAAAATTATTTTAACAAGAATTCTTGAAAAAAATATAAAAAACGTGATACCATTTTCTTAATATTGTTTTTAAAGCGATATCAAGATTAAACATTTTCTATAAATACGCAAGTTGTATTTAGGAATTTTATTTAAAAAGAAATCTATTTGAACAAAAGAATTTTAGTCTTCGAACACTTAATAATTATAAACTTAATTCAGCAGCGTCCATAATACTCAGCATAGCGAGAACTGTTGTTGAAAGTTAATGTATACCTAGCTACAGTAACAATATCAGATTTATAACGTAGTGTAAGTGAGAAAAGAAAGTTTTATTTAAATCAAAAACGTTTTGAATAGTTAATTATATTTTGTTTCTTGAAAATAGTTTTAAAAATAGAAACATTCTATTGCAAACATTAAACCTGTGATTGCAAAAGTTAAAATAAAAATTAAAATATAAAAAATTAAAATTAAAAAATTATTTTACTTCTGTTTAAAGAAATTTTTTTCTAAAAAAATAATTTAAGCATATTCTTAAACTTAAGGAAATATAATTCGATTTATTAAACCAAATTTTTTTGTTTCACTTTTTATTGCAAAATAATTTGAATGAAAAAATTGAATGAAAACATTCACAAACCATATGAATGAAAAACTTAATCATACTTAAATTTTTAATAGTACGCTCGCTCAAGAAACACAAAATTATAAAAAACGTGGTATCTAAAGCTTTTTTGCTTTGATCTTACTCGTCTGGTCTTTTATAGACTCGTCTGGTCTATTATAGGTCTATTATGATCTATAGGCATGTTTTTGCGCAAATATGAAGTTTAAAGTTTTATGACGATAATGTTTTATTTTGTTAATTAGAACAATTCTACTTACTTACTTCATTTTATTTTAAACTTTATGCTATTAAGGTTATAAGCTGTATAAAACAGCAATAAAACACCACAAAATTGTTTTACATTAATACAAGCTCTTTTTTAATACAACATTTTTTACAATACAAGCATAAATTGTTTTACAATACAAGCTCTTTATACTTTTAAAACAACTTTGCAGTTTTTTGTTTGTTGTTTTATAGCTTTTTTACAATAACAATTAAAAACTCTTTAAAAATAGCACGTGTTTTATTGTCGGCATGAACGTAAATAGTTTTCTGCAAATAATTATAGATAAATAAAATTAACAAAAATATTACAATATTTAAACTAGTGGTTTAAATATTGTAATATTAGCGTTTTTACTATTTTTTACTTTTACTTTTTCAAGTATAATGTTAAGTAAAAACAATTACTAAAAGTAATATTGTAATAGTATTTAATATGTTACTTACTCATTACACTATAGCTGTAACTTAAACTTTAAATTATAACTTAAGCTGTAAATTATAAAAGTAACTTACGCTATTTTAAACTCTGCCAAACAAGATAATTATAAGGTATTTAAATATGAGAGATGTGTTAAAAAAATAACAACTAACGCAACCCTCCCCTCCTTACCACAAAGCAGCACCAGGGATGTGGGGTAAGGGGGAGAGGTATCAAAAATAAATTTTTTAGTTGGGATTTGATTTTTTTGTGTTAATTCGATATATATATATATATATATATATATATATATATATATATATATATATATATATATATATATATATATATATATATATATATATATATATATATATTGTACACATACACACACACATATATATTATGTACACATACACACACACATATATATTTATACACATACACCCACACACACACATACACACACACGCACACACACACAAACACACAGACACACACAAACACTGCAATATATAAATTCCTAATTTTTATTTTATTTACAATAAATATTGATATCTTTTACAGGTCACTCACTGCAAGTATATATTATCATAACAATAAGATTTAAATTTATAATATTACAGTTTATTAACTAAAAGAAAATAATACCTTTAATGAAAGATCTGCAATCTCTAACTCTTTATTTTTTAAATCATTCAAATATAACTGCACTCTCTGCTTTTCTTTTTGGAGCATTAAATCTTTTGCAGCAATGTCCTTTTTCAACAGACTAACATCATCAACAAGCTGATCCTTTTTATGAATACTTAAGTTCAGATCGTTTTCGAGTTCTACAATTCGATCTTCTTGAAAACTTATTCTATTTTTCATTTCCTCAAATGCAAGGTTTGATTTTTCGCTATGAACAGATTTCTGTAAAACAACAAAAACTAGAATAAGAAGAAATAAAACTGACATTGAAAAAAGGAACAATACGCATAATCACTTCATTTTCTATTGAGGTCTAAGAAATTTGTTTTTCAAAAATATTTCAAATATTTACAGAAAATATAAAAATTAAATGCAAGTTTTTTCTTAACACAATTTTAAGAATAAAATTATTTTTTGTTTGGTTCGAAAACTTCATTTTTCTTTACTCATCTAATAATATTAGTATCAAAGGCAAATTTTATATTTTAATAAACTTTTATTGTATGATATATAACTTAATATTATATTATATATCAAAACAATATTTAAATTTTCTGCAAAATTTAAAATACTATTTGGTAAAATAATAAAGCAAGAGCTTATAAAAAAACATAAAACATGTTCGAGGAATAATTTATCATATTGCATAATTATAAATAGAGGAATAATTTATCATATTGCAGAATTAACTTATCATATTGCACAAATTAATAATAACGCAAAACAATAAATTTACTATTGCAAAATTATAACTGTCAAAACAGTTAAATTATTTTTTATTTAAACATCAGGTAATTTAAACATTATACATAAAAAAGTTATAGGAAAATAATAATTACTAAAAATTCGAAAAACTTGCTTGGTAATTTTAAAGTCAATCAATAAATAGTTATACTTGCTATATACGCATTGTATGAAATGTAAAAATTGTTTTTTGTTTAGGGGATAACTTTGAGGAATTATTTATTTAAAAATTTAAATGTTTTAAACTAGAAATTAATTAATTGATAATAAAAGTATTAAAAAAGATATATTTTAAAATAAGCTATTAGAATTTTTTTGTTTTGTTTTAAAATAACTATTCTCTAAGCTCTTGCTATATTAAATATTTTACCAAATAGTATTCGGTAAGAGCTTATAAAATAATATGTTTGAGGAATAATATAAACAACATCTATGAAATAATAATTAATATATAAAACAACAACTATGATAAAATATACAAAATATTTTCTTATTTCTTCAAAATAATAAAGTGTTATATAATTTATAACAGATTGTATTTATTGCATAATTATAACAGTTTGTATAAAGGCATAACTTATAGCAGATTGTATTTATTGCAAAAGAAAACTCATATTCTATCATATTAAGCAAAAATATCACAACAATAAAAAAAAAATGTGACAATGCTTTAGCAGAACTATATAGCAACAAAAAGTTAAACAACTAAGGTTAAATAACAAAGCAATTGTTCTTGTTTACATTAGTAAGCAACCAGGGTTGATATTCGATCAAGACCGGGGCTGAGTTTGAAAAAGTAAAGCTGGGCCCAGGTTTGTGACCAGGGCTGCATAAACATTTATACATCCTAAATTTTTTTTTTATTCAAAATTCATTTTTTGTATATACATTATATATGCATATATAAACATCATTATGATCAATATGATCATATAATCAACATTAACATCATCATAATCATAATGATAATCATCATCATCATTATCATCATGATCATCATCACTTTTGTGACCATTATCGTTATCATGATCATCATTATCAACATGATTATCATCATTTTTGTGACCATTATCATTATAATGATCATCATCATCATTATCGTCATCATCATCTTCATTCTCAGGCTTTAGTCTTTCTAAAGTAAATGCTCAAACGAGCTATTATCTCTATTAAGATAAGCCATAATTCATTCTTGCTTGGCTTCTTATTCAACAAGTTGCATCCTTTTACTGTATCTGTCCCTTCATGCTATAAAAACTTTTATTATTCCAGTTTTTTTCCTTGCACATCAAAAAAAACTTTATAAATCTTACCCATTATCATGTTTTCCTTTTTATACAACCTACAACTTTTTAGTCTTCAGTTAATCGATTCACAGCTTTTTAACCTATCCTCTATTTTAAAGTAACTCATAACTTAATAGTGGTAGCTTGCAACCTTGTTGGAAGTAAATTAGAGTTTGAAAATATATAAATATATGCAAGTACTTAAAAAATAGTAAATTTAAGTATAAATTATAATATGTAAAGTATTATAAATTTTTTTCTAGCCCCAGCTATTAACCCCTGCTAAATCTTATAGTTTTGCTATAAGATTTAGCAGGGGTTAATAGCTGGGGCTATTAACCCCTGCTAAATCTTATAGCAACCCATTTTTAGCCAGGGCCAGGGCCCCGATCATTTCCTAGTATACACTTGGTTATATTTTTAGGACATGTATTAGCAAATGATTAATGAATTCAAAACACCACAGTTTATTATGATGTAGACTTCACACGACTACTATGTAAGTTTTGAAAAAAAAATTGAAAATCTTTCTTTATAAACTTTTTTCTATATACCAGAACCAACCATTTAGGTAAAAAATATAAATACTTTGTTTTCACCTATAAAAAACGTATTTCAAAATTAGGCAGATAGTTAAAGCACTAAAAAGGAACAGACACTAAAATACCTATAAACCTGTATAACCATATTAAGTATACCTTCAAAAGTGATATTTCATGCTCTTTGTTTTTCAATTCATTGAGATAACTGTCAGCTTTCCATTCAAGTTTTTGAAGCATTAAATCTTTTAAAGCATTATCTTTCTTTAGCAAGCTTATCTCGGTGTTTAACTGGTGTTTTTCATTTACTGTTGAAGTTAGACCAACTTCTGTCTCTCCAACTTCATCTTCATGACTCCCTGATTTTTTCCTTTCCTCAAATTGAAGATCAAATTTATCATCAGGAGTAGGTTTCTATAAAAGTAAACATATAATCTGTTTCTATAAAAACAACTGTATATCATCAGGGGCAGGTTTCTGTAAAAACAAATTTATTATAATATGCAGGTTTCTAAAAAAACAAACAAGCAAGAACAAACATTTGGGACAAATATATTCAAAATTTATAAAAAATTTTGACATATTTAAAATGTTTTTAAATATCTTACTGATTTTCTAATGTTTTTATCAAGTAATCTATTTCGATAACTTTGTTGAGCAATTCGAGATTGTAATAAACTAAGTACATGATCATTATGAAGATATCTATTTAAAAATCAAAAAAAAACATAGAACAATAACTGCACATTATTTTATTTTGATAAAATTTTTCTATTTTAAAACACTTTTTATTTAAAAGAAAAACGTAATGTTAAAACATATTATTAATCTAAAGAAAAAAACTTAGATAATAATTTTAACTTTAGGCAATGATCAAAATAATAAATGGAATGGCTTAGAGTGTCTACTTTTGCTATTCAGATATTGCTTACCGAACACCTTTGTATTTCAAACCAAGTTTATCTCTGCGAATGGCAGTCACTTCATTACGCAATGCATCTACCATATTTTCATTCTGCATATTATCAATTTTATAAGCCATTTGATTATGTAAATCATTATTTAACAAATCTAACTGTTCATGCTAAAAAATTTAAAAACAAGTATTAAAAAAGACTAAACTTTATGTATAATTGTGAACATATTCTGCTTAACACTAACTTATTTATTTAAATAAAATTTTTTATCTTAATATATACTTAGTTCAAACAACAAATACTTACAATAATCAAAGTTTAGTTTTAAAAATTCTTAAAATTAATAAAAAATTAAACAAATAAACCCTGACAGAGGATAATTTGAAACATCAAATACAAAATAAACTTACCATTTTAGAAATGGCCATTATATCTAAAAGATCAAAACTATTGATTATAACAACTACACTATGAATCATACATATTAAAAACACCCATTTTTTAATGAATGATATAACTTATACTTTATGTATGATGTGTAAACCAGCATTACTTGTATTCAGAAGGTTGCTCAAAAATAATTTTTTTTTGAATTAAAAAAACTTCATTTTTAGTTATGGGAAATTGATAGTATTGCTGCAAATCGATGACTTTTACAGCATTATTATTTTGTTTTAATTTAACAAGTGACTTTTACAGCATTATTATTTTGTTTTATTTTAAAACAATCCACTGCTAAAAAATCAACAAGATTCAATAAAATTACGGAGAACATGCTTTGGGTTATACTTCATACAGAAAATATTTTAGACAATTTGTTGAAGGTATTCTTGAATCACACTTAGATTGAATTATTACTACAGTATAGTTACTTAATAAACACACCTTTAAAAATGGGTAATTTTAATTTGCACACCTAGCAATTACAAATATATTTTAAAATAACTGAACTTTAATATTTTTGAATAATAATTACATCTAATACCAATTCCAAATAAAAAACAAACAGAAACATAAACACCAATCACATAAATTTATCATCATAAAAAACTGTTGATATAAAAATATTATAACTTACCATTATTTAAATCATCTTGGCTAAACACGTGTGTAGAATGCGATAAATATTTAGAATTATTTTGACCAGGATGAGCAGTTAATGGACGAGAATTTGAAGGTGGTTTAGGAGTCTGATAAAGTAAGAAAATAAAAACAAAATAACAGCAGCAACAACTACAACAATAACAACAACTACTACTTCTATGATTGTCACTTTTACCAACACTAGCTACAGGGTGTCTGCCAATATTTTAAGATGGATTTCCGTAATTTTACCCTGATCCACTACCTGTTTTCCCTAATTTAATTTAAGGTTACTACTAATTTTAAGACACCCTAAGCTAATTTCAAGACACCCTAAGCTAATTTTAAGACACCCTAAGCTAATTTTAAGACACCCTAAGCTAATTTTAAGACACCCTAAGCTAATTTCAAGACACCCTAAGCTAATTTCAAGACACCCTAAGCTACAAAGATACAGATACAACAGCTACTATAAAAGTAATAATATTGAAAATAATATTATTAATAATAAAATTTCAAATATTATGTAAGAAGAACTTATTTTAACTTTATATTAACTTAAATAAAAAATTAATTTCATTTTAACTTTTTATTTTAATAAAAAACTTTTTTAAAGGAATATGCACATGCTTGACATAAATTGAAACAAAATATTTAAATAAAACCTTCATAAAAAAATGGTTAAATTAACTTACATGGGCAGAACGTGACGATTGATTTAGAGATTGACTTAACGGACAATCCCATGTTGTAGCTGAGTAACGAACTTCAAATCGAGGACCACCTAATATATAAATAAATCAAAAAATAATTAAAACAACTGCATATGTCCAGCATATATAAACATCCCCGCCATATATAAATTAAAATACAATATTTAAACAAAATTGAAAACTTCATTATAAGAAAATTTATATTATAATATTTCATAGAGCATGTGCACGTATATACAGTCACACTACAAAATGTGATATCACTTATTTTCCTAATAGTTATTTACTTTTAAATGAAAATAAGTTTTAAGCTATTATTTATTAGTAGATATACTAAAAGATTTAAATAATTTAATAATTGAACTAGGAACGATATTATAAATATGTCAGCTAATTTAATCCAGAACTTTAAAAATTATATAATTGTGATATTATTAATTGGATGCATAAAAACGTCAACATTAATATAAACTGATTTAATCCTTATTTAAAAGCAGTTACAGATTTTTTTTTTGCTCTTGCAGAGTAATTGACTCATAGAACATCAAACTAAATTATAAAGGTTAACTCAATAAACCATTCAAAATCATCTTTACAAATTCAACGTGTGTAGCATTATTATAACTGTTTATTTGAAATATTTTTATTAAAATACTATTATTATTATTATATTAAAATAATATAGAATGATCAAAACATGAATTTATTGTTTTCATAATACAAGTTTTATTCCTTTTATAAATTCCTACAACCAAAAATTAATATTAAAAAAAATTACCTTGTCCTAATCTTATAATATCTCCATGTGCTAACCGAACAGCAGCATTTTGAACACGGCAGTCATTTACATATGTACCATATGAAGTATTAAGGTCTTCAATAAAGTAGCATTGGAGGTGACAGTCATATTGAATGACTGCATGCTCAGATTCAATAGCAAAACTCTATAAAGTGTGTTAAAAGGTTTGAAGTTATATATAAAAAAGTATTTTTTGGCAATTACAATTTTAATGCAAAATATAAAAGTTTTAAAATCTAAAAATTTTTGGCATTTTTTTTCAGATCAATAACTTTTGATTATATCATACTAGTATTTTCTAACTATAACTTTAAACTAAAATAACTAAAAAGAGTTGATACTAATAACTCAGGATGGTCAAATAACATAATTACAGGACAGTTAAAATTATGACAACCCCCAACCCCACCCTAAGACTAATAATATTAAAAAATATTTGTTGAACTCCTTTTATTTATAAAATACAGTTAAATGTAAAACTATCAATATGTTTATTGATAATTTTACATTTTGTTTTGCAATTTAAGTAATGGGTCTAAACTCACAAAAAAAATTCAGATCCACTAAAGAAGTAATTAAAAGTAGTCAACCTTGAAAACCTAGAACCAAATATATTATGGCAGTGTTTTGGTTATAAGTTGATAATCAGAGACAACTGTTAGGTATACATTTTGAAATAAAGTAGACACAAAGTGTCATATTTTCTTGAAAAAAGATATCACGTGTTTACCCTGAGTAAAAATTTTAAGCTCGGGTAACTACAGGATACCACTTTTATAAATTATATGTATTACAACATTTATACATATAATTAATTGGTACTTCTTTACTATGTGCATAATTTCAATATTAAACTAAAAGAAACTAAACCCTGATGGAAAAGAATAACTCTGTTCACTCTTAAATGTAAGAATTATTTATTCTCAAATTTTATATATTTTTCATTTTATTCTCCAGCTCTATATATTTATAGTTCTATTCTTACCTCTACAAATCTATATGTAGTGGCAACAGTAACCCTTGTATGGAGTAATGTTGTTATATCTTGACAGTGTCATCAAATGATTGCTTTTCTCTTAGACAATATGCAAGAAAGAATTGTAAACTATAGAATCCAAACTTAATCTTTGTCTCATCATCATAAGGTATCTCTCTTTAAAAATATTATCATGGTTACTACTCCATCTCTTATCAAATCCATCTCTTGTTCCACTTAAAAAAATACTTTCTGTTACAACACATCATTCTGTTAGATTGGATCTTTACATAGTGATTGATTGCTTGTGTTTCTTCTAGTTTTACACTCACATTTTAGGCAAATTGGAATTCTGTCACCTAATTGCATTTTCTCCACGTATATTCTATTCTCTTCAATCATTTTAATAATTCATTCAGTTTTCCATTTTGCTAAGTCTTTTGTTTTTATTTTTTTGCTTAAGTTTTTGTTTTTGCTCAAGTCTTTTTTTTTAACTTTATGCTCATCAAAATGTTGATGAGCATAAAGGTAAAAAAACTAAATTAAAATCAAAATTATTAAATAAAAAAGAAATTATAACAAATCAAATCAAGCAATTAACTTTTTATCAATAGTATTAAAAAATATTTTCAGTTATTTCCTGAATATTATAATATTATCATACAGATAGATTCTTTATTTTCTTTTATACTCACTTTAATGTTTAAGTCACAATTTTCTTTACCAAGTTTTGTTCTAAAAGGATTTAAGGTAAAATATTTTCCAGTTTCTAAACTTCGCAAGGTGCCTTTCATTTTCACTACTTTTTTATTTAATATAACTTTGTCTTTAATGCTGAAAAAAAGAGGTAAAAATATATACATATAAATAGGCACCTGAGGTTTTTTACTAACTTATATATTTGTGTGTGTGCATATTTAAAAGCTTAGCTTATAATAAAAAAATCATTATAAACTGATACTCATTGTTTAGTAAAGGTACATTCGAACCTATTGTACACTTAAAACACTCAAAACTTGAGGAATAAATCTTAAATTAAAAATTGTGTACAGTAAATTATATAGTTTTATGTTGAATGTTTGTTATGTTGCTACGAAATGTAGCAACTAACTCTTCCTTAATTCAAGAGAAACTGAACTCTGAATTGAATCAATATTAATAAATTATTATCTTTTAATTAAAATTTAATAAAAAATTATTTTAAATTAATCAACTGAAGTTTAAGGTAGTTTTTATAATAATATATATTCGCAATTTATTAATGCAATAAAATTTAAGGTAATTTTAAGGCAAAACATGCTTTCTTTTTAAAATTTATCATTAAATATTATTTATCATTAAAACTATTACACATTAAGTTAAAGTGTAATAGTTTTAATGATGAATTATATTTAATAATAAATTTAAAATGAAAGCATATTTTAAAAGCATACATTGTAAGGATAAAACAAATTATTAGAGGGTTATTTAAACACAATCTTTAATTAACCCTAACAAATAGGCATATATAATGGACGATAGATATTATTAACAATAACTATAGATAATATTTATTTGTTATATACAATTATAGTTTAAAAATTTACATTAAAAATGTAAAAATTTAAATGCATTTTTATATGTTTTTTAAACTTTACATAACTATCATATCATGCATTCGTAGTCATGTAATCAACATAAAACTTTAATGTTGATACAACAAAATGCTTGAAGCCATATTATTTAGCGTATAGAAACGCATAAATAAAACTTTGCGGTATAACTTTACCGGTTGTCCGAAACTACATCAAATAGTCTTTTTCTTTTTTCCTATAATTTTTTTTTTTTATTAGAATTTTATAAGAACAGTTTTATAAAATTAAGTTCAAATGGGTAAAATCTAAAAAAAAAAAATATTTTTTTCATTTTAGTCCGACAGAAGAATATTTGTGTAATTTTTTAAAATAATTATATTTGAGATATACAAGAATTTTTTTTCAAATTACGCCACCTCGTTTTTTTCAGTTTGAAAGTGATTAAAATTTCATTTTCATAAAAAGTCTAACATAAAATATTTGCAAAAAATAAAAATAAAAAAATAAATGCGACTATTTACACATGTAGGGGAAGTTGGGGCACAGTGGATAGGATTTCTTTATTTTTTAAGTTGAGCAAAAGTTAAAATATGTATTTTTTTTTTTTTTTTCAAGGCGAAAGGATTGAGATATATGTCCTTCATGATAATAAATCACTAAAACCCAAGTATTTACTATCTAACGCCTCACAGAAAGGTTTAAAGTGAGTTGTGTTGCGTTATTCACTGTGCCCTAATACTGGGGCACAGTGAATCAATGAACGCAGCTGTCTATTAGTGATTGTGAATAGGGGCATAGCCAAATAACTATAAGGCTGAGGTAGTAAAGACACTATACACTATACTTTTAGCATACTTTTATTAATTATATTAGTATAAAATCATTACATTTATCAAGATGAGCAAAATTCTAATGTTTGAGAAAATGCCTTTTATTCACCGTGCTTTTCGATCCACTGTACCCCAACTTTCCCTATTTGTACATTTTTATCATATATACTTTTTCTTTTTTTTTATATATATACATCGACTGACTTAATATTTAGAACATCTAAGTAAACACAATACGTGTAAAGGACGTTTAAAAAACATTTTAAAATTGTTTTAAAGACGCTGTGTGTTTACTGGGATGCAAGGAGTTAACATTTACTCAACTATGGGTCTAAGTTTCCTAACTTAAAGGCCAAAATTTGCAGACTAACTTTTAAATAAACTTTTATGCTTATTTTTTTGGGCCATAATCAAGTTCAGTATAGTTGCATTAAGCATTCGTAAAACTATAGTTTTTTTTGCATCAATTTATTGCGTTATTAGGTTATCATGTATGCCATGGGCAGAAATGTTGTTAATCTCATTGTAAGTCAAAATTATTATTTCACTCGTTACTCTGTCTTTTATTAATCGTTCAAACAGGAAACACTTGGCAATATCAAATTTTAATAGTGTGAGTTCTATTTTTAGTGCAGCTAAAAAAATGCCGGTTTTTGTACGGATACCAATAATGCCTTTTACCATATATTATTCAAGTGTTTGAAATTTTTGAATTTCGCTTTTGTTAAGATGAAATATGTCAGTATTATAATATAATATTGTTCTACAAAAACAAATGAATAAATGTATCTTTAGTAATGGATCCGTAAATGTATCCGAACCCCAGTTTCTTGCTGCATAAGTTGCTTTTAAAAATTTATTTCGTCTTTGCTCACAATGGTTACTACTTCTAAGATCATCTCGAATGATTACTCGAGAGTATTCAATTGAGGTTACCTGGTTAATTGCAGAGTTTTTTTGTTTCTCTTGCTTTTGCACCAATCTTTATAAATTGTATTTTTTTTGGGATTCCATTGAATTTGGTAATTTTTACCATAACCCTCACAAGTTTTAAACAATAGATTTAAATCTTTAAGATTGGAAGCAATAACAAGAATATTATAAGCATACATTAAAATATCAATCTTTAAATTGTTAATACAAACACAGAGTAATGCGTTTTCCACTTGATTAATGAGTCTTTTATTTACAATCATTCACTCTTAGTTCAATCATAAATATTAAATTAATTGATAATTTTTCTTTTAGCAAGCAGTTTGTAGATCAAGATGAAGACAAAAATATTTTATTTGAGTTAAAAAACAGTATTATGTTACTACAAATGCAAATCTTTTAATAGTAAAAAAGCAAATGAAAGAAAGTAAACATGATAATTTTTTTTGCCTTGGTCAAGCCTTTGAAAGCGTCAACTCTATGCCTGAACGTTTTACCGGAATAAAAAATTAAAATTTTATGACTTTTAGCATTATATACTCTTTGCTCACAATTTCAATATGGTATTTGTTGATTCTATTCAACTCATTTCACCAGAAAGTTCACCCCTTCTTCCTTATCAATGTCGATTATCTGACTGGAGCCAGAAAACGAACCTTGAACCTCTTTGTTATGAGCCGGAACTCTAAGTACTTTGCCACGGCTGATATTGTTTATAAATTATATAATCAATAACCAATAAAAAAAACGACTAGCTAAACATTTAACTTTTTATCTGCCTTAAGTACCAGTATACCGTTGCATTTTCCAAGTAGTACACCATACATAAATTAAGCAGAAGATCAAGAGTTAGAAAAGAGTGGTTTAAGGTAACAGTATGTAGTTAGTGGTAGAGGTAGGGAAAATAGAAAATTTAAGTTCTTTTTTTTTCCAATAATTTGTTATAAAGAATAGAAAAAAGACTATTACACGTTTATTAGCTTATTGCTATACTTGCGCAAAAATATCATTTAAAATAAGAATGCAAGCAGCATGTATTGTTGGGCTTACCATAATTTGCGCTTGTTGACTTAAATGAATTTTCAGTAAGAAAAACCTCAATTTGTTTTAGTTGGCACAACAGCATCAAACATGCAGCTGAATCAACTGAATTTTGTGTTAGTTGGCGTAACAAAGTTAAGTATACAGTTGCGTCTACCTAATATTTTTTTAGCCATTACATTGGGCAGCGTAGGGTATAAAACTTAACGATGGTGTAGACAGATGAGTCAATAAGCTGCCAATCCTATGCCAATTCAAAGTCAAAACACAGCTATAGTGCTATGGTGACCAAACAATAAGAAATGCGTTGGATAAATTCGGGTTAACTAAATTTTAGATCAAGTATCTGTCAATCAAAAAGTGATAATTTTTTATTCATACTTAAATAGTTAATTTCATTACCTGCAAATAAAACTGATTTAGAGGTAAGATTGTCAAGAAGACTCTATTAATCTAAATGAGAAGCAATATGAAAAAAAGATGGAATTGCGTATATATATTCTTAATAATTGCTTTTTATATGCTGTATCAAGATACAGCATTTAAAAAGAAATTATTGAGAAAACCAGCTTGATTTTTATGTCAAGAGCAATGACACTAGTCTCACTGAATTCATTAAAGCACCACAAAACTTTTTTAACTTTACGATGAATAAAACAGCTGTAGAACAAAGTTAAAAAAGTAAAATAAAAAGAAAGATTGTCATTAAAAGCTTAATTCAAGACCTTGCTAAAAATAGTATGAAGACTAATTGAATGATTGTTGGAAGTATCTCCTGCATTTAATATCTTAATAATCAATTTCAAAAATATTGAAAAGGTTCCGTGAGAACATTTTCCAATATTATCACAAGAATGTTGCTAGAATCAAAAACTGAAGAACCCTAAGAAAAAGCTTAGAATTTTACAATTTTTGTCTGATTTAGTAAAAAGATCTCTTTCTATTCAATACGACACCATTTGTAATAAAAATACATTCAATACATGCACACCTCCACGATATGCACACATCCCCAATATGCATAGTTCCAAAGCTTAATGCACAATAAACCGAAGTACAGAAATTATCAAACTTTTAATGAACATTATATGCAGTAACAATATCTATTTTCTAGAACATTTACTTACACTTTTTAACCAGTTGTCAGTAAAGTTTAGTTGTAGAAACAAACGTCTTAAAACTTTACCATATAGAAATTAGACATAAAACGGACGCCTTCAAGATAAAGGACGTTTCGTTTTTAAGGTATTTGTTTTATGATTATTTTAGTTTTAAGTGACATAAAACACATTTAAAAAATATATATACAAGGGGGAGGGGAGACCAAAAGTTCGTGTAATGGAGGAGATGGAGTTGGGATAGGGGCGGTTGCTAAGTGTCAAACTAATTAGTGACTCATCATTAGTATATAAATTTTTGTTTCAGCTCTGACGCATTATTCTTTTACAAATGGTTGCCTGCTAAACTAAGGGTGTGTTGCTCTTGCAAGACAACGCGCCGGTTCACAAGAGCAGAGTTGCAATTGTTGTTCTGCACACACGTGGCTTTGAATCACTAGTGCACCCACCCTACAGTCCAGATCTGGCACCAAGTGATTTTTATTTGCTCCCTTATTTAAAAAAATACTTAAGGGGAAGGAAACTTTCCGATAATAATGAGGTAAAGAAGGCAATTTTGGCTCATTTTGAAGCAAAAAATAAAAAGTACTTTTATGATGGCATATAAAAATTAATTCATAGATCTAATGAGTGTGTTTAACTTAAGAGAGATTATATTGAAAATGAAAAATTGATTTGTTGTTTCGTTCTATTTAAAACCCCTCCATTTGGCAAACATTTTAATCCCCTCTTCCCCCCATCCTCTTATATATGAGGAGCCTATCTGCAAAACGCTAAATCCGAGTAAATTGATTTTGAGAAATCGAAGGAAAACTGGCCCACGCCTAATTAGCGCACAAAAAAAAATTGTGTTTATTAAATTTGTATCATTAAATAGACACTATAAAATCACGTGCATAAAAAAAATGCAACTCTACAGGATCTTGAAATAAACCTATTTGAAATATGGAGCCTATTTTGATAATGTCAGTTGGACTTAGATTATATTGAAAATGTTTGGTTAAATTCACATGACTTGTTAGTTTATTAAAAAATATTGAAATATTTTGATTTATTTATCTTGCGCGAATTATACTATTATTATACTTTAATAAGGTTTTTTATTATTATACTATAAATAAGGTAACGGAAAAAGAAGTATAAAACAAAGGGAAAAACAAAATATTGTTAGTTTTTTATTAAGAAACTGATCAACAAAATAAAATTTGAAATACAACAAAAAGTTAAACATGTCTGCTTACAGCATTTTCATCAAGACAACTGCAAATAATATCTTCCTCATCTTCTAGGCGTTCTTCTATTAAAGAATCAATAGCAATACTTATAAAAAAATTTAAAACGAATATCCTGCTCCCAGTTCATTCCTGCATGCACAAGAATTAAACTTCTGATATCTTTCTTTTTAGCGTCGTCAACTGAGACTCCTTTCTGAATCTGAGATGGACAAGAAAAACAGTCACGCTCTCTCTTTGTTATAATCTGAGGACTGTTCTGTCTCTTTGGACTTTAATATTTTTAAGTGATCCTCTTGTGATAAAAAAAGGGTTTATTTTCCTGAATTTTGATTGGCAATGGTTTTTAAAAAACTCTCAGAGATACTGATTTAAAATCTAACACACTCCAGTCTCTTTCTGCAATTTTCACTCTTCCCTGTGTACTGTAAATATTATACTACTCTTCTGGGGAATATATTCGTTCAATCTTTTTAAGCTTTTTTTCTAAAGTTCCAAATACACTTCCACAAGGCAAAAATGTATGTTCTCGAACAGGAAACAAAAGTTCAATTGTTTTTACTAATATCGGTGCATGTCTTAACAGCCAGAAGTCTGCCATATAAATTAAAGCAATATTTTTATTTTGACCACCACATGCATCAGAAACTAAACGAATAGTGTCTACGCCATCCATGTGTGTATTGCAGAGCTTGTCAAATACTGCATAGGAACAGAAAGAACTATTCTTTTTGAAATCATTCTCATTCCAAGTATAGATAGTAACATTATCTTGATTTAATGATCCGTTATTTTTATTTTCTACAACACAAAAGTTGTATATGTAAAGTTGTCTACTGTAATAAGCTCGCTGATCTGGAACTTTAAGAATGACTTGGTTTTGTTGATGGTCAAAGCAAATAATTTTTAAACCATCTCTCTGTTCCTTTAAAAGATCATAGAATGCATTTGCTATACACTTATGAAAAACTAAATCAGTAGTTAAACTGCTCTTCCTTTTTAAATTATTTTCAATCTTTATTTGGTTTCAAATTCTTTCACAAAATGAACATGCATCTGATTTAGGAGAACCAAACCCTAAATTAAAGTTGCTTATAAAAATTTTTCGGAAAAATTCATGTCACTAGTAGATGGGGTTCCTTTTCTGCATAAAATTTCCATACTGTTTTAATACTTTTAAGCTCTGATGGTAGATAAAATTTTATAGATTTCTTTCTGTTATAATGATTCTCCCTTCCAGGAAGAGTCTTTATAAATTCTATCACAGCCTTTCGCTTATCCGTAAAATTATGGCTCTTTTTATCACCACCTCTGTTTTCTTTTCTAGGATTAACATATTTAAAGAAATGTTTTGCAATATTTTGAACACGAGTACCAACATGTAAGCATTATAGAAAAGTGTCTTTACAAACATGCACTATTTGTCTGTTTGCTTTTTCCATAAAATAACTAATTTCACAACTAGACCTATTTCTCATTTTTTGAGAATAAAATTGTTTTTTTTCTAAATTGTTGCTTTTTCTGAACAGACAAAAATTTATACATATTTTTATTATATATTTGTCTTGGTCACATTTTTTGATAGCATTATAAAAATGAGCATTAAAAAGGTAGAGGTCAGTATTTTTTATTTCAAAACATTTGTATGTCGTGTATTTTGTGTTCATGTCGGCAATAGTGTTTTGAAGGTGGTTTTGGTCCATGCCTAAAAATTAAAATGTATACTAACATATATACACACACACACACACACACACACACACACACACACACACACACACACACACACACACACACACACACACACACACACACACACACACACACACACATATATATATATATATATATATATATATATATATATATATGTTTATATAAAACTTTTAATATTTATAATATAAAAATGCACTACTTGCCTTTCAACTTGTTTTCATTTTCTTGCGTTACCCTTAGTAATACGGTGGCTTGCTTTTTCTCCAACAGCTATAAAACTTTGAGTAATTTCGGTCATTTTTTTCTATGTGAATAATAAATAAAACTTGAAGCACCAGCAAAAAGTGCGCCAATTTTAAAATAAACACTCCTTTTATTGGTTGCTAAAAAATAATAACGTCATTTGATTCGCTGCGGACTTAGTACGTTTTGAAACTCTGACCCTGTTTGACTTAGGGTGTTTTGAAAATGTTGTGATATTTTCCCTAAATATTTTTAGGACCTAGAGTCTTTTATTAGATCTAATTTTTAAATAGATTATAGATTTCAGTATCTAGAATGTAGAAATGTAATCAACTCAACTTTTTTATTTTTGTGACTTAGCGCGTTTTGCAGATGGGCTCCTCATATACATTTTTGTCATAATTAGTTTCATTTTCGTTTCTAACTTTCTCGGAATTCTTTAAATTTTGGTAATTTTGCGGACGCAAAATGGCTAAATAGAAGATTATAAAAGCGTTTTAAATAAGGTTCAGGTCCACTTTTTTTTTCTGGAACTAAATTATTTTATCTTTAACTATGTGATGAATACGTGTTATTTTATTTTAAATAAATGGTGGCAGTAACTGTTTGTCAACTTAGAAATTCATTTTGGCGGTATCAGTTTTATCTCAGGCGCTTTTTAGCTTCGATACATTGCGATATGTCGTACGAGGCAAGCTATTTTAATTATATAAATCTTTTATTTTTATATTTGTATCATAAGTTTTATTTAACTTTATTGCTTTCTTATATATTTTAGTTTAAAATTATGCAAATCTTTTTATGGACTCATTTCAATCACTTTTGTTTGGCAATATTGTTGGTGTTCTTTTTTATGATAGAATGCCCATAAGTTTTTATATTAGTAAAATATTTGTTATAATATTAACAATAAAAGTCCTAATTATTATTATATAATATTTTAGTATCTCATTATGTTAATAATTAACAAAATTTTATTAGGAAGATTAATAGTTATTGGGTTAGATATATTGATTGTCATTTTGCGATAGATGCAAATAACTTACATTCACAAATTATGGCTTAAAATTCAATAATTATAGGGTCAAACTTTAAATTTATTTATATATCATTATATATATATATCACATAAAAATTTAATAAAAGCTGAGTTATTATATTTTTCTTAATATTCACTATAAATGTAAATTAGTTGCAAGTAGATTTTAACATTGATAATTATTAAATATACTAAAAAACAATCTTGATGATGATCTCATCAAGATGTTTATTGTAGTAGTAGCAATTAAAAATTTAGATAATTTTGACTTGCAGTATTTAGTGATATTTTCTCTTTAAATTTTGAATTTTCCTGTTTTTGTTATTAATTTAATTTTTTAAGTAGAATATTTATATAAAGAGTTATTCTTTTTGTTTAGGATGCAATAAAGTCATTAAACAGTTTGCAATCAAATGCAGCTGTAATTGAAAAATTACGCAATGAGCAGGGCCGGTTCCAACAAAACAGTCTTCCAGAAATGCTTGCATTTTTACATCGAATAAATGTAAAAGTATGATGTTTTTATAGTTTATACTTTTAAACATAATTTAAACAATAATATTGAATATGCTTAATTTGTTACATAGTTTTAGTTTTTATAAAATAAATAATTAAAAAGCTAAAAGAAAGACATTTTTTAATTTTAAAGAACTTTATAGACTTATTTTAATAAAATCAACTATTCTTAAGTCTTAGCATAGCTGCTGGTACTCATAGTGTATTGCAATATGTTGAAGGCTTAAATTTAGTAAATTTTGGCGTGCATCTGGGTTAAGTTCTTAGTTCTTTGCTTTTTATTATTGTCTTGGAAGTTATTTCTAAAGAGTTCAGTTTTGATTTTTTGATTACCGTTTAGCTATTTTCTACACATAATTTATGCTTGATTGCAGAGACAGAAAAAGATAGAGCTAACATTAAGACTTTGATATTTGAAGATGGAATGGAATCAAATGGCTAAAAATAAACAAGAATAAGAGAAAATTAATGCATTGTAAAGTCGAAAATACGCTAGCAGAAAATACTGGAAAATGGCAAAAGAAATTAGAGAAAACTCTTATGTCTTTTTCACTTGATTTTTTTTCTGTTTAGCAGCCTTGCTTTTAAGATTTCTGTTTCTGCATATTTTACTAAATCATATGGTTTATAGATTGCTTGTAATAGCATTAAAATAAAATAAAATAGATGCAACTGTAGTTTTTTGCTATTTAATCAAATTAAGACTCTAGAGGGGTAAGATATACAAGGATAGGTGATGCTACTTATCCAGGTGAAAGTAACCTACCTAAAAGAAAACTTTTGATGTTAATCTTCTAAGTGGTGCTATCACAGTAAAAATACTCAGTCCTGATCTGCTTCAATGATTATTGCCAAAAAGGGTAGCTGGTTTTAAAAAGTTGTTCTAACTCCTCCATAATGTTGTAAATAATTTAGAAAATAGCGTTATGGAAACCCACCAAAATCACTTAAATGTTAAATTATAACATTTAACTTAAAATATAAGGTTTTTTTTGTAATTGTTATTTATTATAATACTATATTATTTTATTATATCTATTATAATACTGTTTCTGAAATTTTGTTATTGTTTTTATAATTTTAGTATTGTTTTTATAGTTTTTTATTCTATTTAACATTTAAACTTTAATGAGCAAAAAAAATTTATTTTGTCTTTTAATATTTGTTTTAGGTATCTGATTTAGATTCATTGAATATAATTCATATTAGTGGCACAAAAGGAAAGGTCATCAATAATTTTTAAACTTTTTATTAACAAAGTATATTCTAATGATATATGAATCTAATAATGAACCATGTATTTTGATTTATCAAAAAATAAAAAAGTACTTTAGAAAATTGTGCCTTAAAACTATGTCTTCTCTAGTTATATTAATTTATAACTTATATTAATGTAATGTGTATGTCTTTAAAACTATTGCTATGCACCGATGTATAAACTAAAGCTATTGGGTCATTCCATCTCAAATCAAACCCAAAAATATAGTTTTTGGCACCATGTCATCTCAGATTTTAATGATTTTTGGAATACAAGCTTAAATAAATGGAAGAAAACTTCAATTCAAATTTTAATGTCTTTAAGATTTCAGAGATGTCAATACTCAGTCCCAACCTCTTTATTGACTGTTTTTTTTTCAGCGCTATTTATTTTTTAAGCTAATTACATAACAAAACTGTTATGCAATTAGCTTAAAAAATAAATAGCGCTGAAAAAAAAATAGTTAGCTGCAAATTTTCCCTGTTATTGAACAATGAAATACTTGTTCAATAGCAGGGAAAATTTGCACCTAACTATTTTTTAGGGTGAGGAACTTGGTTTCTAATGGAAGTTGGTTTCTAATCTAGGAAACTTGTCAAAAATCAAGGTACTTGCTTTCTAGGAAAATGGTTTCCAAAACACTAAAAATTTAAAGCTTCTTTATGAAAATTCAATTTCAAAATGGTATAATATTTTTTGTAAGTTTGACAACCCTACAAAAAATTGTTTATCTTGAGATGTCTAAAAGATACAATTCTGAAAATTTTTCCTAATGTTCTAAATGTAACAAATGCCATAATACAAAAAAACTGCAAGGATTTTCTTTTTTAAATCAGATTTATTTGCATTTAAAGTTGTATAATACTAAACCCAAAAAGTATTGAAATTACAAAAATTAACCATGGAAATAATTAAATAGTTGTAAGAAAAATTAAAATAAGGCAATAAGAATTAACAGTTTCATAAAAAATTAGTTCTCTGGTTTCAAGTTTGCCAAGCTTTTTTTAATGCTTTATTGATCAATTTTGCTGATTTTATATTGTCTTTATGTGACAGTTGTTGGAATATTAATTATTAACAATAAGTTTGTTGATGGAATCCAGCACACATCATCTCTAGAAGATCAACAATATGATCTTGAAGGGTAAAATGGCTGCATGAATTTAACTTGAAAGTCTTTATTTCAACATCAATATCCTCAACAAGTTCGATCCATGGATTGTTATCATATAGTAAACATACAAACATTCCAATGCTTATATTCAAAAAGCATTCTTTAGTAACTCATCAGTTTGAAAATTGAAAATAAATGAGTACTCTAATTGTTCGAAACAACTTTAGCTCCAATTTTTGTGTTACTTATTGGAATGAAGTTATGATAGCTGCAAGTGCCTGGTAATATTTTTGCAGTTGCATATCTTTGCTCCATTTCACTTCGGATTATCATGTTTGACTCCTAAGATATGAATAAAAACTAATTCCTGTGATTTTATTTTGGCAAAAATAAAACCTTGCAGATGCTGTAAGTATATGATTTGTTGTTGTTCGAAGAAGACTAGCAATTAAAGTTATTCTTTTAACAGTGCCACCAATACCATCACATGGTGATTTGCTGTGACTTGTTGCAAAGAAAGAACATACACATTTTATAGCAAAATCTTGTTCATGATGGCATATATTTATGAGTGTTTGTAGTTTTTGAACTGGCCAGCACACCCATCTGAATATTAATGAATATATTTGATGAGAAATATTGCTTGTAATATATTCAATTATTAACTTCATCACATGATATACCATGTCTTCCATTGTTTGTAATCTATATAATAATCATCATCTTCATCAATATCTTCTTGAGAGTATAACTCATTTTCAAGATAATGTCCTAATATAGAATCTTTTGGACACAAAAGGCAACTATGTATTATGCATATTTTGTTAGCCCTACTACAAATAAGCGTATCAATAAGTTCATGATAATCCTTTGATAATTCAACTGCACTAATCATTAACTTCACATTTTGGAGGTATGTGCACACAAATACTGTATGTGTACCAGATGCTTCTACTGTAAAACACTGTTCTAGACGATGTGAGCAAAAGTTAGAAAAACAAGTCTTTATATCAGGATAACTTGTTTTAAACTTAGCATACAGTTCTTTTAGATTTAAGAGAATCAAACACTTTTGCATATGATATTTTCGAGCTATACTCACAAAATCTTTTTTTCCAGGTATTTGCCTGCTATTTTCATCATTACAATAAAATTCAATAATTTTATCTACAGTCTCTTGAGATATTTTCTTTCTTTTTTTTTTTTTCACGTAAAGATAAAAAACCATTTTTATGCAGCAGTTTGTGTGATATCTGCACCATATAACTAGTAACATTAAGTTCTTTTTCTATACATTTGTTAGACCAAGATATTGGAACCAGTCTTAGTAATTGAATTTTTTGATTGCGATTGGAAATTAACATTTTATTTTTATTTTTTTTAAATTAAAAAAAAATAAATAAAACTAATGTTTTTCAATTTCCAGCAAGCTGCAAATTTCTTTACATTCTCCTATAAACACGACTGATAATTACTGCTTTAGTGAGTATTTTGAAAAAAAAATCAAGTCTATATAACTACAATAAAGCCTAAAAAAAGTTTCATGGTTAATAATATTAATTAATTATGTCTTAATAATTCTTATCAGCTAAATACAGTATCTTCTCTAAAAAACTTTTGTCGACCAACTGGACCAGCTAGAAGTGTTAGTGACTATATCCACAATCATAGATATACTTCTGAGATCTGTAGACACTCAAGTAGAAGGAATTTTTTTACAATCGTGTTATTAAAATTTGGAACAATTTGACGTTTGAAGTCGAACTCATTAATTAGTGTTAAACTTTAAAAAAAGTCTTTATGAACTTTATTATGTGAATTAAAATTGCAAATTTTAGTTTTTAAATTTGCTGCTAAAGTGGATTACCACTCAGTGAGCATTTGCTCACGGCAGCAATTAAATAAATACCTTTTCTTTATTTTCCATTGTGTGAATTAAATGAGTTACAGCAAGTTATGTGGATTGTGGAGTAATATGTTAAGTAAACATATTCATGGTGTAAGCAAACTGTTGTATTTTCATCAATTTTAATGCCAGAGCAACTAACTAATAAGTCTTTTTCTACATTATCGAGATCTGAAACTTGATATTATTGGATTTCACATGTTTGTTTGTGGCAAATTTTTTTATTTATTATTCCAACTGGACATCTTTCTTTATCATTTATATTTATATATTATTTTTTAGTTCTGTAAGAAATAATTTTGAAATAATTATTATATAAGATTGGTAAATAAAAAGTCCTTTATTAAATATAAAGATTGTATAAAGTAAAGACCTTTAATGTAAAATGTAAACAAGTTCATATATTAGAACTGTTTCTCAGATTCTAAAACCTTTAAAAAAAAGTGCAAAAAAATAAATGTATATAATTTTTTTTCATTATAAAACAACAATTTTTCTTTTTTGAATTTTTTTATAAAACTCTCAATGCAAATAAATCACATTCAAAAAAAAGTTATAAGGAGATTTTTATATAGAAATATAGGAAATAATTTCAAAATCATATCTTTCAATAATTTCAATATCTTTTAGGCTTGAGATATACTTCTTTTTATACGGAGCATCAGAAAATTTGTAAAAAGTGTTACACCATATTGAAATTGAATTTTCATATCAATTTTTTTAGTGTTTTAGAAATCATTTTTGAGTTCCTCACACTAAAAAGTAGTAAGGTACAAATTTTTAACACTTTTAAGTTAGAGATAGAGAGTATTTCATACGTTAAAGCTAATTGTGTTATGCAATTAGCTTAAAAAATACATGGCTCTGAAAAAAACAGCAAAAAAAAGAGATTCAAACTTAGTTTCCATATCTCTGAAACCGTTAGGAATTAGACACTAAAATTTGGAGTGAATTTTTCTTTCATTTATTTAAGTTTGTATACCAAAATCATCAAAATCTGAGGTGGCATGGTGACAAGCATAAATTGAATTGAGCTGGAATGACCCTATTGCTAGACATCACAATAGAAACCAATATAATATGTAATTTATTATATCAGATTTTGCAACTGTTTTGTAGATCTGAAAATGCACTACTAAGTTTTTAACACCAAGTTTTTTAGTAACAAGTGATGCCTATGAGATGCCTTGTATCATGTATGCTTTGCAAGCAAGTGGTTCCCAAACCCCATTTTGTCTCTGCTAGTACCATAATCAACTTGTTTCTCTGTTTAACAGCCTTGTTTTTTAATATTTATGTTTTAACATATTTTATTAAATCATATGGTTGAGAAATGCTTGTAAAAACATAAAGAAAAATTTGTAGCAACTGTAGTCTTATGCTTTTTTACATAGCAAGGATAAACTGAATCAAGACTAAATCAATTCATCTTAATTTTTCCCTTATCTTTGATTGAAACATTTTTTTCCATTTGTGTTGCTTTGTCTTATAACTCACTTGTACCATAAAAACTTTACAATTTCATTTTTTATTGTCATCATTATAGGCATCATTATAAACAAATTTTAGTGTTGCAATAGTTTTATTTCAATTAAAAGACAATTTAAAAAGATTTTTTTTGAAGAAACTGAGCTTAAACTATAATTACTTAGTTAATTGTATTAGTTAATTAATTTATTAACTAAATATTGCGATATTATACTAATAATTATGTCTTTCAGTTTTTTTTTCTTCCTTTAGTTTTAGATAAAGCAACTTGATCAACATATATATTGATCATTATATTTAAGTTGTTTTTTTTTATTTAAGTATGAGAAACATTTTTTTGTGTTTTCTTTACTGTTAACATATAATTGTATTTTACAATAGTTATATTAAAATTGTTGTAGCTAGGTACCTGGTTTTGGTACCTGTTTCACTGAACAAGGTCAACTTTTATTAATATCTTTTTATGAGCACTTTTACTGAAACCAAAATCTACACATTTTTTAAAAGTTTTATGTTAAGGTTAGGTTTGAAGCCATTTTATATATTAAATAAGATGGATTATAAAATAGGATTCACTTTATTTTTATTGGATGGTTCAGTTTCTGTATTTTTTAGTTACGGTTCAGTGTCTACATTTTTATTAAAGGATTCAGTGTCCGGATTTTTATTATAGGGTTCAGTGTCTGCGTTTTGTGAAAGTATTTTGCGACATTCTGGTTTAAAGACTGGTTTATATACGTTAGTAATGTTTATTTTTTAAACTTGAAATTAGATTGCTTTATTTTTTTATTCCTGTTTTGTATCTATTTAGTTTTTTTAGCAACAATACTATTTTTAGGAGCAATATAAATGATGCTGTTATTTTAAATCATAAAATGTTTGTTTTAACTTCAATTATTTAATAAAGTTTCATAAAATGGCTTTGTTAAGATATAAATACTTTGTTTACTTTAATTAATAAGTGTATTGTTTATTATATGTAAAATAAACAATGCTTTATAATTTAACTCAATATTTATTGTAATTAAAGTAAATAAAGATTTTTTGAAATATTTTCTGCAAGTCTAATTAACATGAATTAAAATTTACTGAAAGTATTTCATTAAAATAAAAAATTGAATAAAAGTGCTTTATTATTTCCAGGTCTCCGCATTTGGTCGAAGTTCGTGAAAGAATTCAAATAAATGGGAAACCTTTGAATAAAACAATGTTTGCAACTTACTTCTTTAAGTGTTATGAAATGTTGCAGAAAAGTTGTGTTAGAAAATTTTTATAAATATTTTTATGATACTATTATTGTATATTAAATTATATATTACATTTAGAGCTTTAATAAATATATGATGCTAAGATAAATTGAGTTGTGAGGGACTGAATAGATTGAATGGAGAAAGTAGTTCCAAAGCAGGAATCAGATGAAATGTTTTTTTTTTTATGCTAAATCTCAAATTGAATTTATTAATATGTTTTGATCAAATGTATTTTCTAGTTTAAGTAGTAATTAATTTTAACACAGAAATACACAAACAATTTAATATACAGTCTCTGTATATTAAGAACTTTCTATATATTGAATAAAATTATCCAAAAAAAAAAAAAAAGAAATATTTTTATTTGGAATCAAATTGGTCTACTTTGGGGTCTGAAAAACACAGCAATGGCACCAAGTATTTACAAAACTGGTAAAAATCTAAAATTATCTTGAGATTTGTACAGGAAAATGGAATCCAAAGTCAATCCAAAATCAAGCATATAAATGCTTAAACCTTTTAACAATTTATTAAAGATTAAAGTACCACTTTAAAAACATCAAATGATAACTAATGACTGATAATCAGTTTTAACTTTTAAAAGTTAAAATTTGTTTCATTTTAATGATCTGATACATTAGGCAAATATTTAAATGTCATTTTCTTAATCTAATACTTAACAATTTTAAACAAAATTTTTAAATAATAATAAATAATAATAATAATAAATATTATTATTAATAATATAAGTAGTATTAACAAAAAATAAATTACATATTTATATTGTACTAAAATTATTAAATAAAAAGTTAAAATTAAGACTTTCACCTAATTTACTTAGTTTTAAAATTTGCTCATAATTTACGAGCATATATCTATAATTTTTAGTTTTTGAATTATGAAAGATGTTGATAGTTTTTTGTTTATGAATTATGAACACACATCTATATCTTTTTTTTTCATGAATTTTTATCAAATATTATAAAAGGGAATTCTAGAATTTTATAGTTTCCTTATGCTTATCCATGGAGATTCTTTTTTTACTCAAAACATTTTGTATTGCTTGTGCATGCATTCAGTGCACACTTTTATTCATTCATTCAACATTTTGTTATGCAATAGTTATGATTATAATGTTATACAATAGTGATGCTAATGGTAGCTGATGGTAGAGTGTTAACCTTGTAAGTAGAGATTTTAAAGAGAGTTTGAACATTACCACATCCCTGGTGGTGTCACAAGTTGTTACTGCAACTATGTTTGTCAAGGTTTTCATTTTCAAAAAATGAAAATAAAATAAAAGTATTAAGACTTGGAAAGAAAAACCAAAGTTCATTATTATGAATTTATACTATTTTATTATAGGATAATTATTGTGATTTAGTCATTTTAAAAGGAATTAATTTTTTAAAGTGTAAATCTGCTAATTTAAAAGAATTTATTTAATGTGACATATTTAACATATTTTTCAATATGAGTTGATTATTTCAATGTGAATCAATCTTTTTTGTAAATACATTGTTGTTTCTTTCTATCAAAAATGATTGGAGGTTTTGAGGTTGAGTTGGGGTTTAAATCTGGTTTCTTTAAGAAAATTTTAATTTGTTCAAAATAGTAAGTACTCTCGAGTCCTTAATAAAATTGGGGGGGGGGGGACATTTTTTATTTTTTAAAAAATTTTCCCACTCACCCATTTTTTATTAAGACCCCCCCCCCCCTCTCTTGTTTATTAATGCGCATTTGACCACAAGCCACGCAAGAATTAAATAGTTTTATGCATGTTTTGTAAAAAATATTAGTTAGGATTAACAAACTAAAATTTTTATGAAAAATACTTTTATTGTAACATAAAAAAATTTCCCCCTCCCTTTTATTGACCCCCCCCCCCTATTTATTAGATCTGGACTAAAATTACCCCCTTCCCTTTTATTCCCCCTCCCCTCCCCTTATATTAAGGACGCAAGAGTATTTTAGTTAAAAAGATTTTTTTCATAGATTCATCAAGAAGATAAATTGCCTGGTTATTTTCGGTTTTTAACATTAATGGCATTTAAAGTATTTCTATCTGAAAAGGTTAGGTTTTATTTTTTTAATTGAGTAGGTTGTATTTAATTTTCTAACTGAAAGGTTGTGTTTTATTTTCTAACTAAAGATTTTCTTTTTGTGTATACAATTAAATAAAATTTTAGCAACTTTTTTTTTATTGTATTTATTTTGTAATGTTTAATAGCTGCAAAAATCCTATTATTGTATTATATCTAATACGGTAGTGATGTAGTGGTAGAGCACTTGCTTCATAAGAGAGAGGTTCCGAGTTTGATCCCCACCACGTTCCTGGTAGTACCACACTCAACTTGTTTCACCTTGCAGCGGCCTTATTCGTCAAGGTTCGTGTTTCGGAGTTATAGAGTTGAGAGAGGGTTATAACCACAATTAAGTAGCCTCCTCATCTTTAGTGGCCTTTTGGGCCTTGGGAAGGTGAATTAACAAAAAAAAATATATCTTAAAAATACTTTCTGAAATTTCATGCAACAAATTTATTTATATAATTGTTTGTTATAACAGTAATGCACCATTGTACTAATATATTATCACAGTTAATATATATCTACTGATTTCTATTCTTACTTTATAATAACTTTAAATTAAGTGTAATTTTTCATAATAACTTTAAAACTAGTGACGTTACGACTATTAAATAATTCGATTGTTGACTAAATCGATTAATATATTTTCTAAAGCCGACTTAAATTGACTAATACATTTTTGGAAGTCAACTAAAAGTTGATTTATTTAAAGTATGGGAATAATTTATTTTCTTTGAAATAAATTGTAATAAAAATAATAAAGTAATTTATATTTGCTTTTTTGGCTGTCTGTGTTCCATAAGGTATTTTTTAGAGCACAAATAATGATAATAGCGTGAAAAAAGAATCTAAATACTTTAAAATACAATAACTGTTGAACTTTTAAATAGTAGTACAACACATCACAATAGTTTTTGTAATTGTTTTTCATCAAAACAATACAATAGCTATTGTAATTGTTTTTTGTCCCAGTAATGCAATACAAAAGTTATTGTAATTGTTAGCAATACAATAACAATAATACAATAACAATAAGTAATGTTTTAATTACATCTCTGGTATTACAATACAATATTATTGTATTGATGTGATGTTGTATTGAATTTTTACAATTACAATAACAACAGTCCCAACCCTAGTTTGAAATTTCTAGCTGGTATTTATCACTTTTTTTTTAAAATAAAAAGTGATTTGTTTTATTTTAATGATCCGATACTTTAAACAAATATTTAAATGTCAGTTTCTTAATCGGATACTTTACAATTTTAAAAGTTTTAAAAGTCATTGTCTAGTCAGCTTATAATACAATTTTGATATGTAAATGTAGTTTTAATTTCTGGAATTAAGAGTTCTTCAAAAAATTATCATCTAAGAAAATTTTTTTTTTTTTTCTTAAAATACTTTTTGAAAACACCTTGGCCAGGAGTATAGTTTTTAACACTTTATTTGCCCAGGAGTATAGTTTTTAGCAGTAATAGTAATGATAAATAATGATAATAATAGTAATAGTAATAATAATAATAATAATAATAATAATAATAATAATAATAATAAATATTGTTAGTAATAATATAAGTAATATTAACAAAAAATAAATTACATATTTGTATTGTACTAAAATTATTAAATAAAAAGTTAAAAATAAGACTTTCACCTCATTTACTTGCATATAATTGCACCTAATTTATGAGCATATACCTATAATTTTACATCTATATTTTTTTTTCATGAATTGCAATAACCGCTTTACATGTTTTACATATTCATGGTACTTTACATAACAATCTAATTTGTCGATTTAATTCCACTCACTATTAAGTTTATTCCACATATACTTTGCACCATTTGGCATTAGTATTTTAACATTTCTTTTAAGTTCATCCCATAAAAGTTCAATAGGAGAGAGATCTGGTGATTAGGGAAATTATTCTATTCAATACTTATTACTCACTTAAATAATTCCTACAAAGTTTTGAAGAATGCTTTGGATTGTTATCTTGAAAAATAAATGGCTCCCCAATAATTTTACTTCCTGAAGGTATGGCAAGACCTTTTTAAAATGTTTAAAGACACTGCTTTTGTCATTTTTTTCTCTGTTTTTACAATGTCACCTGTAGTATTTCCTCTAAAACAGCCCCAAACCATAACACTACCCAAACCATGTTTCACAGTTGGCAACACTAATTATTTTATCGATTCACCAACATTTCTTTGGACAAAGTTCTTCCTTTGGAACTAAAGATTTAAAACTTTAACTTGTTGGTCCAAAGAACACATTTCCAATCATTAATAGTCCATTTTTCATGTATTTTGCCCATTCCAATTTTATTTTATTTGTTTAGGAGCCAAAAGAAAGGTTTTCTCACAGTTATTCTGTCAACAAGCCCTGCTTCAATCAATCCCCTTTTCACCATTGTAAAAGATACTGGAGCTTCTCGAGAACAATTCAAATTATAGGTTAATTACAAAGCTGCTAACGGGTTATAACTAAAAAATGGTAATGACTTTAAAGATAAAGTTATGTAACATACTTTATATTAGTTACGGTTGCAATCTTACCTAGTTTGCAGCATTTTCAATTCTCTACAAAACTTGTTTTATTTGAAGTTAGGGAGAAAAATAAAATAAAAACAAGAAGCTCATCAAGAATGTTTGTACAGCCTCTATTTGAAAAATCAATCTAAAGGGAAAAAGTTTACAGTTGATCACTTTCTTGCTGAAATAATTCCTATTAACATCATCTATACCATTATTCTACACGCTGAATATAACTTTGGGTACCAGAGAGTCCTTGGGAGTGGTAGGATTGCTAAAATAATGACAAAAAGGAACATAAAAAAAATTAAAACAATGTTTGACCACAAAGACGGCAATATCGCAAACACAAGCAGCTCAGAAATTTAAGTGCACCCAAGTATATATCAGCAAAACATTATAAACAAAGTCTTTAATCAGGGCATAGAAGAAGAAGAAGAAGATTCCATTAAGAACTTGTGACCAAATAGAGAAAGCTCGAATGAAGTACGGTCAGCAGTATTGAATTTCCGCCAATAAATTGTTAATCCTTGATGACAAGTTGTACTTCACATTTAACCACTCTTTGATTAATGGAAATGATATGTCTCTCAAACACCAACAAGTGTCAGGTCATTTACAAAATTTTATTTTGTAAATGATCTACTGGGAAATTTGGGTCAATGAAATCTAGAAATTGTGTATCTAAATCCATCTAGTGGAAAGTTATCAAATAAAAGAAACAAATTAGTTTCAAAATTCAGACATGAAAATAAATTCCTTTTTTTGTATAGTAAGCTTTATATTATCTACTAATCATTACATCAAATATATATTTTTTCTTTCTTTGATTAAAAGATTAAAAAAAATCTTTAGATTTATTATGGACTTTGGTATTAAAGTTTGATGGTTTTAGCCATTGCTTGGGCTCTCAAGTACGTTGTTGTTTACTAGACTAAGACTCATAAAATCCCCAACATGGACACCAGTAAATTTAACCCAGGCTGGTTAAACTTACCATGAGGTTATTTGTATTATTTCTTTATTAAAGAAAAAATTGGATGAGATCAATTTATTTTAAAGTATTTATCTGATGTAATCCACTTACAAAAATAATTGACAGTTTTGATATATATTTTTATATATATGAAATATAATATATTTATCAAGTATATTTACCAAAATATTTATGATGTTTGAGAATTAACATTCACTTATAAGTAAAATAAACAATTTAGTTAAGATTTAAGTTAAATTAGTTTTTTTAGAGATTTAGTAGAGAGCAGGAAGAGATTAAGTAGAGATTAAATAGAGCAAGAATTACTTGTTTAAGATTATGATTACAATAAAAACAAAGTAACTACAACTAAAACAATAACCATGGCAACAATAAAAACAATGAAGTTTTTATAATAAGACATGAAAATGATTACAAAAAAATATGATTTTAAATACCATTTTATTTCAGGTTGATGTTGTAGTTCTTGAAGTTGGCATTGGTGGAGCATATGATTGCACAAATGTTATACAGTATGTTGATATTTAATTTTTTTATATATATCTTTATCTTATAATTACATGCTTTTTTTTAATATACATAGTTTCGGTAGCAAAAAATATTTTATGTATGTTTTTAACTTTTAAGTGATTTTATAAATCTTTCTAGAAACCCTGTTGTTTGCGGTATTTCAAAACTTGATTTGGATCATACAGCTGTGCTTGGTTGCACAATATCCAAGATTGCATGGCATAAATCTGGCATAATGAAGGTGATCACAAAACAATATCTTATGTATGCAATATAATTGAAATACTTTTGATATTAAATTTTGGTTTAAAAAGCGTATTTAAAAAAGAGAAATTTCCCCAATTTTTAAAGGGGCAAACTTTTTTCACCGGGTGTGGGGTAAATTATCCCATCCCTCTCAAAATTACCCCCTCCCCTCTCCCCTCAAAATTTATTGTCAAAAAAATAGACACGCAAACTGCATGTCTAATTTTTGTAAGAGTCATTTCACATTGTTACAAAAGTAATGAACTCAATTAAGTCTAGTCAGAGATTATGATGAAAAACCATTTCAAAGGGACAGAAAGGCAATGTTCCTGATCAACAACATAATATTAAAGATTTTGTGTGCATGTAGCAAGTTTATAAGTTACATTATTTGTTTTAAAGTTCAATTAAAAAAAGAGTTTTTTTAAACATGGAATATATTTTTTTCATTTCTACTACAACTATATTTTTTTTTCAACTTACAACTACAATTGCTGCCCAAGAAAGTGGGGAGAGGGGAGGGGGTGGTAATAACATTTGCTGGAAAAAAAACATTTATTATGAATAGTAAATTTTTTGATTCATCAAATTTTTTGAGAAAACCATTATTCTTCTTTAGTTAGATACCATTATTAGCAATGCAACATCAAAGTATATTGATTTGGTTCATTCTCCATGATTTTAATAAGATGTTCTCCATATTTTAATTGGTTTTATTTAAATTGGAGTTAGGTAGTTTAAATTTACTACCATACACACATAATTATTTTAAATTTTTGCAAATATAAATTGTGTTTAATTTAATCTTAATTTTTGCACATATAAATTGTATTTTGTATATTTATAGTCAGGTAGGCCAACTCTAACCATTCAGCAAGTAGAAGATGCAAAAATAATGTTGTTCAACAGGGCTGCTGAGCTTAAGGTTTTTTAAAGTTGTTTTTTTTAAACAATTTTTAAACTCAATTGTTTGCAAGTAACTGTTAACTATTTAGTGTGTGCGTGTATATATATATATATATATATATATATATATATATATATATATATATATATATATATATATATATATATATATATATCCCAGTTTTATTAAAAGATTCTCAGCCAATATGTATCATGCAAAGTCATTCTTCAATAAATCAAAGAAAAAATATTTTTTAAGATGCTTATTTTTAATAAAAAATATATGATTTATCTTTATCATATATTTTTTTAAAAATCGATTGTTCTGAATACAATTTTCCTACATTATAATTACATTGTGTTAAAAAGTTAATCGCAATTCAGCTACATGCAACGTGTGAAACATAAACTTTTAGACAAATTTGTCTACGTTTATTTTAATTTTTTTTCAATTTTTACATTTATATACA
Organism: Hydra vulgaris; assembly: GCF_038396675.1. NCBI lineage: Eukaryota > Metazoa > Cnidaria > Hydrozoa > Anthoathecata > Hydridae > Hydra > Hydra vulgaris. The sequence continues at coordinate 51,393,169 of NC_088921.1, forward strand.
ATTCATAAACATAATTAAGACAATCTAGAACAGTTTAACAATTTAACTAAATTGCCCAATAAGGGTTTATACCACCCTTAGCCAACCATAATTTGTAAATCTTATAAGCCAAATAAATAACATTGACAAAAAGCTCCTAGAATTGTATAGTTTGTTTGATTACTTTACATTGAGACTCAGCAGTAAGATTTGTCACAATTATGAGCACATCCTAGCTTCAAGAAGATCTAGCAAATTCTTTATGAAGATCTAGTGAATTTACTATTTCAATATTTTATTTAAGAGTCAAAGTGCTTAGTAAGAATAAAGCCATTGCAATAAAATCATCTTAAACTGTTATGAAAAAAGGATTACCATCAGATTTTCTTTTTCAAAAGGATAAAAATATCTTTTAAAAATACTTTTTTTTTCACAAAATATATCATGATTTTGTTTTTTTTTTTAATTTCCTGGTAACTAATCCTTTCTATTACTATGGAGTTTCTAGTTGCAATTTCATTTTTTTAATCTTTGGTTTGGTCTATAAAATGTTCTGCTTTTATAATTGGACAAAAATATTTTTTTAATATATATATATATATATATAAGCCAGTGCAAAATATAAACTTTTTGTTAAATAAATGTTATGTATGTCAATGTTTTTAATATAGTTATTCTTTAAAAACTTCTTACATGATTTAATTTCAACATGGATAGCTAACTTCAAGTTTAAAACTATTTATTTTATAAGTTAAAAAATTTATATATGCAAATATTTTTTAATATCTTTTTTTTTTTTTGCCAAATGAAGACACAAAATAAAAGTTCAGTCAAAATATCAAAAGTTATTATCAAAACATAATAATTTAAATTTTTTGCAAGACTATCTAGGGGAGGAGCCCCCATAGCCTACTAAGTCCTTTAGACAGGCTATTTGTAGCTCCAGCACCCAATGCTCCTGCTGAAGCCAAGTATATATATATATATATATATATATATATATATATATATATATATATATATATATATATATATATATATATATATATATATATATATATATATATATATATATCTATATACATATATATATATATATATATATATATATATATATATATATATATATATATATATATATATATATATATGCATAAATATATATATATATTATATATTTATATTTATATTATATATTTTTCTATTTATTGTATTTTTGTTTTAGTGGATTTCTACTTTATTTTATTTCTGTTTTTTTTTTTCAAGAGTTTTTTATTTTATCATAAAGCATGTACACGATATAAATGTGAAAGAATAAATACTTTATTTTTTTCAGTGGTTTTATTAATATGTTTTGAATTTTATTTGTATTTTGTTTTCAATGTGTTGTTGTTTCAAAAAAATAGTTTTCCCATTAAACTTAAAATAAGTTTTAAAAATGACAAAAGAAAAAAGACGTTAAAGAAAATCATGCACAAATATTTGGAAAATCTGAAAAGAATTTACAATTTAAAAAAAAATCAATTCTCAAAAAAAATTGATCAAGCACAAATCTGGTTGTGGAAGAAATAGGGGTTTTCAAGATATAAAACTGGATAGAAAACTGGGCCGAAAACAGTTTCAAGATAACCTAAGCCTCTCACTAAGGAAACGCACAAAAAGATAAAAATTTTCTCTTAGTTTTTTCTTTGATATTTAAAATAAACATGGTTTTCATATTTTTAAATTAAAAAAAGTACCCAACCACTCTGAAACTCAAAAAAAAAAAGTGTAAAAACCCGCTGCAGAATGTTGCATGACAATTTTATTTCCAAAAGTTTCTGTATTATTGAAGATGGTGAAACTAATATCAAGTACGATCATCAGCAATTTCCTTGTGCTGTGTATTATATTGTTAAATATGGAAGAAAAGCAGATAAGAAATTTAAATACACAAAACATAATAAGTTTGCTAAAAAAGTCTTGATTTGACAAACTATTTTCAGGTGTGGCTAAAAACAAGCACCCTATATTTCTGAGCCCACCCTTTCTGACAAAATATATGTAAAAAAGTGTTAACAAAAATGTTTTTTACTTCTCATTAAATCACATAGACATAGACATGTGCTCTGACCTGATTTATCATCAAGTCATTATAGTAAACTGGCTATGGAATGGTATAAACAAAATGTCGTGAAAGTTGTGCCTAGAACAAAAAAACTCCTCCTAACTGCCCAGAATTGAGAGTTACTAAAAAGTATTGGGCAATAGTTAAATGAAAAATGAAAAAAGCTAAAAAAACCATGCAAGAACAATTAAGATTTTTAAATGTTATTTAAAAAAGTATCAAATTGTTTTGATTGTTGTTCTGTGCGCAAGCTTATGGGTACCACTTAAGAAAAAGTTGGAAATTTTATTAGACGCCTACAGAAAAAAATTATTTTCTTTGAAATATTTTTATATTAATCTTTTTATATTAATGTATTAAAATTATTACTTAGTTCTAAATAAAAATTGATGAGTACTTCTTTTTTAGTATTTTTTCTACTTTCACATTTTTTTCATGTATAGGCTTTATTTCTATTTATTTCATTTATAAAAAATTTTTAATGAAAAACTTTATACTTTTTGTTAACTTCATTTTAACAAAAAAATAAATCTTCAAATTAAAATTATTTAATATTTTTAGGTGCCTCTATTCTTGGTACCAAGTTTAGATAGATTTTCAAATTCTATTCCAAGTAATACATTTAAACTGTTTTTTATTGTTTTCAAATTTTATGTTAAATAACTTGTGTTAGATTTTTAACATAATACATATAGAGTAAACTATTGATTCTCAGTCTAAAATGAAATTTAAAACAGGAATATTGATTTATTTTCCTCTTTATCATTGTTATACTTTATTTGACATAAATGTTATATAGACTATTGTTATATAGACTATTTTATATAGACTATGTTATATAGATATGTTATATAAATGTTATATAGACTATGTTATATAGACTGTTTTTTAAAGTTATCCTTTTTTTAAATTACTTATTTCAGATGGGAGAAAAATGTAAAGTTTTTATGTCGAATATTTACCACACATTATTTGTACTTTATAGATTTTTAAGGTTTTTAAATGCCTTTAATTCCCTGCCCATAATAAAGAACTTTAATGCCCTTAATTCCCTATTTATTTTATGACCAATTCTAACAGATTTTCTGCACTCAATACTGTCAAGAATACCTTATATGCCACCTTGTGTGCCATCTTGTATGCCACTATGTCTTTTATGAACCAATTGCTAATGAATTGTACAACCAATATTGTTTGCTTGTACTCCTTTCCTCAACACTCCACAAGGCCTCTTTCTGGTATTCTCTGCTTGCTCATTATTAACTTTACAATGTGTAATTAAAAAATGGTTTTACTTATTTTTAATTCTTTTAGTCTAGAGTCTTTTCAATTCAATCTTTCTGACACTGAACTCTTAATATTATTTCTTCTGTCTCTGCAATCATAAATCATTTGCATAGAACAGCTTTCATAATAAACCAACTCCTTAGCAAGAGCTTCCGAAACGATAAAAAAAGCAGCAACATTTGAGCAATTGCAAATTGATTATTTTATAAATCATAAAAATATTTTCTTATCAAATTCTAGTATTGTTATTGTTATTTTTATATGTATTGTTATTTTTATACATTCCATCAATTTAAAAGCAAATCAGACCAAATTCACAACAAAAGGGATGTTCATCCATCATCAGAATCAAACTTATCATGATTGTCTTAAAATTTCAGACACAACCCACACACGGACAAAACCCATCCACAGATACAACCCATCTACGGATACAACAAAGATATCAATATATTATAAATTTATTAACAAATTTCTTTTGCTTGTTTGTTTTGGTTATTTGTCTAGGTTTATTTATTTAGGTTATTTACCATGTTGTAATTTGTACCATTTTTCAATTGGTATTTTTAATTGGTAACAAATTAAAAATATGTAGTATAATACTAAATAAAAAATATCTGTACTCAGTAATATCTTCAGTTTATATTTTAAAGCAGATAAATTTGAAAAGTAGTACATTTTCAATATATTTTTATAAAATTTTCCATATTATTTTTCATTATAATTTTATTAAATAAAAAAAGAAAAAGACTGGAAGCGGTACGGGCAAACACAGTGGTCAGATAAAATTAGAAAAATACAATATTATTTAATGGCCAAATATTTTGCGAAGGAGAGTAATAATTAAATTAATCCAATATTTTAAAATTTCTAAGAACTTTAATATATTTAAGTGGGAAAATCCTACTCTCAGCTTATTAACAGCCAATACCCCAGTTAGAAGTTAACGCGGTGCGGAATACAGAATCCATAGAAAGATTACTAGGAATTTAGCTAGGCAAAACCTTTCAAGCAATCATGTAGTGTCTTGTTGGAACAGTCTATCAAATTTAGTTGTTGCTTCAGAGTCGGTTGACCAGTTCAAAAATAACTATGGCAAATGGTTTAGTTCAATTGTTTGTCAGTCCACTATAGTTGGGTCTTGATGAATTCCCAGCTTATAGAAATTTCAAACTTTTATTGTAGAATAACATTAAGTTATAGTTGGATAACTGTAATATAAGCTGTGTTAGCTGTTGTTCCATCTTGAAGGAATCACAATTCTGGATTGGTCTCAAAATTGTTTCAATCATTGTCCAGTATCGAATGCCATTCACTTTAGCTGTAACTAGTTTTTGAAAAAATATGATTCAGCAATTCTTTCTGAAGTTGTTCCACGCAAGACTGGGCATTTAAGTGGGTACATTTGATTTAACAACTTGCAGATTTTGGGTTCCCTATATTTTCTTTGTTTATGTGACTATATCAAATGCATCATTTGAGTCAATTCAATTATGGGAAAAGATGTAAATTAGGTAAAGTATTTTGAACAAAAATTAAACAAAATGCTGACTTCAAAATAAAATTGAACAAAATGCTGACTTTAAAATAAAACTAAACTATGGTTCTTTGTTCTGTGCTAAATCTTTTTATTATAACTTAGACAAAAAAAAGATTTGTTAAACCAAAATAGTTTTCCGAAAATGTGTTCTTTTCTAAATTTTATTTTAATAATATATTTTTTTTTATTTTAAAAATCTTAAATCAAATTTATTAAATAATTTTTTTTTTCAGGTTTACTAACAAAATGACAAACTTCAAATAAATTTATGACTAAGAGGTCATCCATAAATAATGTCACGCTATAAGAGGGGAGGGGGGTTAGTGGTTTTGTGATGACTCATACAAAACTTGCTACTTAAGTGTTATGATTTTGTGGCGAGGTGATATTTTTTTATCCTTTTTAAAAAACTTAAGTTTGATTCTAAAATTTGTCAAATTTACTCCAAAATAATCTTGGAGTAATTGGAATTGGTATCACTTAAAATATATATTAATACAAAATACATATTAATATACATTAATACAAACATTTTGTATAATTTAAATTAATCTAATTTAAAACATAATTAAGTTAAATAATATAATGTAAATTTTGTATATTTTTTATTTTTTAGATCTTGGTTTAGATGGAGAGCACCAAAAGGAAAATGCATCACTTGCTGTTCAACTTTGTCGAGTTTGGTTTCAGCAAAAACATTTATGTTAGATTTAATTAATTTTTAATGTCATTTGTGTTATTATTATTTTCTTTTTAACCCAATAAAATAGAAATTACATCCTTTATAATTTTTATCTTTTTATTTATTGGAATGAATAAAAAAATTCTTGATGAATAAAAAAATCAATTATTATTTTTATTAAACCTGTAAAAAATATATATATTTAAAATCAGGACTAAGGAGCAAAATATATATTTATAATTTGATGATTAAAATAATGTTTGAAATTTTTTTAATTTCAAACTTGCAGTTTAATTTATAACAAAATCATACAATTTGTATTTAATAATGATTTAATATAGTTTATGCATTTGTATATTACAAAATGCATTGAACTTATTATGTAGAGATAAAAATAAGTATACATTGGCCAAATTACTGGTTGAAAAGTGTTTGTTTATTTTACTAAGTTTTACAATAAATTGTTTGTTTTTATCCCTAAACAATAAATTATTAGAATTTATTACAATTAAAAAAAACATTTTGAATATTTTTTTATTATTTTTGTCTTGAATATTTTTATCATTAGTTCTAAACAAAAGCGTTCTATTACCAGAAGAGAAAACTGAACTGATGACAAACATATCAGTTGACAATGAAGGTTTAATGACAACATTTATGCTGCCTAATCTTTTCATTCAAGGTATTATTTAAAGACGACTTTTCTGAAGTTAATTAATTTTTTATTTAAATATTTATATAATTTGTAGTTTAAAAAATCTTTTTTGCATTTTTACATTTTTTAATTGTTTGTTTTAATTATTTCTTATTACTTTTATTTTATATTTTGTTAGGTTTGGTGGAAGCAAAATGGCCAGGTCGCTGTCAAATTATTAAAAGGGATCAAATAAGTTTTTTTATTGATGGTGCTCATACCCTTGAAAGCATGAAGGTAAGAAATTTTATTTGTTGTGACTATTTTTTACTTTTCTCATTTATGTATTATAAGAAAAATAATATCAAAAAACCATGCCACCTTAAGATATAACTATATATGGTCTGCCATAATGAAAAAATATTACAATTCTTATGTTTTAAATCACAGAAGATTTGGTTGATTAAGATATAAAAGAAGTAGAAGAAGATTCCATAGAAGATCACTGCACTGATTACAATTTAGAGTTTATTGAACAAAATAAATGTTATGAAATTGAATATTAATTTTGGTCAAATTATTACCAATTAAAGAGGTGTTAAAAGAATATTTATTCAGCATTCTGTTTTATAACACAATATCTCAAAAAATAAGAAAAAAAACTCAAATTAAAATTAGACATAAAGACTTGATGAAATACTTGGGTGTAATGGTTCAACAATTTTTAATTCTATTAGAATGTATTAACAATCCATAGTTGAATGGAACTTTAATCTTATTTCAAAAAATGACATTTTTGCACTTTTAAAACCTTTTTGAAGTTCTTGAACCAGTTGAAACTGTCAAAAACCTGTTGAAACTGTTGATAACCAGTTGAAACTGTCAAAAACCAGTCCAAACTGTCATTACTTAATTTGAGTAAAATTTTGATGTAAATTTTATAACAGCTTAAGGACCCATTTTTGTTTGAAAATCAATGGAAACTAATAAAACCCAAAAAAGTAATACATACTGTCAAAAAAAGGATGGAAAAGAAGAGGTCTTTAAATTGATGAATATATTTGAATTGTGGAAAGAATTTCATCGATTAGATTCTTTCAAAAAACAGCCAACAATGCTGGCTGTTTTATATCATATTTTAATAGTAATTCACCCTACCTCAACACCCTACCTCAACACCCTACCTTAACAGCTTCTGAAACAGTATTCTCAATAGGAGGTTCAATTTCGGAATAGATGAAAAGCTTCCATAGTTGGAGACTCTACTAATTCTCTTCTTTTGTTGTTTTTTTTTAGACTTGTATAACACACAGTTTCCTTGTTTTTTTCAATTGTTTTAGCTATCATTTTTGTTTATCGTTTTCTATCATTTCAATACTACTTCATCATTTTCTTAGTAAAACGCAACTTAATTAGTGGTCAATTTTATTAATAGTAAGGAGGACAAAAAAAAAACAAGTATAAAAAGTATAGTACACAAAGTGAGAGAATGTATTTTAGAAGTATATATTTTTTTAAATTGATGATGTTTTTATATTACTTTACTCTGCTTTTTTAGGCCAGTGTTAAATGGTTCAAGTCAAAGCAAAAAAGTTCCATTTCTCGGTAATAATTTTTTATTTAAAAGTTTTTTTTATATGGTATTTTATAACATCTAAGCGCCTCTTCAAATTTCAGCCATTAAAATTTAGTTATCAAGAAGATTAAATTGAAACAATACAATTACCTTGGATACAATTACTTTGGATACAATTACCTTGGATGCATATTTAGCACTTCTCTAATGTTAAGTAAGTTTTTCCAGAACCTTACAAAAAAAATAGTAACATTGAAACTGTTTTTGAATATGAGACCCTACCTGACACATAAAGCATGTGCAAGTTTTTATGCATCAATGATATTGCTGCTTCTAAATTGTAACAGTCTTAATTTTGCAGAATCACAAAGTGTTATGTTCAAATCAATTGAAAAATAAACCAACGTTATTATCTAAGTCTGTGGTCAAAGTTCTATTGATGGTAACTTTTATTGATGGTAACTTTTCTATTGATGGTAAACATAGTTTACCATCAATAGAAAAGTTCTTAACAATGAACTTTTGTTTAACAGTATAAAAATGTCAAGATGAAACAGCAAATCATTTGTAAAGAAAATATTTACAATTTTAAAGTACTCCTAAATCCAATGCATGATTGAAGGTAGATAATTAATGTTACACGCACCCTAAAGAAGTTTTGAAAGCCAATGTTGGAGCAATTTTAAACAATTATTCCAACTATAAAATTTAAAGTAACTAGGAATGATATTTAGGATATTAATGAAGGAGAATATTCTAATAGTTGGATATTAAGTTTCTAAGAAATCATCAGTAATTATTTATAAAAGTTATATTAAAGTTTGTATTGGAAATTTACTCCCAACTTGATGTGCAATTTATATTTAAAGTGCTTTGAGCATGTTCTAATATTAGGTCTTACCCAGTGCTTAAGCAGTTTAGGCTTTTATTTTTAACTTTTATAATTAAAAAACCAAAAGATTTCAAATTACTCTTAAAATGAGTTCTCTAAGCAAATATTTTGTTGTAACAAATATTTTGTAATAAATTGCATTTCAAAAAGAATATAAGACTTAAATTGAGATTTACCAGAAAACAAAAAAAATTCTTAAAAAACTTTAAACTGTATGAAGATGGAAGAGAGTTTCAAAGAAAACATGAAGATGGAAGAGAGTTCCGAAGAAAAAATGAAGTGGAAGAGAGTTCCGAAGAAAACATGAAGATGGAAGAGAGTTCCGAAGAAAACATGAAGATGGAAGAGAGTTCCGAAGAAAAAATAAAGATGGAAGAGAGTTCCGAAGAAAACATGAAGATGGAAGAGAGTCCCGAAGAAAACATGAAGATGGAAAAGATTATCTAAGTATTGATGTGCAAACAAAAAAGAGAATAAGAGCATGAAGGAACAAAATAAAATACGGTTTAGTAAATAACAGTTAGAGTAAAAGGATGCATTAAGTGAAAATAAGTTTTGGTTGATGAGATTAAAGATAAAACGGTCGCTGCTCATTTGAGCAGCAACCATGATGTTATTTGTAGAAAAATAGAAATGTATGCAACCTCACAATGATGGAACACTGGTTCAAGCTTAGCAGATAAGGCAAGTCCAACATTTATAATACGTTTTTTGACCTTGTCTTGAAGAAAAAGGGCATCATTAAAAAATTTAGCCTAAATATGACAACAAAGTTACATACAGGAATGAATAAGGGATTTGTAGAGGTAGAGAATGGTATCAGGAGTAAATACTGAGCTCAGTAAAGAGAAGCAACCTTAGCAGGTGTGAGTTTTGTAATTGGTTGTGTATTTGGTTTCTATGACAGGTCAATAGTCAATTATAATTTAGGAAGACTCAAAGTAAAGGACTCAGAGTGTTGCCATTCATCAGTGGTATTAACAATATAGTGGTAATTTTTGGCAGTAAATAACTAAGTTTTTTCGGAATTAAAATTCACAAGTCTCTATTACAGAACAGAGATCAGATTCAAGGTTGGCTGCCTCTTATTTATTTAATTAGTATTTAAATTTGTATATAAAATTTAATTAGTAATAAAAAAAGAATAATTTTTTGTCATCACTTTTTGATTTCTTCAAGACAGAAGTTTATAATTGTATTGCCAGCAAGTAGAACCACATAAATGTAAGAAACAATACAGGACCAAGGATAGAACAGGAATTACTGGAAATAAAGAAGAATGATTCTTAACACCTAAGTTCTTCAAGAACAACTTAGGTGCTGCAGTTAGAGAGGAATGAATTAATAACCTCAAAAGCATTCCTGTGTACACAACATAAAGCAAGGTTATAGATAAGACCAGCATTCTAGACTTTATTGAAAGCCTTTAGGATGACAAGAGCAATAGCCTTCACCTTGTCACCTTCCTCTACTGCATATTAATACTATTCTGTAATAATAGTTTAAGAATGAGAGGATCAAAATCTGCAGAACAAACAGTAAGTTTAAGACTTTAAGTTCAGATTAATGAGATCAGATAGTTGTTTGAGAGTAAACAGTTAGAAAGTAATTTGTTAGACTCAAGCTAAGATATTAGAAATTATTTTATTTCTAATATCTCACTTTAAGAAGTTCCGAGTCCAATCTATACCATGTTCCTTGTAGTACATACTCAAATTGTTTCTCTATGCAGCATCCTTGTTCAAAGTTTCGTATTTTGAAATTAAAGAATTGAGAGAGGTTTGTAACAAAAATAGAATTAGCATTGAGGAGTCGCATAACATAAAAATATTTTGAAAAAATACACTAGTTGGGCAATAGTTAGAGAAGTCAGAGTGTTCTCCAGGGTTTTTGGAGAACAAACAAAGTTTGTTTTTCAAAAACCCTCACGGGTTCACACCACAGATGCCATTTTTCAGTAGATTTCAGTGATTTTGGATGTCTAACAATGTGTTAACCTGTTTAATTGGAATGATACGAAGAGTATGATTGGTTATTTATGGTCATTAGATTCAAGAGAGCAGAAGAAAATTTGATATTGGAGCTTAGCATCAGACAGTATTTTTTTTACAGAATTTCTTGCAATAGTAGAAAGATCTATATTTTAAAGAGAGTTGTTCTTTTGAAAAAGATATAATAAATAGTTGTAATTTGAAATAGCAGCTGCACAAGTGAAAACCATGAGAAGGTATGTGAAAAATTTTAGTTGATCAAATGTTAGATTGTTATATATCATTGGAAAAGGCTTCAGTATTTAAAAAGGGAAAAAATTATTGAAATTGAACAATTCTATAAAAAGTTATGAGGTTTATAATAGTAAATTTTTGATATATGGATTTGTTGAAGAAACTGTAATCAATATTTAGTTTTTCTCAACTTAAAATGTTATAACTTTGTCAAATTTTATCTAAATACCTATAACTTGGTATCGAAAGATAGGTGCAACAGCGGACTACAAATTTATAACTGCCTCCTCCTACCAAGCATATGCAGAAGGCAGAGGGGATAGTGAACTTCCACCTTTACCGGAAAAATATGCATATTTCTTTGTATTTGATTGTATTCAACACAATAAATTACTTATATGTTTAGATAGAAGTTAGTAGGTATGCAAACTATCTTAGCATTCTTCAGCAATAATTTAACATAAGAACATCAACAAGTTTTTAATAACCATAAAGTCAAAGTTTACCAACCAAACATAAATGTCACATAAAAATCAAGTTTAACTTTTTTTCTAAAATTTTTTAGTTTAGTTATGTTTCTTTTGCTTCATTAAGCTAAGTTTTAGAATTGTAATTTTATTAGGAGATAACAGAAAGTGTTGCATAGCCACTATTAAGGAGGCTTAAGCAAAAATTTATGACTAAAGTCAAGTAGATGTAGCATTCATCATCCCATGCATAAAATAATGTAACACAGGTTTACATCTAACAAATTAAAAAGGAGTGCTAGGCTGGTCAACAGAGTTGTTCTGGCTATCCCTTAAGTCTTTGCCTAGAAGGTTTTCTACAAGACAGTAACTGGATGCAGTTAATATCTGTCCAAAATAATTATTTTTATTGAAACGATATCTCTAGCCTTTATTCAACCAAGAACCGCAAGGCAGGGTAAATTAAAGTTAGGTTTTATTTTCTTTAGAAAAACAAATCCATGAGACAGGTAGTACTGTATTACATGTTACCAGTTGAAGGGTGATTGTGATGACCTTGAACCTGACATGACCTAAAATTGTTAAAAAAAGTTACTTCTGTAAGTCATACTTTGAAACATTGAGCAAAAGATTTTGGAAATGCATTAGGAAAAGCATTACATCTGAAAGAATGCAGGAAATTAAGTTATATTATATAGTTGTAGTCACTAATTAATAAATGAGTGTATACTGATTCACACAAATTTTACAAACACTGAAACCAGATATTCAAACAGTGCACAGACATACAAATAGTATCTTATGGGTGAGCTAGTCCTGTGCCAGAGAGTGACAAACAACACAAACATACATATATAGTAACTTATGGTTATGCAAAACATTGCATCATTAGTTTAGACAGAACATAGACTTATAAATAGTAACTTATGGGTGAGTAAACATCATGCTAGAGGTTCAGACAGAACACAAATGTAAATGTTTAGTAAATTATAGGTGAGCTTACATTGTAACTAAAGCATCTCCAACTTTATAAAAGACAAAAATAGACATCACTATAGACATGACAGATATTAGATAGTATCAATGACAGATATTAGATAGTATCAATGACAGATATTAGATAGTATCAATGACAGATATTAGATAGTATCAATGACAGATATTAGATAGTATCAATGACAGATATTAGATAGTATCAATGACAGATATTAGATAGTATCAATGACAGATATTAGATAGTATCAATGACAGATATTAGATAGTATCAATGACAGATATTAGATAGTATCAATGACAGATATTAGATAGTATCAATGACATATATTAGATAGTATCAATGACAGATATTAGATAGTATCAATGACAGATATTAGATAGTATCAATAGTATCGATAGAACTTCTACTAGCTATTTTTACTTTTACTTCTTAAGTTTATTAAAAGTAAAGTTGATCTTTACTTTTACCAATTGATTCCATAAAAGTTGATCTTTACTTTTACCAATTGATTCCATAAAAACCTGTTAAAAAAGGCAAAGGGCTAAGTCAATTTAATCAAAAATAAAATAAAAAAAAAAAGAAAGTCTTAAGAAGAAGGAAAACAATAAAGAACAAAGAAAAAAGTGATTGAATGAAGAGGTGCTAAACAGAAACACATAAAAGAATGACAAGAGAATTCAAACAAGATTTAAAACAATTCGATGAATTGATGTGCAAGCATATGCCTCAGCCAGGCATGTGACTATTTGAGTCTTTGAGATTCAAAGGATAACAGCCATCAAAATTGAGATTAAAAAATTAAACAGCTGAAATCAATTTAGTCTTACAAAGAGAAAGTAAGTCTGGTGAATTTTGCGTAAGAGATATAATTTCACTCACTTTCAATAAGAACTGTCAAGAAGATTCGTCATCTTAAACACGAAAAAACACAGATTTTTTATCTAACCCAGCGTAATAGTTGAAAATGTGTGTTAGGCTGGTCAATTGAATTTTTTTGTTCATCCCTAAAATTTTTGCCATTATGGCCTTCTGCAAGACAGTAGGCGAATGCAGTTAACATTTACTTAAGATAAGTATTTTTGTTGAGACATTATCTCTAACATTTACTCTACTAAGAGCCCTAAAGCGGGTGTATTTTAAGTCAGAGTTCACTTTTCTCAGCCTTTGCCTAGAAAATAAAATCCAACATGGCAGCAGGTTGTACCAGATTACATATTACCAGTAGCAGAGGGGCCTTGATAAACCTGAGTCTGACCTTTTTAAAATGTTTTTATAATGTTATGACTAATACTTGTTTATTATTACCTTATGATTTTTAATATTTATTAAAAAAGTTTTAAATTAGAGATCTTTTCTTTAATTAGAAATGAGATATTCCGAATACTGTTGTTCAATGTAACAAGTGATAGAGACCCAACTCCCTTATTGTTGACATTATTTGTAAGTTATTTTAAATTTGTATATAACTAACTATGAAGACTGCTGTTGCTGTTTATATTGCAAAATATACTTTATCATATTTATCATTATCATTAATATTACTTTCTATTTACCATCAATACCATCATTATTATTATATGACGAGTATGTTCTTTTTCTTCATTATAGTTTTTATCATTGTCATCATCATTATTATTGTATACATATATATGTCGTATATATATATATGATAATATTGATTATATATATTTGTTAAAAACGGTATAAAATATAGTATACAATTATATATATATATATATATATATATATATATATATATATATATATATATATATATATATACATATATATATATATATATATATATATATATATATATATATATATATATAAGACTAATAATTTATTTTAAGAATTTTTAATTCCCCATGTTACCATGAGTGGAGAAATTATATTTATAAACAGAAAATACAAGTTTTTGATGTTAATTTTTGAAAAAGATCACCCCCAAACTGAAAAAATTTTTCCTATCTTTTTAGTGTTATCTTTATGAGTTATAAATAATGTAATAGACATACAAAAATGACCAAAAATGGTCTTTCTTCAGACAAGAGTAAGAAATTTTCGGAACCAAATTAGGTGAGGTTTGAAAAAGCTGAGACTTCAAGAAGATGTACTGTTGTTAAAAGTATTGGTAAAATGAATAAAATGCCAACAGAACACCATTTCATTGATTGATTTAAAAGTTTGTCATTAAATGTGAAAAGCAGATAGGAGAGAGTTGTAATTTTGGTAAAGAAACTGAACAACTATGGAGAAAGCTGAATATTCTAATTCTATAAGGGAAATCAGCATCAGAAAGAAAAATAGAAAATGTATTAAAAAAACTTGACAAATATAGTCGAAAACCCCAAACTCAAATTTTTACCCAGTTGTTTAACATAACTGATGAAAAAGGTGAGTGGTTGTGTCAGGAAGATAAAGAGTTTTATGGTCTGCAAATATCAACAAATGGAAGAGTTGGATATTGGACCACAATTGAAGATACTGAAGGTATTTATTGAAGAAAACTAGTGTTGATAAAGAAACAAACGTCCATCAGCCAAAACCAAGATTTTGATGAATCAGCTAGTGAAGGAGGTTATTCAGAAACTGAAGAGCAATGTTCCAGCAGTGATACTAAAGCTGAATATGTCCAAAGTTTGTCATCATCATCTAAAAGACAAGCAACAAATTTAGCGGTAAATTTAGTGATTTCTGCGAAGATTAGAACCGAAAAAGCACATAAAATACGTAAAACTCTATCAAAAGGTGGAATTTTTATTTCTACTCCAACTCAAAGTGGTGTCTACAAAGGTGTCATGAAAGAAGGAGAAAAATTGAAAGCAAATTATATGGAGAACTTAAAAAATGGAAAGTGGTCTGTACACTTTTTGGGAAAGCACATAAAGGAAATGGAACATCAAGTAGTTGTTTTGAAAAATGAAAAGAGAGAGATTAGGCTTTGCTGTTCTCGAGCTGATGAATGGAAAAGGTGAAGCAATATTTAATCAGATAAAGCTTGTGCTGGATGAATATGAGCTGTGGCCATCCATAAAAATGATTGTATCTGACAACATCTGCAAATACAGGAATAAGAATTAGTGTAGTAACACTGTTACAGAAACATTTCAAAACCATTGGACTAGAAAAGCCTACTATTATAAGATGCCAACACCATATTTTAGATACTCTTTTGATGGACTTCCTGCATCACTTAATAGTTTGTAATAGAAAGTTTAAAAGCACAGGTACCTTTCCAAAAGTGAATTTCAAATCACTTCCTGCTATAAGTAATATAAGATAGAACTCGAGAGCAATTTTTATTCTACTTGCTTACATTCTAAATACCAGATTAATAGCAGAAATTTGCTCAAGCAGTATGCGACTTCATCTGTGGTTCATGGGGTGATATATATGGTTTGGTAATCACTACTTCAATCCTGCAGGTTTTGTTAATCTATTAGAAGCATGCAATGAGCATCCAAAAGCATTAAAATTGTTAAAGGCATTTTGGTTCACAGAGGCAACACCAATTCCAGCACAATGGTCAAATATATGTGCAGAATGTGCGGTGATGTGATGCAAGATTTACTGCCTTTATGTCATAGCATAGAAAAACTTAACATTAAATACTTATTGTCAAATATACTGTAAAAATATTTTAATTATTCATGTTTTATTGGTTTTCCCTAAAGTACTGGAACATGTGTCACAAAATTACATTTCTTATACTCCATAAGTCTTTTTTTTAAATGGGGGTTGAACTTTTTTGAGATAAAGTATAAATGTATGGTATTTTCTTGATTTTTACATCAAAACTCCACTCAATTGTATATGGGGATACAGGGTTGCAAAATTGTCATACCCCTAAAATATATATATATATATATATATATATATATATATATATATATATATATATATATATATATATATATATGCATATGTATGTATTGATTTCCTCTAATAATAAAAAGTTCTATTTCTTTTCTTTTTTTTTTCTATCTCATTTTTATTTTAGTATAAATCTATTTATCGAAACACATTTTTAATTTTTTTAGGAATTAGATTTTGATTATGCAGTATTTTGTCCTAATATTTTGGCATCGCATGTAAATATGAAATCATCAGGTTATTATTAGCTTTATTTATAGTTATATTTACATGTCCTCACACAGATGACATGCTACCTTTTAAGTTAAAATAATGTATAAAAGGCTAACTTATTACCTCTCCTAATATGAAGGGCTCAGCGGAAAAGTGGTCTAAGCCACAATTACTTCATTTTTAGTAAACTTTAAAAGAATTTAAGGATCTTTTTAAAAATCACAGGAAAAAGTATCATTATCAGAAAAATAGTATTTATTATACTATTAAGTTACTACAAGACAGGTGAAAAAATACACTGGTATATCTACTAAAAAATTAGGACACTATATTACTGTGTTCTGCAATAACGAAAATGTTAGGCTAAATGGATATTTTGTTTATGACTTGTTAATGATTCTTTTATATATGTTGCATGCACTAATTTATGTCTTCGTCACCAGAATCATCTGTTAGACCCAAATCAGTTGCCTCCTCATCACCTTTAAGAGCAAGATAATAGGGATGATGGACAGGTGGTATGAATTGTATTAGCTCAAAAAGATCACTTAGCTTTTCTCTTGTGAGTTTTCCACCATTGGGGTACAAGGGCTCAAGTTCAACATTGATAGTGGTAGATGGCTGTCCACGATTTCGCTTTGTTACGTCCAGCAACATGAATGTGTCACTTTCTAAATGTGTTTGCTTCATTTGAAATGAGCGTGGTGATCCTTTTTCCAATTTTATCTAGCATGTCTTTAGCCATGAAACTTTTTCGCCATTTTTTGATTTTGTACTGAGAAATTCATGGGTCTCCATTTTTCTTGCAATAAATATTGGGGCCTTCTTCTTTGCATTTTTAATAAGGTCTATCCAATGATCTGGAACAAAAATTTGGTCCTTCATTTTTTTGAAGTCTCGGTCGCAGGAGAAAAAACTATGCCCTGGTACAAAAAATTGCTATTCAATGGTTTTCAGAAATGGAGATTTGTGCAAAATATATTGTAACATAAGAGACATTTTTATATTACGATTTTGTCCACCGCAACTATCACTATACAATATTAAATGGGTCACAGTTTCTGGTATGTGTCGAAAAACATGCTCGAGGATACACGAACCTATCTCTTGAGTACATCTGGATGCTTGTTCCTCACTCCATACATACATAAAACCTGTCTTTAAGTTTTCATTGTGGATTCCAAGATTGTAAGTCCACATTTGCCTTTTATAGTAGGCTATTCCTGTACTAAGCACTGGTGTCGGTAGAGTTTTTTGTAAGTTGAAAACTAATACCCTCTTGTTTGGATTTGTATGTGCATCTAGTGTATCTTCTTTCATTTTTTCTTTTGCCTTTTCAGCCATCTCTTGATGAATAATAAGGTCCCTCCTAACAGTGTTCTTTTCTTCACCCTCTGAAAGACACCTAATTTTATTGTTAAATAGATCACATTTTTGACATGTATCTGATTGCGGATGGTGAAAATGTAAATTGAATTTTGTATTGAATATGCGTCGAAATACAAAAATTGAAAGTGGGGTGCGATCATTTTCATTGCAATTGCAAGCATATTGCAAGATATTCTGTGTCTTCATCACTACTTTTATTTTGTGGAGCCGATTTACCTCTGCGATCTTCGATAGGTGTACCATCTATTTTTTTCCTTGCTAAAATAATTGTTATTGTCCCATCAGGAATCTGTAATGTGTCTTTTAAGTAAGTTTTGCAAATCTTTTTAACATTTCCACATTCATCAGTTAGTTTATAGGAATGACTATTTGCCCTATGGGAGTTATTTGATGCGTCTTGTGTTTTTCTTTTACATCAACAGAACCCATCACAAAGGCGTTTTTTAAATCCCAGTTCATGGTGTAAAAGTTAGAAAAAATTTGATTATGGCGAGCCACTGTTATTTTACTGCTGCACTCTAGATTGCAACCACAATCTTTGTTAATAAAAATCTTTGGTTCAACTACTTTGCCCTTTGATGTAACATATCCCTTCCCTGTTGACCTTTTCTGTTTCAAAATATTTCTTTTGTGTAGTTCTGGATGGGCAATTCGCTTACGACTATGTCTATGACTATGGGTTTCTCCTTGTACTTCCTGGGAAAAGCTGTTGACCTCTCCTACTTCTCCAACAAGGTTTACATTTGAATCTGCAATGAAAATTTTAGGTAAAAATTATTTTCTAACAAGAAAAGAATTCCTAACAAAACAAACTAAATGGCCCTAGCTAGTCTAATGCTAGGCCTAACACTAATGTAAACAATCAGTCCTAGGCCATATCAATAGGACTAAAAAATTCCTTTTATAAGCCTATTTAGTTTTAGACAAATTGTACATACCATTAACTCCTGTTAGTATAGATATAGGTCTTGCGTTTTTTTCAACATATTGATCCCCAATACTTGAAACTGAAATAAAAAAGTGCATGTCAGTTTTGAAAAACTAGAAGAGGAAAACCTGCCTAAACAACATTGAGGCTAGAAACTATATTATTGTATGATAAACTCAATGAAAAGTATATCTTGATGCTACATTAATTATATACATACCTTTGCTAACATCATCCTCTAAAGAAGTGTTGTTATCTGCATCTGAATCATCACAATCACTTTTCATTAGAAACTCTTCCAAATCTGAGCAGTTTATTTTTGCCATGTTGATTGTTGGATAGGCAACTTTTCCACAATTCAATTTTTATTTTTCTGTTAAAGTAAACATGATTATAGGTAATAGCACTGTATGGATGGGTTTTGGGGTTAGGCACTTTTTCCACAACAAACTACCTTCTCAATGTACAGTTTGCAGTGATTATCCGGAAAATTTCTAAAATGTGGGGAAGACCACTTTTCCGCTGAGCCCCTCATATAGCAATGATTAGATAGGATAGTATAAAAGATATACATTATATTATATAGTATATATTATATATATACTTTTATATAATATTAATATATATATATGATATATATTAATAATAGTATAAAAGATATATATAATATATATATATATATATAAATATATATATATATATATATATATATATATATATATATATATATATATATATATATATATATATATATATATATATATAGAACCCTTAGATGTTGTCCGAAAGTTTTTTCCATATTTTGTTGATAAAAAGTAAAAATTGAAATTCAAGACCAGAATTTTTTTTTTTTAATAATGATAGACTGCCTGCCCCAACCAAACCCTCAGTCGATGTAGCAGCACTCCCTTGCGGGTCAGGCTATTTGTCAGTCGATGTAGCAGCACTCCCTTGCGAGTCAGGCTATTTGTCAGTCGATGTAGCAGCACTCCCTTGCGAGTCAGGCTATTTTTCAGTCGATGTAGCAGCACTCCCTTGCGAGTCAGGCTATAAGATAGTCGATGTAGCAACACTCCGCGCATGATTTACAGTAAAAAAAATAAAAATAAAAACATTTTATTAAAAAAAATAAAAATAAAAACATTGTTTATATTGTTAAAAACATTCAGAATGTTTTAAAAACATTCAGAATGTTTTTAAAAACATTCCGGTCAATTAAATTTGCGTTTTTGTGGTTTTTTTATATAACAATTAATTTGTAATTAAATTAATGGTTTTTACTTTCGTCCAACACGGAAATGTTGGACGAAAGTTAAAAGTAATTAAAAGTGACGTATATGATGGCGTAAGAATCACTTTTTTCCTTCCGCTCTTCCCAAAGCCAACAAACTATAGATCTATATATATATATATATATATATATATATAATTATATATATATATATATATATATATATATATATATATATATATATATATATATATGTAAATTGTGTTAGTGTATTTTACAAATAGAGTGCTCAATGTTTTTTAAGAACAGAGCAATAATAAATTAGTAAAAAACACTTATCTAACTTTTTTCTTCAACTTTAGGTTTCACCATTGCTGGATCATCAGGAAGAGATCTTCCTAACTTACTCTTTCTGATGATCCAGCAATTGTTTTTTACTAATTTATATATATATATATATATATATATATTTTTTAAACATCTTCGCTTCCAACAAGGCTGCAAGCAGCCACTAATTAAAGTTGGAAGTTACTGAAAGAGAAAAGATGAAGATTGTAGAGCAAGATAACGATTGACGGACGACTTAAAAGATTGCAAATTATATGAATCAGGAAAGCAAGATAAAGGAAGCGAATTCCAAAGAGCTGATGTTCGAGGAAAAAAAACTAGACGAATAAGCATTTTTTGAGCACTTAGGAACAGTCACAGAAAAAGGATGACACTTAATTGAATGACGAGTAACACGAGAATGAATTATAGTAGATGGCACAAGAGACGCTAGCTCTTTAGAGCAGTGTCCATTATAGTATTTGTAGAAAAGAGAAAGAGAAGCAACATTACGGCGATGTGATAATGGTTGGAGGTTGGCTGCAAGAGCAGGTCCAACTATGTTTACAATGCGTTTTTGCACCTTGTCTAAAAGAGAAAGGGCATCATTAGAAGATCCGCCCCAGATATGGCAAAAATATTCCATACAAGGCCGGATTTGAGATTTATAGAGATAGAGAATAGAATCCAAGGTAAGAAAGTGACGAGCTCGATAAAGAGATGCAACCTTAGCAGATGCTAATTTTGCAACTGATTTGATATATATTTTCCAAGAAAGATTGGAAGTAAGAGTTAATCCTAGAAGATAAAGAGTAGGTGACTCATCGAGTACATCACCGTTCATAAATATAGGAATATCTAAATTATTGCGATAACGATTGGCTGAAAAAAATTTGAGTTTTATCTGAATTAAAGTTCACCAGCCACTGTGAGCCCCATGCTGTAGCAGAAGTGAGATCCTTTTCAAGCTCAAATGCCCCCTCCAAGCAATCAGAGGGTGTTGGTTTCTTATCACGGCAAGAATAAATGGTAGTATCATCAGCAAAAAATGCCACCTTAGATGTGAGAATATCTGGAAGATCGTTAATGTAAATTAAAAAAAGTATAGGGCCAAGGATAGAACCTTGAGGGACCCCTGAAGTTACAGAATAAGAAGAAGAGTGTTGTCCATCAAGGATAACTTTTATGCTACGATTGGAAAGGAAGGATTCAATAATCTTAAAGATGTTGCCGGATACACCATAAGAAGAAAGCTTATGGAGAAGACCAGCATGCCAAACTTTATCAAAAGCTTTTGAAATGTCAAGAGCGATATTCTTAACCTCTCCACCTTTATCTAATGCACGATAAAACCTGTCAGTTATTACTGTTAGCAAATCAGCTGTAGAACGAGAAGATCGAAATCCATATTGATGGTCAGAAAGTAAGTTATTAGATTCAAGATGAGAAATTAAGTGTTTGTTAATTAAAGATTCAAAAACCTTGCTTATGATAGGAAGAAGACTTATGGGACGGTAGTTAGACGAATCAGATCGCTCTCCAGAATTTTTGAAGATAGGGATAACAGATGCCGCTTTCCAGCAGGCTGGAAAGCAAGACTCTGATAAGCACTTGTTGAATAGTTTTGAGAGTATAGACGACAGCTCCGGAGAACACTTCTGCAAGACAATAACAAGTATGTTGTCCGGGCCACAAGCTGTAGAAGAGTCTAGGCAAGAAATCACTTTAGATACAGATGCTGGAGTGATATGAATGTCAAGCAATGGATCAACCTGTTTGTTGGCAATATCAGGTAGAACGCAACTAGTGGAATCAAGAGATGATATTGATGAAAAGTTTTTAGCAAACAATTCGGCTTTGTCTTTAGGTGAGGTGACAAAGTCTGAACCATACAAGAGTGGTGGAATTATAGATTTGCCCTTATTATTGATATTATTAAAGATTCTCCAGAAGTCACAAGAGCCTAATTTTTGAGATGAGATACGAGATTTCATGACCTGAGACTTTTGAGATGACTGAGAATAGCTGGTTTTGGCGTTAGACAAAACCTTTTTACAATTGTTTCTAGCAGTAATAAACCGACGTCTGTTTTCTGGAGAATTGTTTTGCTGATAAATATGAAAGTAACGGTTTCGATTGGCAATCGCAGCAGCACAGTGTGAAGAAAACCATGGAGGAGAGTGAGGCTTGACCTGGAATCGTCGAGAGGGAATAAAAGATTTCATGCCAGCCTGAATCCACGAAGTTATGTAAGAAGCACATTTGTCGACAGGAAGATGAAAGATTTTTACCCAAGGGCCATCACGAAGAAAATCTTTACAGCTTTACTGTAGTTGTAAGAGGTTCGATAATAGGGGGATTCAGGTGATGAAGAAGAATGAGATATTAGTTTTAGAGAGATCAAACTGTGATCAGAAGCACCTAAAGGTGAATGTGGAGAAACTGAGCACTAACTAGGATCAGAAACAAGACATAAGTCGAGTAGAGAAGGTAAATGATTCGGGTTGTCTGGAAAGCGAGTTGGAAAGTTGACTATTTGAGTTAGGGATTGAGAAAGGCAAAAGTTGTGGGCTTTAATGCCTGCCGAATCACTGACACTAGAGCCAAGCCATTCAGAGTGGTGAGCATTAAAGTCACCAACAACAATTATATTAGCTGATGGATAAAGAGAGAGGGCTTGGTCAATATGATCAGAAATAACATCAAAAAGAGTGCAGTCTTGAGATGAAGGAGAGCGATATAGAACAAAGAGAAAGGCAATAGAGTGAAGTGTTGCTAAACGAAAGCACATAAAAGAATAGTCTGTGGATTCAAACCTAGTTTCACGACAAATGGGTGAATTCTTATGAATGTAAATGCCGAGGCTAAGCATGTGACTATAAGAATCTTTACGAATTGGAGGAAGATAACCATCAACACTAAGATCACAAGATGAGACAGCCGAACTCAAATTAGTCTCACAAAGAGCAAGTAGGTCTGGTGAACTTTTAAAAAAGTTCACCAGACCTACTTGCTTTTAAAAAAGTTACTTCAAAGACCACGAATATTAGTGAATGATAGGTTTAGAGAACTTGGTGATGATGATGGTTTTTTGTGTTTTATAGTTTTTGGTACTTTATTCATTTTAAAATTAGATTGAAGAACTTGATTCAAAGCATAGATAGTACTCAGAACACTGTTTAATAGCCCAAGCAATTGCCTCATAACTAATAAACCCTAACCGTAACAAAGGGCTCCAAATGTGGCCTCCGCAATGCACACCAAAAGTACAAACAGGGACACCATCCATGCGCAACATGGCACTGTTAATACTTTGATATTTTTCAGCTGTTGATGGAATCAGCCTCTCTGAGAGCTACCACAGAGTTCGGGAAACCTGACTACCAGCCGGCTTCAGAACCATAAAACTGAGTTTTAGAGCTGTACCCTCATTAGGAGATAATAGAATGAGTTGCCTAGTCATAAAAACAGAGACACAAGCAAACCCATTGAGTCAAGAAGATCCAGCATTCAACATCCTAAACTGGAAACAATGATTAAAAATACATCATATCGATGTATTAAAAATACATATATATATATATATATATATATATATATATATATATATATATATATATATATATATGTATACATATATATAAATATCTTATAATTATTTATTAATATCTTATGATTATATGTATGTATATATATATATATACACACATATATATATTTATATATACAAATAATATATATAAGCCAATAATATTTATAGAATGGAAATAAAGATTTCTAATTAGTCTTTATTAATGAAACACAGTGTAAAATGAAAAAAGTTTTTTAAGTGTTTTTCTACTAAATTATATATATATATATATATATATATATATATATATATATATATATATATATATATATATATATATATATATATATATATATATATATATATGTAAATATATCAGTGTTGTACCCAATGATAGTTTAGGCAATATCAGTTTAAATATTTTAGTGATTATGGTGAAGAGAGGTACCTTTGTTACCCCCTTGTTGTCTACTCATAAATTGTTGAGTGTGCAAACTAGCTTTTAAAACAAGCTAAGCAAGCATCTGTTTAAATTTTTTCATTAAAGTTTTCAGTTTAAATTTTTTCATTTATAAATGTTAAAATGTTGACGTCATTTAAAAAATTGCTTCAGTTATTTTAAAGTGAATTTTCTTTAAAAGATAAGATTTTAATAAAATTATTATAAAAGTATAAACCATTTTTAGTTATATATTAATAAATTTTATTTATATTAATAAATTTTATTTATATATAATATATTAATATATTTTATAATTTTATTTATATATAATATAAATTTATAATTTAGTTATATATTAATTTTTAGTTATATATTAATTATAAAAGTATAAACCATTTTTAATGGTTTATTCTTTTATAATTAATGCTTTTGTAAAAATTAAATAAAGTTTTTTACAAAAGCAATTTATGCTTTTGTAAAAAACTTTATTTAAAACTGGTAAGAGCAGTTACATTAGATCAAAATATTTAACCCCACAGTTCATTCATTTAAAATTTAAATGCTATCGTTTTTCCTTTTCTCTTTTTAAATTTTTAAATTGAAAAGCAAGTGGCGCAATATAATTATGAGTGGGTTTTAAATGCTTTTCACAACTATACATGTATGTATGTATGTATGTATGTATGTATGTATGTATGTATGTATGTATGTATGTATATGCTATAGTGCAATAAAGGTGTATAGGTACAATAATGCAATAGTGGTGTAGTGGTAGAGCGCTTGCCTCTTAAGCAAGAAGTTCTGAGTTTGATCCCCCCCCCCCCCCTCTTTGTATTATGGAGTTGAGAGATGGTTGTAACAACAATTAAAGTAGCCTCCTCGACTGTAGTGGCTTTCTTGGCCTTTGGGGAGGTAAATTAACATAAAAAAAGTATATATATATATATATATATATATATATATATATATATATATATATATATATATATATATATATATCTCCCAACAAGGTTGCAAGCAACCACTATTAAATTGGGAGTTACTAGAAAAAAAAGAATTGAGTTTAAAAGCAAGAAAACGGTTGACAGAAAAATTTGTAGGTTGTTTGAGTCAGAAAAACCAAAAGGTTGAAGTGTGAGGAAAAAATATATATATACAGACATATACAGTAAAAGATTGAGATTTTGATGAATGACGAGTCATACGAGAATGAGTTTTACTTGATGAAACTAGAGATGATTTTTATGCCTTCTTTATTGTTTACTACTAAACTCTCTTTTCATGAGAGTTCAGTAGTAAACAATAAAGAAGGCATAAAAAAGAGGACTCAGTGAGAGGGTTGCCATTCATTATTATAGGAATGTTGACAGTATTGCGATTGATGTTTGCAGTAAATAACAGAGTTTTTTGGAGTTAAAATTCATATACCACTGCAAGCCCTAATTTGTTACAGAAATGAGATCAGATTCGAGATTGAGTGTCTGTCCTAAGAGATCAAAATGAGAAGACTTTTTGTCAAGGAGTATAAAGTTGATTCATCAGCAAATACTTGTAAGGTTGTTAAGAAGATTATTAATGTAGAAACAAACAAGACCAAGTATAAAACCTTGAGATACCCCAGAAGCTACTGGAAATGAAGAATTTTGTCTGAACCACAAGCCATAGTAGAGTTTAATAAAGATATGTCTTTAGCAATAGAAGCTGGATTGGTTTGTCTAAAAATGGTTTAACCTGTTTAATTGGAATGGAAGGAAGAGTATCGCTATAAGATTCAAGAGTTGAATTAAAAGAAAAGTTCTTTGCAAGTAGTTCTGCCTTATCCTTGGAGAGATAATAAGATCAGTCCCATAAATGAGAGATGGAATGTTGGAACTATATTTATTAATGGCGCTGTTGAAGATTTTCAAAAAGTCTCTAAAGCCTAACATCTGAGATTAGATACAAAATTTGGTTAACTGAAAATAATCAAGCTTAGCATCAGACAACACCTTTTTACATCGATTTCTTGCTATAATAAATAGCCGTTTGTTCTCAAGGGAGAAAAAATGATTACAATTATATATAGTAGCTGCACAGAAAGGTGAAAACCATGGAGTAGAATGAGGCTTGGTTTGGAACTGACAATAAGAAATAAATGCTTCCATTCCTGCCTGGATCCAAGAGGTATATATTAGGGGTATAAAACAAAAAAAAGTTTAAGATTTTTCAAAGGAGCATGTTATCAAACAATGAACCTTTATATTTACAAAATAATGACAAAAAGTATGTCAGTGGCATTTGGTTTGTCGGGCATATTCATTTTATAATTTGTATAAATAATGTATTTGATGTTTAGTTTTATTTAGGGTAGTCTAATAATTTTATTTAAGGCAGTTTGTTTAGCACCTTTGTAACAATTTTGTATAGCATAGGTTTTTAGTAATAATTTTAGTATCTTTTTATTATATTTGAAATTTTTTTTTTTTTAACAGTTTATTCAAATATATACAATATATAATTCGACTTACAGTTTGTATACAACATTCCGAATGCTAATCAACTATGTTGAATATGAATGCTAATCAACTATATTGATTAGCATTCTGATTCTGAATATTCTACTGCAACTAAAGAAGCAATAGACACATGGAAAAGAAATTTG
This sequence comes from Hydra vulgaris, assembly GCF_038396675.1. NCBI lineage: Eukaryota > Metazoa > Cnidaria > Hydrozoa > Anthoathecata > Hydridae > Hydra > Hydra vulgaris. Next base: position 51,420,173 of record NC_088921.1, read on the forward strand.
GTCACATTAAGAAAAGTAAAAGATATAAAATTAATAAAAATAAATCATAAAATTAATCTCAATAATCTTAAGAAAAACAAATTACCAAAAATACACCAGCGTGGCATCAAACTTTTCAAATGTGAAAAGGATAAATAATGAAATTTTCAGATCCTTGGAACAATATATAGTTTAGAACTAAAGGCTATAGATTGGAACTTTAGGCTATAGTTTGGAATGAAACCTAATAATCCTCAAATAGTATATCCTTTTAATAAAATTTAATACTAAACACTCCATTACTTCTGAAAGAATACAGAGAAAAACTTGATTGTAGTGTTGAGTCAGTAGGTGACAGTGATAGTAATGTTTGGATTTTGCATTTTGATGGTAAAAGGTAGCTGAGGTAAAACATCAAATAGTAATGAAAAGGAACAAAAAAGAGAGATTGGCTGAAGCCAATAATATTTGAAGAATGGAAATAAAATCAGAAACAATTTTCGAAGGGCTTCAAAAACTTTTGAATGAATATGCTTTGTGGGAATCTACAAGTTTAAGTACTACGATTGATAGAGAATGAACTGAATGGGGGAGAGGACATGCAGTTTTTGGTCCATTTCATTAGCGTAGTGATATACTTTTGGAAGGAAAAGAATTTTACCAGAATTGATTTTAAAAGTTACCAAAAAAGCTAGATCCCAAGTTATATGGAACTTCTAATGCAATTTTTATACTACTAGCTTACATACTAATTCATCAAGACAAAAAATGCTCTCTTGTATATAATATATGTATATTAGGGTGGAGTGAATTTTTCAATGCTCTAGGAAATTATCTTGAGGTGCCTCAAGACCTTTAAAATTTTAATGGGTCCCTAATAATATGTAAAAAAAAATTTTCAAAAGTATGTCATGTTGGGTCTCAAAAGAAGCAAAATTTTATAAAAATTTCAAAAATAACAATTATTTTATAAAAAAATTATTATTTAAGATTTTTTTAAAATTATAATTAAAAAAAAATAAACTTTTTTCATTTTTAGTTTAAAAGGTCATTTTTTCTGCAATAAAATATAAAATAACAATTTTTTTTTTAAAATAATTGTTATTTTTAAAATTTTTATAAAATTTTGCTTCTTTTGAGACCCAACATGACTTACTTTTGAAAAACTTTTTTTTACATAATATTAGGGACCCATTAAAATTTTAAAGGTCTTGAGGAAACTCAAGATAATTTCCTTGAGCATTGATATTTTTCCAGAGTGTTTCTGAAATGAATAGACAACTTTTGCACATTCAGGCTAAACGAATTGTAAAAAAAACTAAAATTCACTCCACCCTAATGTGTATATAATATATGTGTATATAATATATCTTGTATATAATATATGTGTAATCCGGCACACCGCTAATATATATATATTATATATATATATATATATATATATATATATATATATATATATATATATATATATATATATATATATACATATATATATATATATATATACATATATATATATATATATATATATATATATATATATATATATATATATATATATATATATATATATATATATATATATATATTGTATATATGTATATATATATATATATTCTTTTTTAACAAGTAGATTTAGTAATAGTTTACTATGTAATTATTTCAGATACGGCAAACTTCAATGTTTCTCCAAATAATCTGCTCATAAATTGTGATCGTATTCGCGAGGCTTGGCTAAGCGTCATTAGACAGATGATGCCCCATTTCAATAATTTACCCATTCAACCTGATGATTATTCTTTTATTTTTCCGCAAATTGACACCGCTGTTCGATGGTTGAGTAATAATAAAGACAGAGATATACTTGAGCCTGAGTTAGGTGGCCCAACAATACCAAAAAAAATGGCTGAATGTCAACACACTCAAGTGCTAGTAACCGGAAGTTTACATTTAGTAGGAGGTTTACTTAAGTATTTAGGTCCAAAGTTTTATAATCTTTTTTCTGAATAATGTTATAACTTTTACTTGATGTTCGGTTTTAAAATGAGCGAAGTTAATGCGTCAAGTACGTACTGCTTTCACTTTCGATTTGTCAGACTATAATAATATGAAGGTATAAAATAGATGGAATTCGATTGAACGGTAAAATTTAAAGTTAGCAGCATGGTTTTACTATGGTAAACAATTATTAAAAAGTTTAAACAACATTGATTGTCAACGAGTTTCAACAACAGCTTTAGCAATTGATGAAGTCACTTTTTTAAAAGTGTGTATTAGTTCAAGCTGCTTTTGACGCATGACGCAACATTTGATTAAAAATATTTTGGAAAAAACTGCTTAAGCAATAATAGTTCGTACGAATTCCACGGGAATTTTTTTTTAATAGGTAAAGAATTTTAGTAAAAGTAACCGTCGTAAAATGATGACCGATAATACAAACTTACCCTAACAGCACTTACAAACTCACAACAAACTTACCGCAACAAACTTACCGCAGCAAACTTACCGCAACAAACTTACCGCAAACAATTTGTATAATACAATTATTATGCTTTTTATAAAAATATATATATATTACTGTGATTTATCTGTTTCAATAAAAATAGTGCTGTGTTTGTTTTATTCCTGTATTATAATTTAAAAAGAGATAAATCTCATGTTAAGTATTATTATATTTGAGTATATTTAAAAAACAAAACAAATTTCTTTACTTATAACAAAGTTTTTGACGTCCCAAAGCAGTTCACCCTAAATAAAATGCTAGTCAAAATCTACTATTTTGCAATTATCAAGGAAGTGAAATAAATTATAATAACCAATAAATGATAAAATAAAGGAATGGACGCCCCCAATATTGTTTCATATTATTTGTTTTTATATTTAGTTTGGTTTTCGGTATTTAATTTTTAAATAATTAATTTCTTTTATAATAAAAACACTTAAATAATAACTTTTATAGTAAAAACACTTTTAACAAAGTTTTTGACGTTCCCAAAGCAGTACACTATTAGTAAAGTACAAGTCTACTGTTTTTTTCGATAATCAAGGAGGTGAAATAAATTATAATAACAAATAAATGCTAAAATACAGCAATGGACGCCCCCAATATTGTATCATATTATTTATTTTTATATTTAGTTTGGTTTTAAATATTCAATTTTTAAATATTTGATTTTTTTAATGAGAATTATTGTCGGTCCTCCCTTCAAACATATGAACTGAAATACATAAGATTTACTCAATATTTAAAATGTCGCTCAATGTTAAATTGTTAAGTGTTAATTTAAAACGTCACTCAATTAAGAAGTTACAATGCTACAGAATGATGAAAGAAAATTTATTGCTATGAAAATATGTCACAAAAAATCTTAGTAAATCTTGTAAAAATTCGATTCTTATCAAGTCTTTTAAAGAAGAAAGATCTCTTAAAAAATTATAAAGAAGAAAATGTAAATTATGTGGCTAATTATGATATTTGATTGTTAAGTGTATGCTAATAAAAATACGTATAAATTTGTACAAAAATTCATTTTTTTTTATTTTCATCCTTCGGCTCCACTCAATTTTGTAGGTTTGACCACTCAGCACGCAGGATTTTAAACTAAAGTTGTAGGTAAATTATGAATTCATAAATCTGCACTTCTAATGTTGTTTTTATAGCTATTAAATCTACACATACCTTCGCATACCTTTAGATGTATGCAAAATATCTTAAGCTAGACCGTTTTAGCTTAAGATATTTTGTTGTAGATTAAATAGCTAACTGTGAGCTTAAACCGATACAATAACCTAATCTTATATATATATATATATATATATATATATATATATATATATATATATATATATATATATATATATATATATATATATATATATATGTATGTATGTATATATATATATAATATATATATATATATATATATATATAATATATATATATATACATAAGTAACTAATATAATAACTTAACTTTAAACTAATAGAAATTGTATACATTTACACCTTAATTTATTCAAAATAAAAAGAATATCATTAGGAAAGGTGTCATTTTATTAGTATTTTTATAACAAGTAATATTTAGCAAAATTAATAAAAATGGATTATTTTTATATTTTGAATGTGCTATTTTATTCATGAAATTAGATGAAAATTTCTTGATATGATAAAAAGAAACCCTTGTTTAAAAGAATATGTTAACTATTATGAATTCAAATAATTTTTGAAATCAAGATAAAACCAAAATGCAAAAGGATATTCAAAAATGAAACTATCATCATCACAAAAAATAAATGCTTGTACTTTCTTCTTGATATTTAGTCTCAGTTTGCCAGTCTCATTTTGCCAGAGAGAGAAATTTATTAATTATTAATTTGAAATTAGCAATTACATCACAACAGAGAAAGTGTTTATTTAACGATGCAAAGTAAAAACGGCAACAACAATCTATTTAGGGGTTGTCCATTAATTACGTCAACAATTTTTTCCTCCCCCCTACCCCTTCTCAATAACTTGTCAAACTTTCAGAGACCCTCGTTAAAACTACGTCAACAATTAATTTACTCCCTCCCCCCTCACTCACCCTCTTTCCTATATAAAAAAAAAAAAATGAAAAAAATTAAGTTGTAGTATTAGTCGTAGTTTACAACTTCAAGAAAATTGTTTAAAAGTATAATGTTTAGAAAAAAAAACTTAGTTCAACTTTTAACTCATAAACATTTTAAAAATATATAAAGAAATTTTTGATAAGGTCTTCAAGATCTTCTTTTACAAAACAAGTTTATATTTTTAAGTTGTTATATTACAATTAATAATTGTAAACTTAATATATATATATATATATATATATATATATATATATATATATATATATATATATATATATATATATATATATATATATATATATAATTAATGTTATGAAATAAAAGGGAGAGAGGGGTACCATAACACACTTTTGGTTTTTTCTTCCTAACAATTTTTTTAATACGCTTTTTTTTGGCAATTCGTTTAGTTTATGGAATAAATTTATACTAACAAAACAAGTTCTATAAATTACCAAAATATAACAGGTTAAACTTGTAAGATTCGTTAAAGTAAAACTAGAAATTTGTTTCAAGGTACCCCACCGATGGGGTACCTTGAAACACACTATGAGCATCATTAAAAAAGTAAATAAAAAGTTAAAAACATAAAAGAAAAAGCAGAATTTTTTTATATATATAAACAAAATAATATTTATAACCCAAATAATGCATCCAGTGGTCCAAATCAAATTTTAGAATAATATATCGTCACCAGATAATATATCGTTTTAAATGTCATTTTTAAGCGTCAATAAATAATGACTTTGTATTGAAATGGGATCTCCTTGTGTTTTATTTACATAAATATTTTTAAAATTGAATATAAATATTAAAAGAAATGATTTTTAAAATTGTTTATGACACAGTGGAGTACTATTCTACAATTTTAGGGCCCCTACAAATGCTGTATCAAATTACCCCATACTTGCTAAAAGAAAACAATTGCTTTATTTTTAGTATCAACTTGTTATTTTAATGATTTTGTTTAATAAAGTAAAAAGCTTATGAATTGAAGTTTACAAAATAATGTTACTTACTAATAGACGCAATGGATAAGGTACCTTAAAACTTATGAGCTTTAAAAAGTAATAAATTACTTTGTCATCAAAAAAACACAACTCTCGACTCCTCGCAGGCCTAAAAATCTCAAATGATATAATTTTTTTTCAAAACATAGCTCTAGTAGTAACTGTTTCACGATATAAAAGTGGTTGTCACAACTCTTAAGATACCTCCACAATTACAATGTTTCATGGTGCCCCATGTATCATGGTGCCCCACTCTCCCCTATATATATATATATATATATATATATATATATATATATATATATATATATATATATATATATATATATATATATATATATATATATATATATATATATATATATATATATATATATACATATATATATATACTATATATATATATATATATATATATATATATATATATATATATATATATATATATATATATATATATATATATATATATATATATATATATATATATATATATATATATATACATATATATATATACATATATATATATATATATATATATATATATATATATATATATATATATATATATATATATATATATATATATATACAGCTATGCTCAAATGTATGGAGCACCTATTTGTTTAAATATATTTGTGTTTAAAAAATGAGATATACATGATGAATTTTTTTTTAAATGGTATTTTATTTGTTTTTTACGTTTAAGCATTAGTAAATCATTTAATGCATGTTGAATTTGCTTGTCTGGGCATGATTAGACTTGTCTTAACTTGTCTACATACTCACTTGGTATAAATTCTGTCGAATTAAGATATTCATTTCATTCTTATCTTAAACGTAACTATTGTCAGCCGCTCATTATCTATTGTTTAAAAGTAGTGATTTTTTTTATCGTTCTTTATTTATTTTCATTATGAGTAAAACACGCGAACTTTCTGTGAGTGAAAGAAGCCAAATTGTGATACTCCATAAACAAGGACATTCCCAAGTGGAAATTTCAAAAATTATGAAATGCTCAAGGAAAGCAGTGCAAAATGCTATAAATAGATTTAGTGAAACTGGTTCATACGAAAATAGACCAAAAACGGGAAGAAAACGTATACTTTCTCCTAGAAACCATCGTTTCCTCAACAGGATTTCACTTCGAAATCGGACCAAATCTTCTAAAGACTTGGTTAGCGATCTGTGGGAGCACAGAAAAATTCAAATTTCTGCTCCAAGTGTTAGAAGATACTTAAAAGAAGGTAATTTACATGGAAGAAGGGCTCGCCGAAAACCATTGCTGACTGAGCACCATAAGAAACTTCGTTTAGAATGGGCTAAACAGCACCAAAATTGGTCATCAGAAGATTGGGCCAAAATTATTTGGTCAGACGAATCAAATATAGAGGTAAGGCATCATTATGACTTACGGTGTAACCAAAAAATAAAAAAAAAATATCATTTCGAAATTATTCCTTTAAGTACCTGAAATTTTACATGTTGAAATTTATAATATCAAATTTGTATTCCTTTACTTTTTTGACCTAGATTTTTGGGCAACCTGGAGGCACCTTTGTAAGACGACGACCAGGCGAAGCATTTGAGCCGGAATGTATCATCCCTACAGTCAAATTTGGCGGTGGTGGCACAATGATCTGGGGTTGCATGGCCTCCAGTGGCGTAGGTGAAATATTTTTATGTGAGGGTAGGATGAATGCAGAGCGCTACATTACCATGCTAAATGAAGTTTTGGAGCCATCAATATTGAAATTATTTGACGAAGATGTCCCTCAATATTATTTTCAACAAGATAACGCTCCTTGCCACAAGGCAAAAAAAAGTTTGGACTGGTTTTCAACAAATGAAGTTCCCCTCATTACGTGGCCCCCCCAGTCTCCAGATTTGTCACCCATAGAAAATTTGTGGTCTATTTTGAAGAGGAAGTTGTCAATTTACAGATGTAAATCCAAAGAAGAATTTAAAGCGAAAATTCTGGATGAATGGGAAAAAATACCAGCGAATGTATGTAAGGATCTTGTGGACAGCATGCCCAAAAGACTACGTGCGGTGATCAAGGCAAAGGGAGGTGCTACAAAATATTAATTATATTAAATAATATTGTTGAATTGAAATAATTTGTATCAAATAAACACATTCACATTTACTATTTGTTCATTACTTTTGAATTTTAAATAAAATATAGGGGTGCTCCATACATTTGAGCATAGCTGTATATATATATATATATATATATACATATATATATATATATATATATATATATCAGTAGCGTAGCTAAAAGTTTCGGGCTCATAGGCAAGATCCCCTGAGGGGCCTCCTTAAGATAAATTTATTTTATAAAAAAAGTAAATTCAGTAAATATATTATAAATTCAGTAGTTTATTATTATTACAGAAAAGAACACAGTATGAAAAACACTTACAAAGTACATAATATTAAAAAAAAAATTTTCTAGCTTTTGCATTTGCAAAGTTATTCACAACTTCTTTAACATCCATTGTTGATGCTGTTTTATGCTCTATGGCTAGTAATGCAAAATGATGTAGTCTGTTTCGAGTGGTTGCATTTCTTTTGTAATCTTTAATTATTTTTAATTTATTAAAACTTCTCTCCACACTTGCAACCGTTACGGGTAATGTGAAAAATAAAAGAACTGTCATATAAATTTTGGAAAAATCACTTTCCAATACACTATATTTGGTTGTCATTATTTCAGCTTGCTGTTTAATTGTCATTGTGTGGCTTAAATCTTATTTTAATAATGTGGTAAGTTGGACAAATTGATTAGCTAGGCTGGGTGTAAATACTTCTGGATATTTGCTGCAAAGTGTATCACAAGCTTTTACCATATTTTGTTGCGACATCGTTAATGGGGCATTCCACGTCAAGTGGAACCACTTTTTGGTCAAATTCAACATCACCGACTCGAATTTTGATGAAAATTGGCTCACATGTTGGGCATATGGACAGAAGAAAAGCATGTAAATTTTTTTGACTTAGGTCAATTATTTTCTGAGATATGACCTTTCAAAGTTTTTACCTTTTCACTTGACCTTGGTTATTTAAAACGTCATAACTTTTTTGCTATTATACTTAGGAAGTTGATTTTGGTGGCAAACAGAAGCTCTTGCATAGACGATCAGCTTTGTGTCTATAAAAAAAAGTGATAAGTTCAATAAAAAAAAAGTTATTGGTCATTTTGTCATTTGACCTTTGACCCTGGTCGATGGCAAAGGTCAAAAGTCATAATTTTTTTTTTTACAGATTGCTTTTTTTATTGTGGATGTCCCATGAAAAAATCTTTTTGGGATTCCCATAAACAGCTTTGGGAATAATATTAAAGTATAAGTAGGTTCTAAAAATTTAATATTTATTTGCCTTACAAATGCGATATTTTGAGGTCATTTTCTGTAAATAGCCTATTGGAAATATATATTATTAACTATTTCTTTTTTTTTCTTTTTTTTTCTAGGTTGTAATTTAATTACTAGTACTATAAATACATACTAAGTCAGTATTAAATTATATGAGGCTTAAAGCTATATATATTTATACTAAAATAATCAATTCATTTCCATTGAATTAGTCATCAAAAGACATTGTATTTGTTTATATATATATATATTAAAAACAACTATCTGAGCGTTTTTCAACCTTCTGTTTTATTACATAACATCGTATATAAATACAAAGTTATAATTCCCATGACAATTATAAAACAACAATAGTCATTAAAAACCATAAATGCTTGCGTGACTTTCATCACGTTTATCTACGTGACTTTTACCACGTATACGTAATAATTTTTAATTCACCAACTTTAATAGAAAAAACTTAGGAATTAGTTTTTAGCAACTTTCAAATTAAATTTAGATTAAAAATGGCATTTCAAGCACAAGTAAAAGAGTTAAAGAAGAGACAACACTGTTGTTATGATCCTTTCCAACACCATAAGAAAAAATAATATAAAACCTTGAGGGTAGCTACTAGTCGGCAAGTAGCTATGTATCCCTCAAAACTTATGGCTGGAGCAAAACTATGTGATACTTGCCGAAAGAGGATCACTGGCTTACCTTCCGAAATAGGATTATGTGATGATAAAAGTTCTGCAAATTGTAAAACAGAGTCAGATTCTCAAGGTAGTTCCAGATCTCAAGATATTTGTAGTGACAACGGAGATGAAAATTATCAGTGCCAGGAAGTAGAAATTTCTATTTTTAATAAATCCTTGTCGTTATTAGGTGAGTCACCCTTGGATAAACGCAAGTTACAAACTGTTAAAAGTTATATTCCGGAGAAAAAGAAAAAGCTTAAAAAACTTGTAAAAAGGAAGTTAGACCTTTTATCTACTAATTCAGATGCAATTGATACTTTAGAGGATGATGAATATGAAGCAACTAAAAAAACACATGTGCTGATGACATTGTTAAAGTGCTTTAGGATAAGTATAAATCAACACAAAGTCAGAGTGAAAAGATCATGATTTTGACAATATTTGTTGCTCAATGAAGTAATAGAAAAGTGATGAGAGAATTTAATTGTTCGCATCGACTTGTATCTCAAGCAAAAGAAGTTTTAATAACCAAAGGTGTTTTATCTACCCCTAACTCAAAAAAAGGAAAATCACTACCTGTACACGTGAAAGATATGGTAAAAGAGTTTTATTACTCTGACACTGTTAGCCGTGTAAAAGAAAACATATTCAGAAAAGATTAGTTTTAAGTAATTTGAAGGAAATTTATCAATTATTTTCAGAAAAGTATCCAAATATCAGAATTGGGTTTTCGAAGTTTGCAGAGTTACGTCCAAAAGAATGTGTCTTTGCAGGAGCAAGTGGTACTCACTGTGTGTGTGTGTATGTACCATTCATCAAAATGTTAAACTCATGATAGTCGGATCACATATGGATGATTTACAACTAGGAGATGAACTAGAAACCCCTATTAAGAACTACAAACATGCTTTGGCAAAAATCCAAGGCAATCCTTCCTTGCCAGCATGTCCTCTAGGCGAGTGTAAAAATTGCCCTGGAGTTGCTATGCTGAAGGAACGGCTGTTGCAATGCTTTGAAATTAAAGGAGCTGAAGAAATTGAGTTTAAATAGTGGACTACAACAAATAGGTCCCAGCTTCAAACCTTTATACAGTCCACTGATGAAATTATTGAAAGATTTTTAGGGAGTTTGAAAACACTTACTAGGCATGATTTTATTGCTCAAGAGCAGGCAAAATACTTAGACTGGAAGAAAAACAATTTATCAGATGGAGAATTTCTGGTTACTGGTGATTGTTAAGAAAATTAGGCATTTGTTATACAAGATGCAGCACAGGGATATCATTGGACAAATAATCAAGCAACTTTACATCCTTTTGTTTTTATTATAAATATGAAGGAAATTAATGTCATGGAAGTTATGTGCTGCTTTTGGAATGTAATATTCATGACACAATTGCAGTTCATCTTTTTCAACGTAAACTAATTAATTTTTTAAAAGTGAAATTTGAGGTATTAAAAATAACATATTTTAGTGATGGCTGTGCAGCACAATACAAAAACTGCAAGAACTTCATAAATCTGTGCTATCACAAAGAGGATTTTGGTATTCCAGCCGAATGGCATTTCTTTGCCACAAGTCATGGTAAGGGCCCTTGTGATGGAGTTAGAGGAACTGTTAAACGTGAAGCAGCAAAAGCAAGCTTACAACGTCCATACCATGACCAAATAATGACCACTTATCAATTATATACTTTTGCTAAAGAAAATATCCATGGAATTTTCTTTGAATACCTCACTGCAAATGATTGGCAAATCGAATCCACAATATTAAAGGAAAGATTTTCGAATGCTAAAACGATTCCTGGTACCCAAAAACTTCATTGCTTTAAACCATTATCCACGAATGAACTTCAAGTACAAGATTTTAGTTTCAGTTCTGTGTTTAGAATTGAAAAAATTACATCACAGAATGTTTGCCAGCTCAACTTACTTCAATTACTGGTTACATGGTTGTAGAGTATGATGAACATTGGTGGATAGGTTGTGTGTTGGAAAGCAATCCAGAAAAAGAGAAGTAACCATGAACTTTCTTCACCCTCATGGTCCAAGTCAGCTTTTCTCCTTCAGAGATCCTCCAGATATTTTTACTGTTGATTTAAATGATCTTTTGCTAACAGTCGAACCCAAAACTACAACTGGTTGGTCATACTTCATTACTTCTAAAGAGTCTGAAGGAGCAACCAAAGCACTTAACTTGCATCATCGTTAACTATTATAGCTTTTTTAATTATTAGCAAACATATATTGCAATGGTAATGGTGTAAATATTATACTGCATTCAGTACTGTACTGCTATGTAGCTAAAACTGCTAAATAAAGCATTTTTGTTACTTTTCAACTATGTAAATATATATATATATATATATATATATATATATATATATATATATATATATATATATATATATATATATATATATATATATATATATATATATGGGCCAAGTATCACCAAATCATAGTATATTGGTATATGGTAGCTATTATATAACCTAGGGCCTACATTCAATAAATTACCTTAAAATACTGTATAATTTTAAGGTATTTAAATATTAAATTTTTAGAACTTACTTATACTTTAATATTATTCCCAAAGCTGTTTATGGGAATCCCAAAAAGATTTTTTCATGGGACATCCACAATAAAAAAAGCAATCTGTAAAAAAAAAAATTATGACTTTTGACCTTTGCCATCGACCAGGGTCAAAGGTCAAATGACAAAATGACCAATAACTTTTTTTTTATTGAACTTATCACTTTTTTTTATAGACACAAAGTTGATCGTCTATGCAAGAGCTTCTGTTTGCCACCAAAATCAACTTCCTAAGTATAATAGCAAAAAAGTTATGACGTTTTAAATAACCAAGGTCAAGTGAAAAGGTCAAAACTTTGAAAAGGTCTCGAAATATTTTTAGTTTAATATTTACATTTTCTAATGCAGAAACTGCCGATCTTAAATCCACATCTTTTATATGTAAAATTTTAGATACATAATTGATTTCAGTCATGATTTTGAATAAAAATACAGTAATAAATACAAACTCAAAATTTTCGATTTGTTTTTTAATATTGGCTGCTTGATTTCTTTCATCCACCTTATTTGATTGCAGTATTATTTTTGTAACTGCTTTTAAAATTTCAGCGAAACGAACTTTAATAGCTGCTACAGATTGTATTCTCCCTGACCAACGCGTAGGGTTAAGTTTTTTTAAAGTTTTTTCCGATTCCCCAGAAAACTGTGACAGCAGATCCCACCGATTAATACTGTTTCCAAAGAAAGAATATATATTTTAAAGTGTGGTATAAAATGACATTACATCATGGCAGCCAGATACGCTATCATTAACAACTAAATTCAAGTTGTAACTGTTACAGCGGACATATTCAGCATTTGGTTGCATTTGTTTAATTTTTGACTGTAGTCCATTGTAAATTCCACTCATAACACTGGCACCATCATAACCTTGACCATAGCACTTTTCAATTGGAATATTTAATTCACTAAGTATACGCAGAACCTCATTAGTAATTCTTAATTGAACACAAATCTATACTCTTTAAAGATTCTCATTGAACTACAATAGTTTATAAATATTTTAGCGCAAAATATTACAAACGTTACTTAGATAACAAAATATTACAAACGTTACTTAGATAACAAAATATAACAAACGTTACTTAGATAACAAAAATTCAAATTTAAAAAAAAAACTTGTCAGCTCTATTGCAAATTTCAACATCTCAATTTTGATTTATGAATTTTGAGTAATGTCGACGTTTGGGCCCCTTTTTCGGCAGGCCCTTAGGCTGTGCCTACTCTTGCTATAGGGTAGCTACGCGCCTGATATATATATATATATATATATATATATATATATATATATATATATATATATATATATATATATATATATATATATACAGTTGTGGACAAAATATTAGGTAACCAAAAAAGTTCGTGCGGTTTTTGGTAATTGAATTGTTTTTAGCATTTTTTACAACACCCACATCGCACAAGGCAAGTAGCTTTGTTGCGTAATAGAACGCGTGTGTCACGCGCAGTTGCTGCATATATAGTGTAGGCTTGTAACGAGCTTACAGGAAAGGTTTTGTGTAAAGAAAGGATGGCAACCCAACCAACGATTATTCGATCATGCTTACTTTACGAGTTCAAACTTGGAAGGAATGCAACACAAGCGGCCAAAAACATCTGCACAGCATTTGGAGAAGGTACAGTAAGTGAACGCCCAGCACAGAAGTGGTTTCAGCGATTCTCTTCGGGAGATGAGTCCATCGAAGACCTGCCGCGTTCTGGACGCCCATTGTTGGTTGATGAGGATGAACTGAAGGACGCTGTCGAGTCTGACTCTAGCCAAACTTGCCAAGAACTTGCAGTGAGGTTTGCTGTGAGTGTTGAAACCATCCGCCTGCATCTGCATGCGATTGGGAAAGCGTGGAAGCTGAGTCGGTGGGTTCCGCACAAATTGTCGATCGACAACAAGAAGCAACGGCTTACGATCTGCACATCACTCTTATCACGCCACAATGTTGAGCCTTTTCTTGATCGTTTATTGACATGCGACGAAAAATGGATTGTGTACAACAATACCAAGCGTTGCTACCATTGGTTGTCCCCCGATGACCCCATCCCGAAGACACCCAAGCCCAATCTCCACGAGCGGAAGGTTTTGCTCTGCATTTGGTGGACTACAGCTGGTGTGGTGCATTACGAGCTGCTCCCAACAGGCCAAACCATTACTGGACTGGTCTACTCAGCACAGCTGCAACGAGTTCACGACCTGTTGCTTGTAAAGCAGCCTGCACTGGTGCACAGGAGAGGAGTTCTGCTTCTCCACGACAACGCGAGACCGCACACCGCTCGCGTGACTCAGGACAAGCTCCAAAGCCTTGGTTGGGAGAGTTTGCCTCATCCACCATACTCGCCAGACCTCTCCCCTACTGATTTCCATTTTTTCCTTTCCCTGGGAAATCATTTAAAAGGACAGCAGTTCCGAGACCAGGACGCGGTTGAAATGGAGTTGAAAGCTTTTATAGACTCAAAGGACCGAGAATTTTTTAGAAGTGGAATAAATAAGCTTGTTTTACGTTGGGAAAAGGTTTTAGGTGCTAATGGTGACTATTTTGATGAATAAATGTACTTACTTTTGTCGTTTTGTGTGTTTTTATTATATACAGAAAAACCGCACGAACTTTTTTGGTTACCTGATAATAGTAGTGGCTAGTAAAACAATAATTTGTGATAATAATTTTATGTAAATTTAAATATAAATTAATAAATTTAGGCATAACAGTAATACAAACACTGAATAATGAAATGGGAGTAAAAAATGTTGGTAACACTGTTCAAATTTCTAATTATTTTATAATTAGAAATTATGGGTAGTGCAAAGCATTGTAGTAGCAGAAAAGAGACAACTAATTATTAAATTAAAACAAGAAGGGAAAACATACAAATTTATTCAAGAGACATTAAGTTGTTCTCCTATGATGATTAGAAATCCTCTAAAATGGAAAAATGTAGGCGAAACAAGGGGCCTGAAAAGTGTTTATACCAGAATTGAAAACCTGCTGCTCGCAAGCAACCTTGTTGCGAGCAGCAGGTTGCCGATTCTGGTATAAACATTTAAATAATATAATGCAGATTATGTACTTACATAAATCTTTATTTGTTTTTACATCAGGTAAACAAAAACAAACTTTGAAAAAATACAAGTGTTACGAGTAAAGATCTTGCGTGTACTCATCTAGTTCTGTATGTGTCCGGTATTTTTAAAGCACAACAGGGTTTTAAAAAAGTAGAATATAGAAAATGTCATTAAAATACTAAAGATTGGGTGAGTATTTAACTCAAGACTACAAACGCTGCCTGATTTTCTTTAATTAAAGTTTAGTTTAGTTTATTTTAGTGGCTAATAATTTAAAATATTTACAACAATCCGTTATAAATATATATGGACTTAAAAAATTATAAATGTTCGCTATGTTTAAATTACCAACAAAGATGTGCTGCATCAGACACCTCTGTACTAACTGTCTTAAGATACTTATGCACATCTGCGACACAAGTACCATACTTTAAGAACATAATAGAATACTGGAAACATAATGGAGAGAGATTATTTCCAGTTATCGTTTAAAAATTCTCTTTTAACTATTTTAAATGTTGATCTAGTCGATTTTTGAAAATGTTGACGGAAGTCGTGTCAATTACTATTTGCGGCAGGGTATTCCACTGCAACACAACACGGTTCGTGAAGAAATTCTCTCGGCATGCAATTGAGTACTCTTTGCTGTTCAAGTATTTGATTATGACCAAGCATAATATACTTTGACGACGAAGGACAATTGAATAACACGTGAAAGTTTATTTCATCAAATCCACGCATGAACTTAAACATCAGAATTAAATCACCTCTTATTCTTCTTTCTTCAAGTGTTGTAAGACCTAACATGACACTTCACTGCTCGGCGGTGCAATGCTTATTCTTAGAAATGGTTTTTGTAGGAAGGTTTTGAACTTTTTTAGCACTTCTATGTCTGCCCGTTGGTAAGGTGGCTACGCTTGAATAGCGTACTCTTGGTGAGGACGAACATACGTGGTGTACACTTCTTTCCACAGTGAAAAACTACAGCTGCGAATAGTTTTTTTCAGTCTCTCTAAGGAGCGGTTAATCGCAGCTACTAAAACTTGAGCATTACGTTTAAGATCATTTGAGATAGGAACTCCAAAATCTCTCTCTAACTGAGCAACTCCGATTGCAAGTAGTCGGCCGTCTGATCCTGGCATGTAATAGTCTCGTTTTGACACCTTTTTTCTCCGCTAGTATGCACGATTAGTAACGAAGTAACTAAATTTATTTTAAAAAGTAACGTTGTTGACGTCAACTTTTCTTGACCTCCCCCCCCCCCCCTTCTCCTTGTCAAAATTTTCAGACCCCTCCTCCCCCTATTTTTTTGACGTAATTATTGGACGGCCCCTTATTTTCTGTAAATCATTTTACATTAGTATTAATAATAATAAAAGTAATAATATTAACAACAGTAATAATAATACCAATAATATATAATAAGAAATATAAGGTAACAAAACTAATGCAAATTATAATAATAGTAATATTAGTATGTCCACAATAATTACAATGAAAAATTATAATAATAATAAATATTATAATGGTAGTTTTAAGCAAAAAATTCTTTGCAATAATAAGTTGATGTTTTATTAGTTTTATTAGTAAAACACTGATTAAAGTAGTGACACCAAAAAAATAAAAAGTGATAAAAAAAAAAAAAAAAGTTAAAATAAAAAAGCTTCGAAATTTTTTCTACCACAATTATTTTATGGAAAGAAATGAAAAAGAACAATTTAATTAATTTTGTATATTGTTTATATGTCGTGTATTTAAGTTTATAAATGTATTTTTTTTTTTAGTATTTTACTCAGTCGATTTAGTTGCTGTTGCTTTTTCTGTATCTTGCTATTTATTATGTTTAATTAATAAATGTAACGTATATAGGGTTTATTATTGTATATAGTTGTGTATGTATATATATTTTTTTCATTTAAGTTTGCCTTAAATGAAAAATTTATGAATTTACGGAAATTTTTTTCTCTCACTCTATCCTTCTGAACTAATGTCATATAAATTTTGTGTTTTCTCTTTTTTCTTGCTTATCTTATCTCATCCGTTCATTCTCTCTTTCTTTTTTTTTTTAGTTTTTTTATTATTACTCCTTTGATATTTTTGTTCTGATTCCGGTTTTTTTTAATATTATTGTTCATATTATTTTTTTTATTTATTTATTGTATGATTTTAGTTTACTCTCTCTATTATTTCCTTGTCTTCATATATTTTTATTATATATAGTTTTTAACTATGTGATTTTTTTTCTCTCATTTATTTAGCCGTACAAATATTTACAAGTTCCGTGTTTTATAATATATATATATAAATGGCATGGACGAGAAGAAGTAAGGTTTATCACCAAATCCCTTGTTTTTTCTAGACATTTATATAAATACGTTGTAACTAAAATTAAAATTCGAAAATGAGAAAAAAAAGCAAAACGTTTCAAAGAAGTTTATATAAAATGCAAAATAGTTTAATAGAGTCTTTCGAAGTTATTTTTAATAAAAGTTAAGGAAGTTATTTCATCTCAATAACATGAAGGTTAAATCTATGGTCATGCAACACTATATATATTCAAATTTCAAAGTTATTCATTAAAAGAAAATTTTAAAAATTCATTCAAGAAAACAAAAACCAACAGCAACAAAAAAAAAGAAGAGAAAACATGAAAAAATGAAAACATAAGTGTTTATTTACAATCAAAAGATACTATATATATATATATATATATATATATATATATATATATATATATATATATATATATATATATATATATATATATATATATATATATATATTATATATATATATATATATATATATATATATATATATATATATATATATATATATATATATATTTATATATATCGTAAGATTGGGTGGCTTTGGCCCATTTTGCACCTTATTGTCTATTGCATGAAAGCCACAAAAGTTATTTCCTCAAACACTAAGTACTATTAGAAGTACATAGAAAGGACAGTTAAAACTATCTGTCTCCCATTTGAAAATTATTTACCTGAAGTATCTTTTGGGTGGTTTAAATGGTGGGCCAAAGTCGCCCTGTGTGTTAGGGTGACTTTGGCCCAACCCTGTAAAAAGGGACTAAAGGAAGCAAAACAATAAAAACAAAAATATTTAGGCAAAGAAAATAAATTTACAAAAATAAAGTGACAAAAAAAAATTTAGTAACAAATTCTTGTATACAGTAAATAAAATATAGGTACAAACTAAACAAGTATAGGTACCAAGTAAACAAAACAGTTTAGGTATAAAGTAAACAAAAATGACTAAATAAATGTTTTAAAAAATTTAGTGAAAAAGTTCTGGAACTGAATAAATTCCTCTTTTCAAAAATTTCTTTGGTTCCTCAATAAAATCGACTATTTCAGACTGGGGAAAAAAAAGTTGCACTGCTGGTAGTGACCATTTCCAGTTAAGTCCATTTTTTTTCATAATAGTAATTTCTGCTCCATTTTTTCTTAATTTTTTCAACTGCAGAAAAAAAAATTTCGAAAGGTACTTTAAAATTATTCAATAATTATTACATTAAATAATAATTACTGCAAAATAATTAGTTATAAAGTTTACTAATTGATTAGCTAAATATAAATAATTCAAAATAAATAAACAAACTTGTCCAGGATTTAACTCTCCATTGCATTTAACAATTACATAACAATTCTCTACAAGATTTAACAATTTCTCCTTTTTACAAACATTTTTTGTTTTATCAATATTTTGAAAGTTCTTTTTGCCTAATGCTGAATGATCTAAAGATTCTGTATGACTTTCTACGACTAAACTTACATCCGCAAAAATTAGATTAGAAGTCTCAGTAGTTCCAGTATTTGTACTTGGGCCAGCAAAGTCAATGTATCTGGTCTCAATTGTATTTATAATACTGATAGGTGTATCTACATTACTTGAATTTAATCTATTATTTTCATTTATAACACAAGATGATATATCTGTTGAACATAAGCTTTTACCTGGGACAGCACATACTTTACGTCGCTTCGGTTTTTTAGAACCCTCTCAGGGATTATCCAGTGACTTACATAAATGTTCTAAAAATGATTGGCTTACTAAATCAGTAGTTGAGTCTAAACCTACATTACAACATGGTAGTCGTGAAAGCACTTGAGACTTGTCTAATGGAAAAATTCCAGTTTTGCGAAAACCAGCTCTAAGGTTATTATTTCCATGTTCATTTAAGTTGGTAATTAAACGGTCTAAAAGTCTAGGAAAATCATTTTTAGGAAGAGAAGCAAGTCTCCTTCCTTTTCCTTTCTCCTTCCATTCACATAATATTTTGCGCCAGTTAATCTTCATAGGTCTAAAGTAGGCAACATCTAATGGCTGCTTGAGATGTGTAGAGTTTGCTGGTAATGCCACAAATCCTATGTTATTGCTTTGACATGCATCCAGTACTGCAATGCTCAAATGTGAAGATACGTTATCACCTATAATGACACTTCTTCCTTGAGCCTTCTTAAGTCTTGGAAGAAGTAAAGAGAAAAACCAGTCCTTAAAACATGTTGAGTCAAACCAACCACTTTTTAATCTGTTATAACGTGCTTTTGGTGGCCCATGTTCCATCCATGTATTCCATAACGACTCAGCTTTGTAAACAGTATAAGGTGGTAGCAATTCACCATTAGCATTGCCACAAAACATTACAGAGAACGAGGTCTTTGTAAAATTAATTATGCGTTCAGGGTACTTACATCCACGCTTTGTTAATATTTTTTTTTTATCTGGATCGTTACTGAGATTGGTTTCATCATAATTCCATATATTATCAGGTGATATATTACTTATTTTATTTGATAGATTTATAAAGTAGTTATCAATCACAGTCGTTCCTATTTCTGCTCTCTTTCGCTTTATGTTGCTTGCAAATCTTACTGTGAGTTCTAGATTTCTTTTTAAAAAAGATCGAATCCAATCGCCACCTGGAAAATTATTTTTGAACTGAGGTATAACGACGCCTTTTTTCTCTAAATACCCTTTTACTATGCATCTTTAATCATATTTATCAACAGGAAAACCAAACTCAGATGATTTTATTGCATATGCCTTAAACATGTCTTTTTCTTTTAATGTAAATATTTGCTGACCACCATACTTTTTAGGATATGTCTGTTTTATTTTATTTCTTAATGTTGATCTTGGTATATCGTATTTCAAAGCTGCTTGTCGTTGAGTAATTAAACCACAAAATTTTTCATTCCAACATTGTTACCATAATATCTATAAATGATCACTAAAAAAGGTTTACTCTAACACATGGGGTGACTTTAGCCCGGGCCAATGTCACCCTATGTAGTGGGCCAAAGACAACCTATTTTTTTTTAATCTCAATTGCAAAAAAGTAATAAACTGTTAAACTTTCAAAACAAGATAGAATCAAACACTAATGGTTTAAAATTAATTCAGTGTATATTCCAATAAAAAACCTTCCCCAGGTACTGCTATCGATGTAAAATCTTACACACCTAAAAAAATTCGGATTTTAGGTGCTTCTTCTAAAGTGCAACTTACAATAATATCACAAAGACTCGAGTTAAGTAAACTAAGTTAGACTAAATAAATAATAAATTTCCCCCAATTTGCTATTTAACATTAAATGGCATACCTTGAGGTATTGATTTTAAACCATTTTTAAACAAAAATTTTGCTTGGGCTAAAGTCATCCCGTAGGGCCAAAGCCATATATACACATGCACATATACGTATATATGTATATATATATACCTACATGTGTATGCATATATATATACATATATACATGCATACATAAATGCTGTAAATCTATCTAATTACTTTTTTATAATATAATTAACTATAATGTATGTAATTAAAGACTTTAGACCTTTCCAGACAAGTAAAGTATGCACTAATAGATAATTTTCAAATATAATATTTTTATATATAGATTTAAAAATAATTCTTTGTTTGTTCTTTATTTAAAAGTAATAGTTTTAGCTTTTGTTTAAACTGTTCAAGAGTTGTAAGTGTTTTAATTATCTTATTTCATTCATTAGGTCCGCTAATAGTTATTGAGAACTTAGTTGACTCATATATAGTTTTGGGTTTAACAAAATTGTTACTTGAATATTTAGTCATGTATTTGTGCTGAATTTTATTAAATAATGGTTTGAAGATATTTATTATTGCATTATGATTAATTTTATACACGAAAATTATCAGATGATATATATTTATTTGGTACAAATTAAATATTTCTAGATTGTTGAACAATGGTCTAGAATGTGAGAGGCTGTGGGCATTTAATAATGACCTAATTTCATGTTTTTGTTTGCTAAATAGCTTTTTTGTCTTTGTTTTATTGGTGCTGCACCAAACAATGTTTGTATAATTAAGATAGGAATGAATAAATGAGTAATATATGTATTTCAAAAATAATTGATGATCTAAGTATGGTTTTGCTTTATAGAGTAATCCGATATTTTTAGAAATTTATTTTCAATCGTGTTTATGTGGCCTTTCCGATTTATGTTTTCATCTAGAATTACACTTAGAAATTTTATTGAACAATCTCTTTTGACGATGCATTCTCCAAAAATAAGTTTTGGAAGTGCAAGAGGGATTTTATCTTTTAATGAAAAATTGTATACTTGGTTTTAGTTAAATTAATTGAAAGTTTATTCATATTTAACCATTCGGTTAGTTTTAGAAGTTCAATGTTGACCGTTTTAAATAATGTTGTTATATCACTATGAGAATAAAATAAATTTGTGTCATCAGCAAATAAGAATCTAGAATATTAGAAGCTTTGCTTAAATCATTCATATAGATTAAATATAAAAGTGGTCCTAATATAGATCCTTGATGAACGTTGCAAGTAATTGTCATATTGTTAGTTTTTTCATTGCAGAATGAAATATATTGCAGAATGAAGTTGTTTTCTATTAAATAAGCAGCTTTTGAATCAAGCTATGTTTATATTTTTGATTCCGTAGTTTTCTAATTTTTAATTAAAGTAATATGATCAACAGAGTCGAATGCCTTACTAAGAGCTATGAAAGCACACCTAAATTGAACTTGTTTTTGTCAAAACCTTGAAAATAATCTGAATGAGATGAAGAATTGCATGGTAAGTAAAGTGCCCTGTTTTGAAGCTAAATTGTTTTTTAAAGAATATTATTTTTTTCTAAAAATAATTTGTTATACATAATGCGTTCTAGTATTTTCGAAAAGCAAAGAAGAATGGAAATAGGTCTATAGTTAGAAATACTAGTATCATCTCCAGATTTAAAAACTGGTATTACCCTTGATATTTTAAGTTTTTTTGGAAAGATTCTTTGTTTAAAAGAAAGATTAAATATATGCAAAAGAACTTTTTTAATATAGAAAATACATTTAATTACAGCATTACTACTAACATTATCAAGTCCTCAGGCTTTGTTTAATTTTAATGAATGCACATTATCTAATAACTCTTTTTCAGTTAACTCACCATTTTCTATTACTGATTTGCTAGGAGCCAAGTATTTCTCCATGTTAAACTCACTGTGTTTTAATTTTGATGCTAAATTTAAACATGCATTAACAAACACCTCATTAAATGTTTTAGCAATATCTTCTGTAATATCTAAAAATATGAACACTTCATTACAAAGTTCACAGATAATAGATTCAACTACAAATAACAGCACTATATTACAGGATTATTCATTTTTATACGCGCGTCTATTCAATTTTATATGCGTGTTTATTCATTCTTATATGCATATTTATTCATTCTTATATGCACGTTTATATGCGAGTCAACTATCCATAAAATCTCTAATATAATTTTATATAAACAATAAATAGGCTTCTATGTTTTTATATAGATATATTTAAAATATAAGTTAGGTTTTTGCCACTGCTATTTATTTAAAAAATGATTGCCGAGTCAGCGCTAGATTTATCTAACTACGTATATGGTTGTAAAATGGAATTAAATCAAACTTTGTAGTATCTATAACATTTTTAAGTTTCCTTATTACCCCATCCGTATTTCGAGGTCTTTCTCCCTTTTTGTAAGTATGCTTTAAAGAAGAAAAAAATTCTTTTATTGGATTAAACTGTGGCGTGTATCTTGGCAGACAATTAATAGCTATGCCATGCCTAGGCGTAGAGTTTTAGCTTTTCCGGATGGGGCATAAACTATTTTGTAGGAGTTGAAAATCAATAAGAAATAAAAAGTTTTTTCAATGGGCATAAAAATGTAATTTATTTTCTCAAGTAAAATGTGTTCATGCATATGGAGGCACGCATTATAAACTCATCGATCAAATGATCAAGATCAAGAGTGTGGGCAATATCGCGATGGAAATTTGAAATAGCGAGATGATTCAATCGCTCCTGAGACATTGTAGAACGCAAATAAATCTTTAGCCTACGTAGACAAGAAAAAAGCGCTCACACGTACATTAGGTGACAGACATACATAGTAAAATCTTTACCAGCTTCACAAACTCGGAAATCAGTGGAACTAATTGAGAAAGGACACCATCATGGTTTACAAGCTCATTCAAAACTGATTCAAAATTATTTGAACTATTTGAATATTCTTGAACTTTGCATAATCCACAAATATATCGCGATGGAGTTGTAGCCTTTTATAATCTTCAAAGTCATCTATATAAAAAGCCTCAACGAATCCAACTTCCAAGCACTGACCAATGAGAAATTTTTCTACATTTGCTAAATGCTAAGTGGTCTCAGTAGGTTTGAAATGGGTCGTAAGTCCTGTCATAACACAACCCAGAGATACATAGAAAAGCTGGCGGTAGTGGTCCTCTGGAGTTGTAGCAAAGTATGGAACTCCACTTCCAGTAAATTTACGTTTCCGTGTAATTTTACGTTTCCGTGGCATCTCTGATTTGTCAAGTAAACTACATTCTGCTGCTACAGCGGCTGCATCCCATAAGACTTTGAAACGAGTATCACTCCGGGCTTCTTTTAACACCTCCTTAAGCGTGTTGATGGTATTTCTTGCTTTGCAAAAATTAAGCTGCATGGCTAAAATGATTTTCAATAAACGTTTAACATTATAATTTGCTTAAAATAATATATTAAAAAAAAAAAAAGGCTACACACTAAAAAAAAAAGGTAGAAACTTCTACCTTAGGGTAGGATATTTGATATACCTTTAGTAAGGTATGATTTTCTACCTTTTAAGGTAGAAAATTATATTAAAAACAATTATTTGTCATACAATTTTCTAACTTAAAGGTATAATTTTCTACCTCATAAGGTAGAAAATTGTACCTTACTAAGGGTATATCACATATCCTACCTTAACTAAAAATTTCTACCTTTATCTTTTAGTGTGTATGAAATAAAACAATATTTACCTTGGAGTGCTGTATTAGCATCCTCAATTATCGCGAAGATCATGCGCAAAATTTCCAATTTGAAAAATGTGTCAAACTTACAAAAAGATTCCAGATAACCCGCTGCTTCTGACTTATTTTTGGCTGAAATATCAGAATGATTTTCAAAATCCTCTAACCAGTTGATAATGGCGAAATAGTTACTCGTAATAGATATAATGGACAAAATCGAGTAGGGCAAAATGGCCGCAGTGATGCTCCGCTTTCTACATCCTCTACATTTCGAAGTTTATTGAAACATGCCAATCGTTTTAGAGATCCAAGGGCAAATACAATGAATGATTGGACTAAATTCATAATATTCCTGATCTCTGTTTGATTTTCAACAGAATCTTGTGCTTCCAAGTTGAGATATTGAGGGCGGCAGTGCACGAAAATTGCCCGCTCTTCTTTCCCTCTCATTAAAGCCGGCAATTCATAGATATTTCCAGACATGTTAGACAATCCGTCAAAACATTGGCCCCGACAATTTTGAATCAACAGGCTAAATCGACACAAAACGTCCATCAAACAGTTTAACAAAGTTGCGCTCTTGATGTTCTCGGTTTGGTAAAATTCTATAAAAAGCTCCCCAACTTTAAATTTTTCATTAACACGCCGAATGCAGATTGAAACTTGTTCTTTTGCGGACACATCCGTAGTTTCATCGGCCATCAAACTATAGAATTGTGATTCCCTTATACTTTCGCATAGTTACGAAGCGTTGCTTGAGCTAAGTCTTGTAGGATTTCGTTTTCAATTTCAGGCAAGAGCCACTTTTGCTTTTCAGGACAATTCAACCATTTCTTCAGTTCCAGAGAACGAGCAGAGAATCGTCTGCTCGTAGTTTGAGCAGCATGCAAAAGTTTGAGTTATTTTCAATCTTTCCATGAATGGCAAGGTCTTGCGTTTCCTAATACATTAAGAAGAGACATTTAGTTATCCAATAAATAAATTTAATGATTGATAGTTAATCTAAATTTTTCTTAAACGAAATCGAGGAATTACCAAATAAAGATATGTTGTAAATATTTTTGATAAAGCCGTACGATTATCCATCATTTCTTTGTTTTGGTGATGATTAAGCTGTTGGATAACGGTCGATTCCAGTGTAGCTGAGACGATCATACTAACAGACGCCCTATGGAGTTCAGATCGCTCGTGAGAACCAAAAATTTGTAACGCTTTCTTCCA
Organism: Hydra vulgaris; assembly: GCF_038396675.1. Lineage (NCBI taxonomy): Eukaryota > Metazoa > Cnidaria > Hydrozoa > Anthoathecata > Hydridae > Hydra > Hydra vulgaris. The sequence continues at coordinate 51,446,070 of NC_088921.1, forward strand.
ATTAGAAAATCTGTTTAAAATAAAAGCTTTGTACGAATCTTTTTCTCAGGTGCAGGCATTTTCATTTGGGTAGCTGTGATGCAGGTAGAACAAAAAACTTTTTCTTTCTCGCGGTCATGTAAAACCCATTTATATTTTTCATTCCAGCTTTTTTTAAATTTTCTTCCCTTTTTTAATGTAAAAGATGACTATCTTTAACAACAAGGTCCAGACTCCACTGTAAAAGACGGCGACTCAACAACAGCGGTTGAATCAGTTGTATCATGTGACTGAAGAAATGATAAACTTTCATGAGTATTATCTTGGAAGCTTTTAGCATTTTGAGATTCAGAAAATAATGCAATTATTTTCTGATTCTCAAAATAACTTCCTAATATATTCACTAATAACTTCCAAAAATATTCACTAATCTTCTTCCCCCGAGCCCCTCTTATGGCATCATAGGCGTTCTACGCCTATGATGCCATGAGAGGCTAGTGTTTGCCTAACAGAAAGACTCCAGTAGAATTTACAATTGTCCATAACAAGCACAGGCGTTTCCACATCTTTATTCCTAATTGCTAGTGCCAACGTTGTAGTAATGAAAGTACTCTTGAGTCCTTGATACAAGGGGGGAGGGAAGGTAATAAAAGGATGGGGTGGGAATTTTATTCTAGATCTAATAAATGGGGAAAAGTGGGGGTGATTGGGGAAGGGGAAGGCGTTTTTAAAAGAGGTGTTGGGAGTTTTTTTATGTTACAATATAAGTATTTTTTATAAAAAATTTTAGTTTATCAATCCAAACTAATATTTTTTACATAACACGCATAAGTCTATTTAAATCTAGCGTGGCTTGCGGTCAAATGCGCATTTTCTAATAGCTGTTTTATAATAATTTCAATAGGATTTAATAACGTTTATAATAGTTTTATTCTTTGGCGAAAAATGAATTAAAAGCTCATTTTCGATAAATCGAGATTTATTTGGTCGGTTAGTTTTACACTGAAAAACTTTGTTTTTATCAGTAACTAAAATAATTGATTTCTAAATTTTAAGGTCAATTTTCACTGATTTTTTTCTTGTTGATAGCAAATATTGATAAACGGGGGAGGGGGTCTTAGTAAGCTTGGAGTGCGTGGGATTATTTTCCAAAAATTAATAAACGCCCCCCCTCTTTTGTTAGGGACTCGAGAGTACAAAATGAATCTGCATTCCACCAGTTTTTTATACTGGATAAATATAGCTATTATATTTTATACAGCCTAAGAAAAAAGTCAGATAAGCGTTTTTACTAATTTAAATATATATCGTGGGTATACTGACAAAAAACGTTAACTCAAAAACCCCTGTTTAGAGAAATCAATCATTTAAGTTTTTTTAGCCTGAATAAAATACCCGTTTTATGACTTAACGTTGAATGTATTTTTAAAATCAGAGAAAAGATAATGTTTCATTCGACATAGTGTATTTTGCCAGTTTGTAGAGCGTTGTAAACTTTACAATACTGCATCATTATGTCAAAACTGCCAATTTTCGACGAGTTATTGATGCGCGCTATGCATCAATGCATAGCGTACACCAATAACTCGTGTTGAGTTTTGTTCTTCTGGCACATGCACAACACGCTTTTTTGTAAATCCGAGTGTTTGAGTTTTCTTGAAATAGTGAGACATGATGAAGCCCGCATCAGAAGTATTTTCTTTTATTGCTTCTTGCGCTCAAAGATTGTTTTCTTGTACGCATAATTCAATAATATTTTTTATTTGAACGTTTGTAGGTCTTTTACCTCGTTTTTTATCAGAAAACGACTTGAATGCGGTAATGTTGTCAAATTCTCCTCTGTTTAACTTAACAACAAGATTTTGAACAGTGCGCTTGGATAAATACTGATTGCAGATTCATTTCTTTCAACTAAATGCCTAATCATTTCAATGTGCTCTTTTGTAACATTTTCCCTTTTTTTTACGAATATTTTGTTTTAAATATTTACGATTGTTACGTTTTAAATATTTGAGTATTAATCAGGCGCTGATCTAGGGTATAGCTGTTGTGGCTAAGACTACACCTTAAAATAATCAACGAAATAAAAAAAATAATATAATACTATAACATATTTTGATACTTTTCTTATTCATAACATAAAATGTTGCGTAAAAACCAAATGGTTTAAATATCTCACCAGTTTAATTTCATCGTTAAACTTTTGGCTTGAAAATGCCCTGATATAAATGTTTTTATATCATATTTTAAAATGGATCAAGGTTTTGTAACTTTAAAGTAAATTTTTTAACTATGTTTTCACAAACTATATTTTTTATAACAATAACATGCTTTTTCTAGCTGTAACTATGGTTACTTATATACAACTGTTTCTGTGCTGAATGCAATATAATACTCTTATAAGATTTGACTAAAACATTCTTATTTTATTAAACAGGTTAAAACTATTAATAATAGTTTTTCCACAGAGCTATATGAACAATTTTTATTGTTTTTTGCTATAAATGTAGATTTATAGCAAAAAAGATAGATGTATAAATTAAAATATTACATTTTTATTTCTTCAAAAAAATTTTAATCTTCAAATTGAAGCTTTAATTAAAGAGGGTCTAATAAGTTGATTCTATTGTCATTGAAATCAGCTATAATACAATATAGGAGATTCTCCTATATAAGAGAGTCCTCAAAAAAAAGTTGAAGAAAATATTTTCGAACTACTTAATTTTGGAATTTATGCAGGTGACACTATCTTATAAGATCATTTAATATCAGCCCCAAAAAATGTCACATATATTTCTAAAACCACACGAAATCAACTTATAGAGTGCAGTAGTAAGGTTTTTGAGGAGATTCTTATTTCTGAAATCAATAAAAGCAAATACTATTCAATTTTAGCTGATAAAGCATCTGATGGTGCCAATCTTAAACAGTAATCTATTGTTATTAGGTATATGGACAATAACTATAATACTCATAAAGATTTCTTAAGGTTTGTTGACTGTCCTTAATTATTTAAATGTGCCCTTAGTCAAAAATTACAAGCATGTTTAAATAATTATCTTTCTATTGGTAAAGTAAAGTTAATCAATGTCTGTTGTACTAGTTGGATACAAAAGCAGAAAAGTCTAGGGATTTTTTTTAGCAAAAGGCTCTTCATAGTTGATGTTTCAATTTTCTTTCAATGTAACATTAGTTTTAACAAAAATTTGAAAGATTGAATTTTTTAGATTATAATTAAACTCCAAGATAAGCAATACGACATATCTCAAATTTCAGAACCTTGAAATTGACAATTGAAAAAAACGCATTTCAAGAAATTAAATTTGGTATTTATATCACTACAACTGGTTTAATATTGCTTTTGAATTAGCTATAGCTTTAAATTTAAAGGCAAATCAATCATGATAATCACTCTCTGATTATTTTAAGCTTTCTATCACTTTACCTCTACTGGATCATCTTATTAATGATCTTAATAATTATGTAAGATTTCAAACAGAAAGCATATTGGTTTATATGGGATGTTTGCAGTTCCAATCGCCATATTAAGTTACCTGAAAACTAACTAAGATTGGCAAATCTAATTTCAGGAATTTCTGGATATCTATCATTCCTATCTTTGCATCCAACCTCTATTCATGCAGAGTTGGATTATGGAAGCCTCTTTAGAAAGATCAATCAAAACCTCCATCTTGTATTTCTTAAACAAAAGTCATGGCAATGACTGGTTTTCCCAACATTCTTGAATATTTTAAAGATTTAATTCTAGGTACAATACTAAGAGATTAAAAAATTATTCAAGAAGTAGAGTGTTAAAAAGGTGATTGAATGGCCTAGCATTAATGTCAATTTACACAGAAATGGTTCCAGATAAAGACAGGGTTAACAGCATTTTTTCAGTTTCTGGAGAGAGATGTTTAAAGTTGCCTTTTAAGCCTTATATAATGACTATGATTGAATAATAATTATTATCTCTTATATTTACAATCATTTTTTTGTTAAAACTTTTTCATAATTTTCTCTTAGAGCATCTTATTTTTTATTTGTTTTAAATGTTTAATAAATAAATTTATTTTTTATTTCGTGTACATTTCATAATCTTTGACATCTAAAATGTTAAATGTTTTAAAAAGTGTTTTAAACTAAATAATGTAAACCACTAAATTTAAAATTTAAATGTGTGTATTTTTGTGTAATTTTGTTAGTGTATGCTACAAAAAGAGTGCTCGATAATCATAAAAAACAAAGATTTTTAATATATATTTATATATAGTAGTATACAATTTTAAAGTAAATATCTTTTTAATATATCACGTATTATTATATTGTTAATGCTGTAATATTGTAATGCAGTTGTTCTATTAGTAACAAAAATATAAAGGAAAGAATCCAAAAATGGAGGGCTTTTTTGTCAACAATAACAATACTTTTACATTGACGCCTATTAAAAATAGGAATGAATTTAGAAATGGAGAGCTAACTTAAGGCAGCTTTACAACTTACATATAGAGTGCAAAGACCTATGGCTTACCTTTTAGTTAGTGTACTTCGTTAAGTAATTTAGACAATGTATGTCTAACTTACGTACAGAATAGCTTTGGCAAATTTTATGTTTTACCATGAATTATTTTACTGAAATCCATTAAAAATAAATGAAAAGTATATGTGTACAAAAAGTGAAAACTAAACTAGATAAACGACGCTGAAGCTGTTCAACCCTTCAATTAAAGACGCTCAGATAAAAAAACTGTCTGATAGCGTCTACATGACGTAATTATCGGACATCTTTTTGACGTAGGCTAACCGACTTATTAAATAGTTGTAATTATAACGTAATTTTTACAAATTTTAGCAACATCTATATACAATCTTATATCCGCCCCTGTTAATAACAATTATAAATAATTAAAATTAAATTTAGATAAATGAATAATTAGATAAATAATAATATAATCAATCAATAAATTTAATAATAAAATTGAACAAAGACCTAATACTAAACGATCATAGAATGTAAAATATCTTCGTCTTAAGTATTTTTAACCTACTTTACCAGGAAACGAGAACAACTCGTTTTGGAAAAACTGTGCTTTTTTAAAACGCATTTAAGAATGAATAAATACGTATATAAAAATGAATAAATAGCATATAAGAATGAATAAATACGCATATTAGAATGAAAAACCCTGTAAAAACAGTTATGATCATTTTTTTTTTATTATTTATTATTTATTTATTTTGCCGTTGATAAATATTACAAAAAAGAAATTACAATAAAAGAAAAATCCTGGCCGGAGCAAGAAGAAGACAGGTTGTCTTATCACCGAGCCCCGTCGCACAAAAATTAACATGCACAATAAATGATAAAAGACAAAAAGACAGTATAAATACAAAAACAAAAACAAATCAAATACTTCAGCAATAAAATAATTTGTTGCTAACAATCTTCCAGCAGAATAATTTTAAAAATAAAAAAGTAAAAACTACAGAAAATCATGAAAGTTATAAAAACACACACAAAAAAAATGCGTTGTTTAATTAAAAAAAAATAAAAATAAAAAGAAGCAATATATGTAAACATAAGTATTTTGGCTGATTATTTAATATCATCAAAAATATGAACGAAAAAGACAAATTTTATTTTCGTTATCTTTTATACTAATGGTTAGAAACCATTTTAATAAAAGCTAAAGAAAGTGATAAAGATTTAATTTATTTTCAAGCGATTCAGTCCAAACCTTTAAATTGTTTTCAAAAAAGGTATTTGAAATCTAGTATATCGAATTCCATGCTCAGTAAATACCGTTTTGAATCATCCTTAAAACTTTGCAAAGTGCAGTTTAAAACGAAGTTTTGTTTTTTACTAAAGATTGGAAGAAATTTTTTCCAAACTAAAGGTCCCCGATATTGAATTTGGTACGAACTTAATTTAAGAAGGTTTATGGGAACCACAAAGTTATTCACTGAAAATTTGGTTGGATATTTATGGGAGATTTCATTAAAATAGGATTGAAATGTTACTGGAGAAAACCCAAGTTTTGCTTTAAACATAAATAACATTACTTGATGAATATTAAGCTTATAAATATTTAAAGCTCCAAGCTGACGTAAGAGAGGTTCGCATTGTGTTTTTCTATTTGCCCCAAATACTATCCTGCAAGCATGTTTTGTTTACTATAAATTTTTTTGAGTTTAGCGTGATTAGTGCTACCCCGGAAATGTTACAGTATGAAATATAACTGTGTATAAACGAAAAATATAAATTTTTTAAAGACCCGTTATTAAGAAAAGGTTTTGTTCGGTATAACATGGCAATATTTTTTGAGATCTTACCTTCAATATATTTAATATGAAATTTCCATGACAATTTTTCATCTAAGAGCACTCCCAGAAAGTTTGTAGTCAATTCCCTTTTAATTATTTTATTATTGATTAAAAGATTGGGTAGTTTAAGAGGAATATTCTCGGCTTTACTAGGTTTATGGAATAGGATAAATTTTGTTTTCTCTACATTTAATGATAGTCGGTTACTTATAAACCACTCGTTGATCTTATCTAATTCTTCGTTAAATATTTTAAAAAGAACAGTAATATCTTTGTGAGAATAAAACAAATTAGTGTCATCTGCAAATAAGATAGTATTTAATACTTTTGATGATAAATATAAGTCATTTATATAAAGTAAGAACAATAATAATAATAATAATAATAATAATAATAATAATCAATCATATAATAATCAATTATATAAAGTAAGAACAATAATAATAATAATAATAATAATAATAATAATAATAATAATAATAATCAATCAGAGTATAGCTTTACGTCTTTGCATTTAAAAAACTACATTTAACACTGATTCTTCGTCAAATGTGAACCAAACAGACACGGTCTTAAAGAATTTGTAAATTTAATATCTTAACGCAGGCTATTATTTCATTTTTTAAATCCTAGATAAACGAAAACCGTGTTATGATGCATATTCCGCATATTTTGGTAATGTGTCGTAAATGTATACGCGCACGAATTATGCTTGTTCTTGTAGCAAGAGCAATAACACCCTTTTTTTGGGAAAACAAATAATATGCGTATATACATTTTATTTTCTAGACAATTTTGCAAGTTAGGTGAAGTTTATCTTAAATGATTTTGGCGCTCTTCAAATGTTGCGCCCTGATCAACTGCCCAAATGCCAACGCCTAACTACGCCTATGATATTATTTTACAAAATATATTTTATCAATTATAAAATCATTTGCAAATTTTTTGAAATGTCTAAGTAACAAATAAATTAAAAAAGTTTATAAAATTTACATTTTAACATACTAGATAACATACCGTAACATACCAGTCTAAAAAAAAAATCTGAAAACCTCATTTTTTCATCAGATAATATATTGAGTTATTGTTAGTAGTAAAAGTTAAGAATATTTTTTGGATTAATCAGAATTAAAGATATTACCGTGTTAAAATTAAAAACTCTTCTTTAAAAAATAATAGCCATATATATATAAAAAACATTATTTCTATAAATATTGCTAAATCTACCATTAGAATAAGAAGACATCATTAGTTTTCTTTTCAATGTCTATTTAACTTTCTTTTTTTTTTAACTTTTTGTGATGGATCTTATACTTAAACTTTCTTCGTATTTTACCATATCAGTTGATTTTGGTTGACATATCCGGTAAACACTTTTATTCTTTTTTATAACTTCTTCGTTTAAAATAAAACGCCAGCAAAAGACTTAGCGCAAAAGACCTAGACCTTTTTTTTAGCATTTTAAAAATGTAACTAAAAGAAAAGAACTTATTTAAAATTGAAGTGAAAGCAGATGTATTAAGATTTTTTCTTCAAGTAAAAGTCGGCTTAGAGATTGCTCCTATCCATAGCCAACAAGTGAAACTTCGAGCCCTGGGGAAGTTTTCTTAACGGGTCCTCAATATGATCAATCATATACCCAGGACCGCCAGAAGCGTGCTCTGGTCATTGAAAATTAAAAATGAAAATTAATTAAACCTTTTAAAAGTCAAAACTATCTAAATCTTTTAAAAGTTAAAGTTAGGAAAAAGTGTACAAAAAATAATGTTAAACACTGTTTCATAATAGAGCTTTGCAAGCCTTTCGACTCGCAAACAAATTAATAACTTCTTCAAAGTTAATTTTGATAGCCATTTCGGCTTCAATAGATAAAAGTCCTAAGCCATATAAACGATTTTGTGTCATTGTTGATCTTAATACGTTTTTTATTCTTTTCAACATGCTAAAAGATCTTTCTGCTTGGGCAACTGTCGCTGGAATTGTGCAAAATAGCCTTATTGCAATTATAATGTTTTTAAACAGCACATCCAGTTTGCTTTTTTTTAATTTCATTTAACAATTCAACGAATTGTTAAATGAAATTAAAAAAAGCAAACTGGATGCTGAAGAGAAATATTTTGTATATTGGCATAATAAATTGATTTTAAATGTAGTATTTCATCTCTAAGATGATCATCAATATCATTTTCATACATTTTTTGCAACTTTTCGCATTTACTTTGTATTTCTTGATCATTTAAGTCACGGAACAACATAATACATTGAATAAAGAATCTACTTCTTTTGCTGCATTAAATCTTCTTGTCATATTTCCAATAGTGCTATCCATAAATCATTAATTCTAAGTTCTTCTGCCGGTGTCTTTTTTAACTCGTGAGTTGTTTTTTTTCTTTTAGTATATTTTTCCCCGAAAATTCTATGTTTATCTGTAAAGATGTGCCCAACAATCTACATTAATTTAAAATAGTATCCCAACTCTTATCCCATTTAATTCAACAAGAAGACTTGACAAATTGGTTATTTCACACCAATTGTTGCATTGCGTGCTTGTAAAACGGTACTTCTGTAGTTTATAGCTCCAAGATCTTTGTGCCATATTTTTGCCAGTACTTAGCATTCAAAAGATTCTATATATCTTTTTATTCTGATAAGATCTGATCGAGTTTCTGACGTTAAGTTTAATTCCAAAACAGCGTTTATTGCTATTTTAATTTCATTAATTTTTTCAGCTAATGGCTTAACACTTTCAATTCTTGCAGACCACCGTGTATTTGACATAGTGTGCAAAGAACATCCATTATTAGTTTTTAGTATTTCCCATCTTTGTGGGCTACTACTAAATATATTTTATAATTTTTGTATAGTGCCGAAAAATCTTACAACATGAATACAAGATTTTGCTGCATGAACACCACATAAATTTAAACTATGACATGCACAAGGAGAAAAAATTGCCAGTGGATTAATTTGCAAAATGCGAGCTTGTGCACCTTTATATGATCCCCTCATGTTAGATCCGTTATCATATCCTTGTGCGCGACAGTCACTTATAGAAATATTATACCTTTGTAGCGTTTCAAGAATTAAAGTAGCAATATCTTCTCCAGTCTTCTTATTGCAGTCAACAAATGCAAGAAATCTTTCCATAATTTCGAATTTGTTGGATTTAATAGTAACGTACCGTAAAATGAATGTAGTTTGTTCTAAATGCGCAGAATCGGGTGTTGCGTCTACAATAAGGAAATAATACTTCATAGTTTCTTTTTCCGTTAAAATACAAGTTCTCAAGTAATCTGCACAGCATGATGTAAATTCATTTTGAATGTCTGGCGATAAGTAATGTACTTGCAATCTCTGCTTTTCGATTTCAGTCTGCTTTACGTTTTTTAAATGTTCTTCTAAAAGCGGATCGTAATCACTTAAAAGTTCTAATAATCATAATTTCCATTGTTCGAATCTCCAATCAAATGAGTAACACCTCTAAAGGCCACGCTCAGCAAGAAACAAAATTACATCTAATAATCGTTTTAAAATCTGTGTCTCATTTTGTATTTGTTTTACTATATAAAGCAATCAATTGTGGTATGTTTATTAATATTTTTTTCCAAATTTCGCTACTGAATATAACAAGATTTATGATAGCTAGATTTTTCATGGTCAGGTAATCTGTCATATAATTTTTTGTACCCTCTATTAGCCTGCCAACCATTTTCTGTAGCAAAAATTGATCTTTGCTCATGAAATTTATAAAATAAACGACAAGGAAAACAAAACAAAGCATTTTTAGATTTGCTCCAAACTAACCAATCACCAGGAACTATTTCTTTATTTTTTAAACGAAAATGTTGGTGGGTGTGGTTCTGGACCTCTTAGAATGGCATCTTCTACGTCTTTTGGTGTTACATTTACTTTTACCACTCCAACATCGATGTTGGCACCGTCGGTATACAAAGAAAGTGTCGAAATATCAGATTGCGCGGAAATTCCAACAAATTCCATTTCATTCCTTGCGCTTAATGGGTCCGAATCAATGTTTCCATTATAGCAATAGTCATCGTTCTGTGTTTTTGAAGAAATTTTAACCCCCAAATTTTCTAGTGTTCTCATACCTCTAGAATTTTCTTCATTTCTTTTTTGCCGCTCTTTTCGTTTTTCGTATCCAGATTTATGGCGAGAAATCATATTCTGTATTTCAGAAATTAAAACGTAGCTCTTAATACAGAATTTATAAATAAATAATGCAAATTAAAGTTTACGAATAATAACAATTTTTAATAATATTAATATTTGAATAATAATATTTTGTATTTAACGCAATTGTAATATTTATCAAAAGTTTTAATTTAACACGTATATGTTATTTACAAAATGTAAACTAAAATTAAAAATATACGCTTACAAAAAACATCAGCAGCGTCTAAAACGAAAATTTTAAAATGCAGCATTAATGAGAGATCAAGTCATGCAATTTTTGCAAGTATTAACGTTTTAAAAGAAAATATACAAATTAAAAGTCAACAACGTCGATTGAAAAGTTCGAATTTTAATCTCGATTGAAATTCAATTGAAAAAAATTTGATTGAAAAAATTCGAATTTTGATATTACAAAAGAAAAATAGCAAGAATAAAAAGAAGCGTATTTGTTAAAAATATTTCTTGTCTTTAAGATTTTTTGGAAGCGATAAATAATATTTAATAAGTGATGAATAAATAAGACTTCATGAAAAAAAAATTATTTGTACACACACGGGGCCCCGGTTATCTTCCCCGTCTACACCCCCCTCCCTCTCGGCGGTCATGCTCCTCAAACCATCAAATGACCTTTTGCAGTTTTGTATCACCGCTTGACCATTAAATAATAATTACAATAGAAAATCCTGTAAACATACAGATTCATTTTCGAAAATGGTTATCTTGCTTTGACAGACATTGAATATTGTTTGAATATGTTTTTAATACTTCTATAATTACAGAAAAAGAGAATCATGTCATTCAGCATCACAGTTTCATCAAAAGAAACCTTGTCATGTAATACTTCATCTGCTTTTTTTGTACACCTACATATTATATTCAACAGATAGTTGACAGTTTATTAACGTTAAGATTTTGAAGTAGAGCACATGTTTTTGAATCGTTGTTTTTGTAGAATAGCAAAAGAAAAATAGATTTAACGTCTGAGAATTTTTTCCCCCAAAATATACAACAATTGAGAGGGGAAATTTTTTAGAAGAAAAAAATAAGTTGTTTATTCCTATAGCATTGCTAAGGAGTAAGAAACTACAACAACCAAATGGTTGCATTTCCTTTTAACCAACAGCATATAAAAGTAAAAATATAAGGACTTGGTACTTCAATGTTTGAAATAAAAAAATTCACACAAAAAAACTTTCCTCATTTTTTAAATGGAATGTATCACAAGAACTTTTTTAAGTTAGGAAAGTGTGCACAAATTAGTTGCATAATTTTAGGAGGGAGGTCTTAAATTGCAGAACACAGTTTATGGACCCCTCTCGATTAATCGTTATATTCAATTTAAAATAGTCGTTCAACAATTATTTCCTTAATTATTGAAAATTGTAGTTCAAGTTATGATTAGCTTAATATAAGTTGATTATTGATTAATAAGCTAACAATTGATGAATAATCAATGTGCTTTCCATATTTTTTTGTTAATCAAAAACCCCTTTTGTTTATCAAAGAACGTTTAAAAATTTACATATATCAAGAGTATTTGTTTGGATATACAGTATATATAACAGAGATCTATATATTTACAATGGTCATTTCTGTAAGTAAAAAATTTGCTATCTTATTTTATAACTAACACTATTACGAGAAATTTTCACGTTCAGTTCTCGCCGACGATTCCCCAGTTCTGAGTTCTTTTATTAACGATCTACTTTTAGTAGTTTTATTATTATTTACTTTTTAAGTCTTATCTTGTAAAGTTTATATTTTACAAAGAAATGTAGTTTAAAATGTAATATAAAGCAAAAAAACATAAAGTTTTATTTTTATTTAAAAAAAATAAACATTTTTTAATAAATGATTTTGAAGAAAAAATTCTTACTAATGACGGTAATGCGTATAATACATTTTGTAAAATAATAACGGTGCATACTATATTATCTAAAGTGGGTCAATTTTTCATGTTTTCCTTATGACGATAAAGTTATTAAAACAAACTTTATGACAAAAAAAAAAAAAAAAAAAAAAATCAGTGAAAATAAGTTAAAACTTTTAATAATAAGAATAGAAATTTAAAAAAACTAATACGGACGACTAATAGACAGAAATGTACAGATTATTTACAATTATACAGAAATTTGTTTGAGTAACAACTACGATTCTTTTATATCCTTTGAGTAATGCGAAGTAAGATATTTTTCCGTAACATCCGCATCATAACAGTCTATTTCATATTGGTCCTCAGGTATATCAGTTTGCATTAAATCTCTCGTACGTTGGAGATTGATTATTTGAGACGCATTGATATGATCACTTAAAGAGGAGTGTTTTGCAAACACACGTGGAGTTACATCGTTCTCATCGCTCAAAGAACTCGAAGCTTAAAAAAAATACACGTTTTACAACGCTTTATAAAATACATGAAAACATGTATTACTGTAAGAATAGAATACCACAAGCAGCAACCTAAGTTAAACAATCCTGCACAATATTGTATTTCATACTTACAAGGGCTAACAGGCGACAAACGATCTGATGAGTCCGATAACACGTTCATTGAAGCCCCCTCATCAGTTGTGTAAATATTATTGTTTGGCACTACTTGACTAGCATTATCCTCGCCCATTTGTCCTAATGTAGCCATTGGTATACTGACCGATAAATTAACAGGTATCATACGTCCTCTGCCATCAGTTAAATTCAAGCCTTGAGCACCCGCAATTGTTCCATCAGCATTAACCGTCACCTATTCAAGTGTTGAGAATGTAATAAATTTTTAATCATATTTTGTATTTCAAATAATCAAAGAAAACAATACTGTATACTAATAGTAACTATATTATATAGTATACTAAATGTAACTAATAGCAGGCTAAATTAATTCTGAACTAAAATTTAAATTTTCACACCTGTATTGGAATTGCGATAGCACCAGGTATGTTATTACTATCTGATCTAGTAGAGAGGTTTATTTGTTGACTACTTTCCATTCCATTTGCATGATTAATAACGAGTGACATACCCTGCAAGTAACTTGGAGCATCAACGTTGTTTTGAGATCTTACTTTTAACATTTTACGAGGTAACTGAGCCGATTGTGCTAAAATAAGACATGTTAAGACCATATAAATAAATTGAATAACTTATTAAAAATAAATAATCATAAATTGTAAAGATTTTTGTTTGAAAAATACATTTTAGTTTTCAATCAATTTTTTTATAAATTTTTAAACAACTTTTTATAAATCAAACCAGCTTTTTAAAAAATTATCACCTATACAATAAATATTTAATAAATCACCTATAAAATATATACAATTAACCCATTATGGACTGTAAATGAAACGTAACTTTAATAGCTGCATAAAACACTTATTTAATGTTTATAGCAAATTACTTATTGAAAAATAAAAATAATAGTATATCTTAAAAAAACACAATAACGAAACTTTGTTAACAGAAAGTCAAAAAAGTTAACTATTAGAACTAGAAGCCCGTCCTGACATTAACCTGTTTTGCAGATATTGACTAAGTATTTATACAGTGATTCCACTAGGAGGATAACCATACAAGGTTAACAAGCTCCTGTCTTAACTCACAATTTTAGTCAATGATTATCCAGGTCATATTTTATTAAAAAAAAAAATTGAAATGGCTTCCTCACATTTTATAACTGCCACAAATGTACCATACATAAGTGCATTCAATCCAGTTGAATGAAGAATGGTTTCACTTTCACACCAGTTTTCAGGACTAATTTTGCTTTTTAACATTTTATGAATCGCATTTGGATTCTTCTGGAAAGATAAAAAACTTAAAGAAAAAATTTTAAATACGCTAGCAAAACATTAGCTCAAGAGTTTTCCAGCGTAGTGATTGGTAACTTAAAATCTACTCAGAATTTATTGAAACAACGAATTAAGAAATCTATACCAAAACAGTATTAAAAAGTCAAGAATGGATTTCCACACAGTGATATCAAAACAATAGATGTTGCATATTTTAAAATATTCTAATATAAAATGGTTTTTGAAACTTTTAAAGATTTCTTCTACCTTAAAGTTAATGCCTGCTTATTGACTCTCAATTATCAGTCAATAAGATTTATTGCTATACATAACGATTTCTGAGAAAGTTGTTTTTAAAAAAACAGTTTTAATGTTTTAAAATTTTGAAAAACAACTGTTAACTGTTAAAAGCATCTGCTTTAATATTCTTTATATTTAAAAAAACTTTTTTTTTAAACAAGTCAAATTTTATTCTTTATACTTTAAATCCTTATATAAATTTTACTTTTTATAATAGTACTTTAAAAATACAAGTGCTGATGATACAAGTGATGATTTAACCAAAGGTGTGATTTTTTTATTGTACAGAAGTTGGTGCACACAGAAAATACTCTTTTAACATTTGAAGATGCGGGCTTAGTTGTAAATGGGTCATAATGCTTTTGGTTATCTGTATGTTGACCCGTATTTGTGTAAAGATTAATTTCAGCTTTTACCCATATCTGAAGTTGTCCCGCCCAGAAAAAACTCCTGGTAATTCATTTGCCTTTAGCAACACATTGTGTTCTTCTTATAGAGTTAAAATCATTTGTAGGATTACTGGCAGTTGCTTTAATTATTTCAACATCTTTGATATCAAAAATTTGAGATGACAACATGCCTTCATACACTGACTTCCAAAACTAAAGCAACTTCTTAGGAGACATGATTAAATTAAAAATCTTTATTTATAGATAGAAATTATGTTTGTTTTTTAATTTAATTTTGAAAAACCATTCTTATCAAATATATTTAAAACAAATTCTTTATATATTTTTATCTTTACACTAAAAAAGTATTTTAATTTGCATTCAAAATACCTGTATAAGTAATTAAAAAAATTTGAATAGACTAAAGTAAACAATAATTTAACCAAAAAAATATATTGAATTTCAGTAAATATTGTTAAGTAGAAAAATTTCTTATTTTTATTAATTATTTTGTTTTGAAAGTGCAGTTATTATTAAATATCACTTTAAAAGTGATATTTAATTATATATCACTTTATATAAAATAAAGAAAATTAAGTAAAAATAAGTTGAGAAGTTCATAAACAAAACTAATTTATATTATAAATTATAATTAAAATTGTATAACAATTAATTTAGCAAGTAAAAAACATTTATTAAAATAATAGTTAATTTTAACTAAATATTTTATTTCTAAAAAATTTACCTACCAATTTCTCCCATTCTTCTTTCAATTTCTGTTACTTCAGAAGTTCCATGAACTGTTCGTTTGTGCATAGCCAATGTAGAAGTTTGACGATATGTCTTATGGCAAAGTGTACATGTATATGGTTTTTGCTGAGTGTGCACTATGTTGTGTTTATACAAGCTTGAGTATTCCGTAAACCTTTTACAACAACCTGGAACTTCACAATGATAAGGGCGCTCACCTAATTAATTTAATAAATAACAAATAATTGAAATATTTTTTTTTGCACATACACATGTGTAATGCAAATACACATGAAAATACACATGAAAATACACATGAAAACAAAAAATAATTTAATAAATAACAAGAATTTAAAATATTTTTATAAATAAGTTTGTAGGTAAATATCAATAAAAACATTGTGACTAGTAAGTGACTGGGACTAAATATGGAATATTTTACAACCCCGACCACAACTTAAAAATATTAAAGGGATAAAATGTATAATACATTATATGTTTATTTTTATATTAGAAATTTATTAATATATTTGCATATAATAGGTATTTATATTTACCATTTATTTTTATACTAAGATAAAATATGCATAAATGTTTGGATAATTATATTTTCTTGAGAAAATATAATATATTTTCTCAAGAAAATATAATTATCCAAACATATCATCAAGTAAATAAATAAATAAAAGAATTATCCCAATATGTTATTTAGTACAAAAAGTTTTAAAAGTGATTATAAAAAAAGATTTTTAAGCATCAGTTTTAGGTATTTTAGGTAATATTTAATAATAGGTAATTAGTAATAACTAGTTTTTATTTTTTCATACCCGCTTGATTATTTTTAGCAAAAATGGGAAAATATCAAGAATAAGTGCAACAAAATATCAAGAATAAGTGCACATTTTAGTTATTGAATTATTATATAAGATGAAATATAGTTATTGACTTTAAGCAAAGTAAATCATTTAGGTTGATAAAAGGAACAATTAAAATGGCATATTAGGAACCACCAACTAGATTAAAAAGTACAAAATGTTTAGATAATCAACCAACTTCTTTTATTCTAAAAAATCAACCAAATTCTTTTATTTTTTCTTGTATGAAATACTGTTGCTATATTAAGGCTAGGCTAAGCAAACAACTACTTCCAGAATTAATCAACTAATGTTCAAGTAATTATTACTACTGTAGTTGTCAAGCTTTTATGAAAAAAAATTAGGAATTAAAATGAGCCCATTTGTTATTCACAACTAATTGATAGAGTGGATTTTCTATATATAATCAATTAATAGGAGTGGACCAAAGACTTGAATTTGCTAAGAAATATGTAAATATGCTGGTATCATTCCAGTCCGAGAAACCCAGGTCAACATTTGGCAATGCCAACATAAAAGCTGATCTATTTTTGCTTTACTACAGTATAGACTTTTTTAAAAAAAAGAAACCTATTTGAACGAAAGAAATTTCAAATTAAAGAAGAAAAAAAAAAAATCAAAAAAAAATTTCAGGGATCAATAATTTGATTGCAGCGGCATCCATAATTCCCAGTAGCACAGTGAGGATCATTCCTGAAAGTTAAAAGTACTTTTTTTTTTTTGCGATTAGATTTTTTTGCATTAATTCAAGCCCTGTATGTGTGTATATATAAAAATACATAATAAATATACATATTATACATAATAAAAAATATATATATTTAACATACCGGTTGAACATGATGAAATTCAGCACCTTTTAATCATTAATTACTCAAAAACTACATGGCAAATTTTTTTAACTTTTTTGCACACAGAAGCTAATGTGTTGTTGTTTGAGTGTAATGAGTATGTTGTTTGAGTGTAATGAATTGTTGTTTGAGTGTAATGAGTGTAATGAGTATTGGTGTTTGAATGGTAATGAGTATTGGTTATCATTGCTATCATGTTAAAATGAGTAAACAAATATTATATCTAAAAAAAGTTTTAAAAAGTTTTAGAAATTTTTTGTCAAACCCTTCATTATCACAAGTTGACATTTCAAAATTGACCATTGTTTCTCGATCATCAGTTTTTGATCAGATTCATCAGATTTATTTTGCAGTGATAAACAGACTCAATCTATCGAAAGAGAAGCTGAAATTGGAAAAAAGTAAGAATTTAAAGATAAATATAAAGCAAAATCAATCCTTCGCTCCATAAGGACAAATCCAAGTCAATTGCAGAGAGATCTTCCAGGAAAATCTAAATGCAGCCAAGCTTTGATAGGAAAGGTACTTAGATCTCAAGAATATAAAGCATATCATGAAAGGAAAACTCTAAAGCAATCCATTGATGAAGAAATTAAAGCAATTCGTATTTCAAAAAAGCTATATACACTTTTAAACTGAGAAAACTTGTGCATAATTTAAGACGACGAAAACTATTGCAAAAAGGACTTTTTATAATAGCCAGGGTAGCTATGTTTTTATCAGTCGAAATGTAAAAATGTTGCCAAAAAATTCAAGTATATTCAAACTGAAAAATTTACACAACTTTTTAACACAGATTTACATTAATGCTTAAAGAAATGCCTCTGGTCATTTATTAAAAAGCATAAAATGCCCACAATATTTTGGCCTGATTTGGCTACAACTCACTACTCCAAGAAGTCTCTAGAATGGTATGAACAAAATGACGTTGAATTTGCACCTAATGAAGCAAAACCTCCAAATTATCCTGAGCAGTGAGTTATTGAAAGTTATCGGTCAATTATAAAAGGAATCTTATTAAAAAGTAAGAAATTAGCTACAAATAAAGACTTTAGAAAAAAATAGATAGCCCCCTCAAAAAAAGTAACTCAAAGCAAGATCCAGCAGATATTCGGTTTCTATCTAATTTGCTAATAAAAAATGTATAAAAATATTGAAATAAACAATAAATAATTTAATGGAAAACAAATTTTTGACTGTTGTGGCCCCCTCAGCCTTAAAGGCCACTACAAGGCTACTTTTTATTTTTTAAATACGCCTAAAACACCTAAAATCCATATGCTAAAAGTAGTTTTCTTACTTAAGAACAGAAAACCCAGCTAAAACATTTCTCACTAAAAAAAAAAAATCAGCTAAATAAACTTTAATCTAACATTTTTACCTGTATGTATTCTACAATGGTTTTTATAATTAGTAGCACTTGCAAACATTCTACCACAGCCTTCTATTTCACATTTATAAGGCTTCTCTCCAGTGTGTGTGCGTAAATGAACTTTGCGTATATTAGAAGTTGTAAAGGAACGATTGCAATCTTTATGTGGGCAAACAAATGGCCGCTCTCCTAAAAAAATAATTATTGTACAAACCTTGACAAAACACAAGCTTTCAAATATTTTAATAACATCAAGACTAGATGTTTATAAGCCAAAAACAAGTATGTTATAAATTATATACAATTTTAATTGTTTAATAAAAAAACAACTAGAAATAGATAGGGCCATAATCATAGATTATAGCCCTTAGAAGCATTTAGGATGGTTAGATCCTAACTGCAAGACTCCAGGGAAGCTCAAATTTTAAAATAAATAACCAAATAAATATGATTAATTATTTTAAAAATTTATCCTGTTTTTTTTTTATAACTTGAAAAAAGTGTTTTAAATATAAATACAATGTATCAACTTTATTTTTAATTAATTTTAAAACATTACCTGTATGAGTTCTCACATGTTTCTGCAAGTCTCCACTTGTTTTAAATGACTTTGGACAATCTTCTTCTTGACATTTATAGGGTCTTTCATTAGTGTGTGTGCGGAAATGTGACTTTAAACCATACCCTGTTGTAAATCTTTTGTCGCAACCTTCCCACTCACAAGTAAAAGGTCTTTCTCCACTATGCTGCCTTCGATGTACCTACAATTTAAATGAGAATATACATATTCAACAGACAAGTAAAAAAAAAAAAAAATTCTAAAACATTTTTTCAATCTAATGAAAATACTTTTAGGTGGTGAGCTGTTGTATATTCTTTTTTACAATACTCTACATCACAAATAAAGTCTTTTGCGCCAAAATGCGTTTTAGTATGTTTATGCAAGTCTCCAGTTGTAAGAAATGTCTTTCCGCAACCATTTTCTTGGCAGTCAAATGTTTCACCTTTAAATTAAAAAATAAAATAACATGTGTACTGATGTAATATACTATAACATATGTTTGAACAAATACCTGAGTGAGCTCTTGCATGAGCTTTTAACCTGTATGGTGTTGTAAATTGTTTTTTGCAGTTTTTATTAGAACACTGATATACTTTCTTCATTACTTGGGTAGCATTTATTAGATTCTTATTTTTAGAACCATCATGAACTTGTTTTAAAATATACTGTAGCTGAGTCGTCCCATCAGGATTATGAGTTGTAGCCAACTGAATTGAACCACCAAAATTCTCAAGTCCTAAAAAAAAAAAAAGATAGTATAAAATAACTTAAGCATATACTAACATTTAAGTCAACCTTATGCCTAAGCCGAAGTAACATTTTTTATTCTTTTATTTTTACTTGCTTCAAATTTTTACCAACCACAGATTTTATGAAATAAACACTATCCTGAAAATTTCAGCTTGATTGGCTAAATTGTTCAAAAGTTATGATTGAATCAATATTGACCAAAATTTGAAAAGTTTTAGTATCTAGAGCTTACCGTAGATTTTTTTGATTTTTGACAGACCATAACTTCTTAAATAAAATAAGCGATTACCTGAAAATGTGTACAGTAATAATTTTTTTACCCAAATAATCTATTTTTGCAGGTGTTTGAAACTTTTATGCGCTACAGTTTAATACCTACAGATAAGTAGTGCAAATATTGTTACTTTTGTGTACTTAGGGTAACCACTTGTGGTAAAAAGCAAATTATGCATTAAAAGTTAAACACTTGCAGCAGCCTGTTAAAAATCACTTTTTTTGAAAAATATGATTAATTACATTCTCTTTGCAGGCATAGAAAATAGAGTAAACAGTTGAAATAAACTTTGAAACTTTTTACTGTAGAAGTTCTATATATGGGCAATCACCAAAAAAAAAATTAAAGACCTATACTCTATCATGACATGATTGTAGCCCTTTGACCTAGGTGTACATTTTTAACTTTTCACTGAATAAATATAATTAGCTTTACCTTAAAGGATATAATCAGTACCTTAATTCAACTTATTTGATATAATTTTGGAATATGTATTTAATTTTATGCATACAATTTACACATGAATATAATTTAAATGTAAAACACTTTAACTGCCTTAAGAGTTGGTTGTAAAATTTAAATCTAAAGTTTTAAGAATTATATCAGATATATATGATAATATTTATATATTGGAAATATCAAATATATATATATATTGGAAATACTCAAAAATGTAAGTAAATGCAATAAATTAGGATGTGGAAATCAAAAAGTTAAAAAACTGGATACAAGTATGACAAACCTAGTAGCATCAGCATTGGAT
Source organism: Hydra vulgaris (assembly GCF_038396675.1). Lineage (NCBI taxonomy): Eukaryota > Metazoa > Cnidaria > Hydrozoa > Anthoathecata > Hydridae > Hydra > Hydra vulgaris. Next base: position 51,467,235 of record NC_088921.1, read on the forward strand.
ATAGACCCAGAAAATATAGTATTGGAAAAAGAGCAAAGCTATAATGATTTAGACAAAACTTTTAGCAAAAAAAAATTAATAAAAAAAAAAAAAATGTCTAAAGGAAGAAAAAGTTCAGTAAATAAAAGAAAAAAAAAAAGTTCAGGAGTACTAATTTGACATTTTACTTTGCCAAATAGACAAAAACTGACGCGATTGTGCATCATTAGTACTTTTTAAATTTTTTTTTTGCATGAACTTCTCATTAATATCTTGATTTTTATTACAAATATCAAGCACAAACCGTATGTACCATTAGTTGAAAGGGTCTTTTTGTAGTTGACATTATTCAGAAAACAGGTAAATTAACCAGGTTTGCTAGAGATTCTATGTGAAAAGTATTTCTCTCTACTTGGTACAAAACTGCCATTCTTGGGACTGTGCTTATAACTTCATATCATTTAATGGAGGCTAAAATAAGTTTTATGGTCATAATATCATCACTTGATATTATAAGTTAACACCTAACATTTATGTAAAAATTTTGTATAGTGCAAGAATCTGATTTGTAATTGTTGCTTGTAGATTCACTTTTGCTGCTTTTTATTAATTTCTATGGAACATAATAAAGAAGTGATGCTTAGCATTTATATTGTGATCTTCAAGGTGGTTCATTAAGTTTAACAGACGTTTGTAATTTTTGAACTGCGACACAGCACAATAACTGAAGTATTTCACTTTATTGATTGTGGTTAGTTTTTTCTCCGACCGTATGGAATAACTTTGTGAGAAAACAATAAAATGATTTTTCTTCATGGCAAAGATGGCCAGAAATCATGTAACAGCATTCACATTTGAGTTGATCTTTTTGATTGTTGCACTAGACAGCAAATGAATGTAAGGTAGCTTGATCAGCTTGCCAGTAAAACCCTTGTATAGTATCTTGCACAAGAAAATATAATTATCTGCTAACTCAATTAACCAACAAATTAAGACAGGTGTGTTGATTTAATGTGATATTTGCCTCTGATCTTTGACAAAGATTGTGCTTCTTTGGTGACGTTATGGTGACAAAGATCATACAAAGTTTCACCTAGTTTCTATAAACTCAATAATGTTTGCTTGGACTGTAACAAGTGCAGTTTGGTCAGTTAATACCCATATTTTGTATGTGATCTGATTGTCAAAATCAAAATTAATCTTTCTCAAACACATTCTCCAAGTAAGTCTTCAAATTTAGTTAACAGGACAGTTGGAACATTGATATAACACGAGGCTTCAACTATTTATATTACAAACACATACTTTCATCAAATCTGTGTAATATATTAGGGTCAGGGTAACAACATCAGTTTTTGCCATGTCCAATAACATCTGTAAATATAATGAGGTATAATAACATCTGTGCAAAAATTAAATAAATATTACAGATGTAGTTACATCTTTTAAATTATCAATATGTAATAACATCTGTGCAACTACACTTGTAGATTTTATAATGAAATTATTTTTAAGATGAATTAACTAATAATGCATTGTTTTAATCAGATGTTATTACACATAGAAAATTTTTCAGATGTAACTACATATGGAAAAAAAATAACTAAAAATGCATTAACAAGATGCAGTTACATATCGGATTTTTTCCAGATATAACAACATCTGGAGAAAATTCATCCAGATCTTATTGGAGTTGGAGAAAAATTACCAGAATTAGCTACATCTTTCTAAAGATGTTGTTAGGGGTAGTTGAATTTTCAGATAATATTGGACAGATGTTATTAGAGTAAAAGTAAAATACAGATGATCTCAGACTACACCACAGATGTTGTTGGACAGATGTAGTAATTTTTTACCATATATTTACCATATAACTAAATTTTTACAATATAACTAAAATATTTTTTCAATTGACTATCAGGAGTCAACTCAAAAAGATCAACTCAAATGTGAATGCTGTTGTATAATTTCTGACCATTTTTGTCATAAAGAAACATCATTCTATTTTGTCTCAGATAGTCTAAAACCTCCTTATTTTTCCTACATCCTAGTTATCTTATGTATGCTAATATTACGTGGGCAAGTGCCCACAAAAACAAATTAAATTCTCTTTATATTAAACAAAAGCACACATCAAGACTAGCTTAAAATAAGATAAATTTACTCATGCTAAACCCATACTAAAAGCCTTGAATGGACTAAATTTCTGCCAAATTAATATCTATTCATGCCTAAATATAAACTTGGGTTAGTGCCATTACATTTTTCAGATAATATTTTTCGAACTAACACAAACAGATACACCACATGAGAAGAAGGAAAATTTACATTACTAATAAAAACAACGAAGTTTTCACGATTCTCTATTTCATACCAGGGTCCGCACCTTAATAACAAAATAATATCCAAAAGTATAGAACTCATAACAATAAATAATTCCATCATTTTGAAAAAAACAACAACAACTAAAATACTCAATTTAAACTGTTTTATTGATATGTATTAAACATTTATGTGTATCACTTGTTATTATTTAACAATGATGGCCATAAACCATTAAATTAAGGTACTCTATGATAAGACTCTTCAACAAGTTATATTTTACAACAATGCATCTTGCATTAACGATGCTTAACAGTACTATTAAGTTTGATGCTACAATACCTTATTATAGATTAAATATTTTCAACAACAACTATGAGCAAGTCCCTAGTAGCCTAGTGGTACAATGGACTTGCATACATTTTTTAAATGCATGGTTTTAGCCAGCAATATATTTTTTAAACTACGAATTTTTAAAAAACGCCATTATTAGCATTCTTTATGATTTCTAAATATGTGTGGTACAGTAGAATTTGTGTATTTTTTTATTTATTTTGAAATTTGCACATATATATATATATACAAGAATTTGGTAAGCATTGAAATAGTAAAAAAAGATAAAAGCTTGTAGTAAAAAAGTTATGACTTTTTGTCACAACTGTAATATTAGGTTGTGTCTTCAGCAATTTGAATCAAATAATAGGTAAGATTGGGGCGACTGAATAAGTGCGAATTTCATAACTGCGAATCAGCATAAGTGCGAACTGGCATAAGTGCGAACTGGCATAAGTGCGAACTGGCACAAGCGCGAACTGGCATAAGTGCGAATCACTTGCAAAAACTGGCATACGTGCGAACTAGCACAAGCGCGAACTGGCATAAGTGCGCCGAAAGAATTTGCAAACATTGACCTAAGTGCGAACTGGCAGAAGTGCGAACCAATTGCAAAAACTGGCATAAGTGCGAACTGGCACAAGCGCGAATTAGCATAAGTGCGCCGAAAGAATTTGCAAACATTGGCATAAGTGCAAAATGGCATAAGTGGCGAATTGGCAAGTTCGCACTTATGCCAATTCGCACTTATGCCAGTTCGCACTTATGCCAATTCGCACTTATGCCAATGTTTGCAAATTCTTTCGGCACACTTATGCCAGTTCGCGCTTGTGCCAGTTCGCACTTATGCCAGTTTTTGCAATTGATTCGCACATATGCCAGTTCGCACTTATGCCAATGTTTGCAAATTCTTTCGGCGCACTTATGCCAGTTCGCGCTTGTGCCAGTTCGCACTTATGCCAGTTTTTGCAATTGATTCGCACATATGCCAGTTCGCACTTATGCCAATGTTTGCAAATTCTTTCGGCGCACTTATGCCAGTTCGCACTTATGCCAGCCTTTGCAACTGCTTCGCACTTATGCACATTCGCAGTTATGAAATTCGCACTTATTCAGCCTCCTTGGTAAGATTATAAGAAAGGTCATTATTTATATTATTACGCTCAACTTGAATTGATTATATTAATGGTCCAACATAACTTTAATCCTTAGTCATAGATCAAATAAACACTGAATTCTCAAGACAAAATTTGGTATTAAATTGGCTGCAGCAAGACAAAAAAAGATAGGTTACTTCGAAAAAATAAAATTATCAACATAAATTATTATAAACACATAAATTTAAAATAAATTTTATTAAAATATCGATCAAGTAAAAATTTCTTCCAAATATTTGGTTTCCCAGTTAATATAAATGCAGAAAATTTTAGCTTAAATAAATTATATATATATATATATATATATATATATATATATATATATATATATATATATATATATATATATATATAAACAAATAAATTTATAATACATTAAAGTTTCAAATCTATTGACATAGAAAAGCAAAATGGTTAAGAAAGTAAGTTAACAAAAAAGTATTAAAGAAAATTTGCAAAAAATTTAATTAAAAAAAATTTAAGATTTTAAATTAATAAAAAAAAAAAATTGCTGCCTATGTAAAAATATACACCCCTAAGGTTCAGCCATATGGACAAGGATCTTTTATTTGCTCAATTTAACAACTCCCTATGAGCAATTATAGAAAAAAAAAAAAAAAAAAAAGAAAAAAAAGCAACAATGGTAACGAAGCTCACTAAAAAGGCAATTAAGAAGATTCTACAGGGAAAAACCTCTAAAAAGCAATCCTTTAAGAAACATCATCATATGAATCAATATACCTACAAATTTTAACTAATGAGAATACATAAAACCTTGAAAATAGATTCAATGACAGCAATAATGATACTTTTTATGTGGTATAAAGATACTAAAGGCCAGGCTTGGTTAGTAAGAGGGTGCAATCACACACTATACTTGACCACAAATTTAATATTTAGTTGCGACATCTTGGCCAAGACTTTATTGAGATTTTGATAACATTAAAAATATCTGTTTCCATGTATGTCTGCAAAATTAAATTTCACCACACTAAAAGAATTAACTTTGTAACATAAATCTTTTGCAATCAAATGGATTTATATTTAGCAAAATGCTTAAACAAAGAGACAATTTACTATTATTGATTATTTAAAAAATATATATATATTTAAATTATATAAATATGAGTAAGTTCTGTTAAAAATTATATAAAGTTTAGTAAGTTATATAAATATAGATTGATTTATTATTATTTAAAATTTTTTTTACAGCTGATTTAAAAAAAATAATACCTTTAACAACTATTGCATTTTTAATGAAATTTTGTTAATAATCATTAAAGTTAATAAAACTAATAATCAAATAAAAATACAGTAACTTACAAGCAAATAAATACAAACATACATATAAACATAGTGAATTACATGTCAATGAACACCACGCTAGATGTTAGAAGTTTAAATACTAATTAAATTTAAAACTCACTAAACATTATTGGTAGTATTGCGAAGCAGTCGTACTTCCTCTTCATTAATTATTTTTACCTTATTATTTAACTAAAAAGTTTGCTTTCAAATTATTTGATATAATAAAAACTTGGCTCTAGTATGCAAAATAAAATTATAATTCACTTAAAAAGCTCATTATACATTAATTTATAATTTATATTTAAGTATAATATGGACTTGATAAAATATAAATATATAAAATATATATAGTAAAATATAAAGTTGTTAAAAGTATACTCAGTCTACAGTTTAGATAGTGATCATAATAGACCGCTGATTAAGGAACTTTTTTAAACATTTTAAAGACATTTAAAAGATTAGATTGTTATAATATTTTTATAGTAACTCAATGGTTTAATTATTTCTTTTGTTCATCATACTAAGAAGATTTGTTTCAAATATTTTAAACTTTACTAACTATACAAAACATGAAACGGTTATGAAAAAATATATATATTTTTAAATAATTAAATAATACAACTAGCCCTAAATGAATATAACCAGTTTACTCTTAAGTGATACAATTTGCGGATTAATTCAATATATTTGATATGATTTTGGAAAATGTATTTAATTTTATGCATATAGTATTATTATAATAAGTATACTCTAATTTTTCCGATTTTGTTCAATATTGAATCAATCATAACTTTTAAACAGTTTGGTCAATAAACTGAAATTTTCAGGATCGAATTTTTTTTTAAGAAATCAGTGGGTGGTCAAAATTTAAAGCAAACCTGAGATGATATTCTGAAACATTTTCAAAATGATTTTTAATGTGATTTCACATGGAATAACCCCAAAGAGTATTGCCTAATTTTATAAAAAAATAAAAGAGCTAAGTATAAAAATATTATAAGAGCTAAGTATAAAGTAATTTTTATATTCATAAGAGATGTTCAAATGTAATTTATTTTGTTATATAAACTTTTTGGTAACTTTTAAAATTATCATCAGTAAGGGATTGCCCAAAAAGTTTTTAGAAGTTTTAAAAACATTTTAAATGGATGCAAAAAAAAGTTTGATCGTCCATAAATTATGCAACGATAAACTTATTTGAAAAATAGAAGTCAGAGATCATTTGCTTTTTTTTGCAGCAACTTTCATTGAAATCGAAACGCTATTTTAATTTTTGGTTTAAATAAAGATGCTGCAAGAGAAAACCTTTAGTCTTTAGTTTTGTCTATTTGTTAAATTTAGTGTTGAGTAATTTATAGACAATCTTTAAGTCAATTTTTTTTTGCCTGTTTTTGAAATGTTCTAAAAACCACTAAAAACTTTTTATAATCTACTATTAGTCTTATTAGCAAATCTAAATTTTAATAATGAAATAATAATTTAGTAGAACATTTTAGGATTGTAACTATTAAAAAAAGAAAAAAGGAAGTTATATAGTATTATGTTTTAAATTATTTTGAAATAAAAAGATATCAATAATAAAAAAAAACTTACCAGGAATTTGTTCAATCGTGTTTTCTCCAAGAGACAATATTTGTCCATCAGGTGACATAATAGTAGTTATGTTTGAATCACTCAGCGAAACAATACCATTAACACCATTTAATTCAGTAGAGTAACCTCCATTACTTGATATAATTATTTGACCTGTTTGACCATCCTCCGTAACAAAAGTTGTCACTAGTAAAAAAAAAAGAATTTGCTATAAAAAAACAAAAAAATTAAAAAACAATATTTTGATGCTATATAAATTTAATTACCTTCATATCCTGATGTGGAACTAAGATGTGTTGATAGATCTGATGATGCAAATGAAGCGTAATATGCTTCATGCTCTGATGAAAACTGTGAAGCATTTCTACTTTCTAAACAGGAATAATATTTAAAATTATTTTAATACATTATTTCTATTATTTAAAATTATTTTTTATTTTTTTGAAAAATGAATTAAAATTATTATTACAAAAATGAATTGGGTAAATTGTTTTGTAAAATAAAAACTATTAAAATACAAAAATAAATAAACGAAAAGATTTCAAGTATTTAACAATGAAAGCAAAACAAAAAAAAATATTTTGTACTTGTTATATTAAACATAAAAACATAAGTTAAAGCTGTTACTTAAAAAAACCAACTCTACAAATAGTTATTTTTATGGAACTTTTTCTTTTTAAATAGTGATGAAAGTTTCATATAATAAAAAATTCCAATACTTAATAAAAATTGTTTGCAGAGCGCGACAAATTTTTTTTTTTTAAATAAATGTTGACGTTTGTATCTTTATTTATTGACGAACGTCTAACTTAAGAGGTATATGTCAAATAAGAGAGTTTTATTTTCTTTATATTCAAATAATCCTTTATTAAACTATAAAGAAGATTTATTTTCAAATAACTTTTATGCTAGTTCAAGAACTATTAGATATATCAAACATGCTAATTGAATTTCTTCAATTTTTTATTATTTCAATACAATATTTCATGCATTTGCAAATTGCATGCAAATTAAGTATAATTAAAAGCCATTTTCCACAAGATAAGAAAATACACAAAGCAAATTTTTTCGTCA